>NC_138778.1:142560277-143160277 GCF_965119305.1 Pelophylax lessonae
TCCTTTGCCACCCCACAGTGGAAACCTATGCCCCCCCCCCCCATACAGTAGTGTCCTCTGCCCCCCATAGCAGTTTCCTCAGCCCCCCACATTAGTGTCCTCTGCCCCCTTCATTGTGTAGGTAGCACTCTCCTACCTTACTGTGCATGTTCAGCAGAGCGGAAAGCAGGAGGCAGTACAGTACTGGATGGAGGGTGGGAGCTGCCGGAGTTAAATCTTCATATTAACAAGCTGGTTATTGGTTGCTGGGACCTCAATCTTAGCAACCAATCACCTGCTGGTTAACTCAAAAGGTTAATGTTGAGGCAGCTTCCACTCTCAACTTCCATCCAGTACTGTGTTGCCTCCCGCTTTCCACTCTGCTATGAAGATGAGAGCAGCGAAGGCTGGGGGGAAGCAGGGCCGCATTTGCGATCTACCCATCCGCTGTCCATAATCGGCGGGTAAATCGCCCTCAATGGCTTGCCGACCCCTGCTCTAGATGTTACCAAAAAGCATCTTAACATGCTTTCTTTGTATATAACTAAGCCACATCTTCTGTTTTTATATTTGTCTTGCACAGTCAGTTTATTTTTAATAGCATGTCTTCTGCTTTTAATCCAAGAGTTGCATGAGCTGAAAAATTATTCCCTCTCTAATATCCACAACTGATTTTTACAGCTTTTCAATGGGCTAATTTCAAAGGGCAGTTTGTCTTATACCGTCTCTGCTCTATTATATATTTTACAAATTCATAGTTTTAGCTAGAGCTGTATGATTATGTATAAAAGGAGAATCGCAATATTTTTTTGCTTAGTTTAAACATCATGATTTTCTCACAATTCTCAGCACAACATCATCTTTCACATTACACAAAAGTTGGGCTAACTTTACTGTTTATTTTTTTTATTAATTTAGGCTCCGTTCACATGTAGGCGTTTTGGGGCGTTTTTGGGGAGTTTTTCTGCTCTAGGATCAGCTCTCAAAACGCCCAACCAACAAGACAAATCCTATTCATTTCAATGGCCCCTGTTCACATCTGAGCGTTTTGACGCTGTGAGCAAAACGCCCAACGCTCAAAAAAGTACATGAGCTTCTTTTTGGGCAGATTACAGGCGTTTTCCATTGGTCTATATTCAATCTAAAAACGCCTGCACAAAAAAGGCCTGTAAAAACGCCTGTAAATCGCGGTAAAAATTGCGGTTAAAAAATCGCGGTAAAAACCACGCAAAAACGCTACGCTCAGGTGTGAATGTAGCCTAAAGTGTATTTTTTCCCCAAAAATTGCGTTTGAAAGACTTATGCACAAATGCAGTGTGACATAAAATATTGCATTGACCGCCATTTTTTCCCCTAGGGTCTCTGCTGAAAAAAAAAAAAATTATATATATATATATATATATATATATATATATATGTGAATGCTTGGGGGTTCTAAGTAATTTTCTAGCAAAAAAAATATGGGATTTTTGACTTACTGCAAAATCCATTTCTCTGATCTTCATTGACGGACACAGCTCCTGATCTTCTTAACCATTGGGTTATACTGTCCCCCTACAGGAGTAGGACACTAGGCAGAAAACTAACTTGACTACGCCTATGGCCAGATTTAGGGGGTGTACTCCCTCTCTCTGCTATAGCCACTCTGTTACAAGCAGTGTCACAAGAATTACAACTCCACAGAGGGGTGGGTGCTGTGTCCGTCACGGTAAGTCAATTTCTCTTTTGTTCATTGATGGACACAGCTCCTGATCTTCTTAACCATTGGGACGTTCCAAAAGCAGTGTTAAACATGAGGGGTGGAAACAGCAAAAAAGAAACTCCCAAGGTTAACTATAGCCAACCAGGTGAACAGGAGCTCAACAAAAACAACTGGAGCCCACCTGAAAAAAACAACAATACACCCGCAAAGAGGACCAGGTCCTCTAAACGGCAGCCTGCAAAAACCTTGCGGCCAAAGGAAGCATCCGCAGACAGCAACACATCCACTTTATAGAACTTTGTAAACGTGTGCACCAATGACCAGGAGGCCACCTTGCAAACCTTGTCACTGACGCCTGATGACGGAAGGCCCAGGAGGCACTGGGTGCCCGAGTAGAATGCGCCTTGACAGGGAATGGATGAAATAGACCTGAACCACCATCTGTCTGATCCACCTGGAAATGGTCACAGAGAAAGCAGACAACCCTTTCCGAGGACCATCTGTGAGCACAATTGGTGAACACCCTAATTGCCTGGACCACATCCAAGGCATGCAAAGCAATTTCCTTTCGGATGTTTTGGCCTGGGACACAGGGAAGGCAACACAACGTCTTCATTCAAATGAAAATCAGAGACAACTTGAGGAAGGAACGACCAGCACAGGCGAAGAACTACCTTAACTCTGTGAAACACAAAGTAAGGGGGGTGGATAGGATGAGGGGACAGATGAAGGGGGTTGCCTGATAGGAATGAGGGGAACCCGGGTGTCTGACTGTCCCAAGGAGGGGCCCACGTCCACCCCAAAACCCTCCAGGGGGAGAAGAGGGACAGCTACTCAGCATACTAGGAACCAGGGGGGCACTGCTCCGGACAGAATCCCTCACCATCGAAATGGGGGGGGGCTGTCGCCAGGAGGAACGCTGCGACCCGGGCCAAGATCCAGTTGTTTGCAACCTCCCGAGGCGTTTAACAAGCAGGCCAGCCCCCGTCCGGTGGGGCTATGTCGCGGCCGACCTAGCGCGGAGCCGGGGTCTGCACGTGCTCGCAGGACAGACTGGGGTGACCACTGGATCTGGATTTTCCAGCCTGTCGCCCAGTCCAGTAGTTGATTGTAGATCCCACAGGAAGAAAACAGAATAAAAACCTGTCTAAAAAAGAAAAAATTGCCAGGACCAGAGATCCCTGTGGGTAACTCGGTCCTTACCCCTGACTAGGCAGAAAAAAACTTGAGGTCTGCACGCGCTTGCTGGCCAGTCTGGGGTGACCACTGGATCTAGATTGTCCAGCCCGTTGCCCAGTCCGGCAGTTGATTGTAGATCTCACGGGAAAAAAAAACAGGAGAAAAAAATCTATCTAGAAAGAAAAAATTTGCCAGGACCAGAGATCCCAGCAAGGAACTAAGTCCTTACTCCTGACTAGGCAGAAAAAAACTGAGTACCTATAGAAGAGAGAGGGAGTATACCCCCTGGGATTGCTAACAGGTGTAGCCAGACTTTTTTTCTGCCTAGTGTCCTACACCTATAGGGGGCAGTATAACCCAATGGTTAAGAAGATCGGGAACGGTGTCCGTCAATGAACATCAGAGAAATACGGATTTTAACTTGTAAGCAACAAGTGTCAGAAAAAAGGCTGTCTTTAGGTGGTTAAACTGACCTCATTTACAGACTGAAGTTCATCCCTTTGATCTAAAAGAATCACTAGGTCCACATATACAAATTAAGAGTATTAAAAAGAAAAATAACTGTTTTAACCACTGCTTACTAGGATTACCTATTCTGAATGTTTGGGATTGCTTGCTACAGCTGATTATCTTTTGAAGGTGTCAATATGTAATTAATGGCTTTTTTTTCCACTTATATTTCACTTACTAGAGGGCAACCCTTTTAATTAAAATATAGATCGAAATGGTGATAAAAGATTGTTTTTTTTTTTTTTTTTGGCATTCCTCGTAGCACAGAAAAATTTAACTTTCTTGGGGATTTTGTAAAACCCTTATGTAACATTAAAAAGAAAAAAAATATAAAAGACTTCCTTTCTTACCTTACTTCTAAGCTCATCTTCCATGGAAAAATACACAAATCGGATACAGGCATTCACTAAACCATCTATAAGACGCACAATATCCAGACGAGCCTGGTACTGGGAGGAGACCATCCCCATGAAGATTTGTCCACTGAGTGCCTGGGTGAAATCCTCTGTGAACTCTCCAATGCCTTCTGTGTTGAAGCAGACCGAAAATAAGACAGGAAGACACAAAGAAGACAAGGTAAAAATGAAAAAATCAAGGACAACATATTGAGGAAATGCCAAGATGCAACTGTGTAAAAAGTCCAGAAACGAAAATTCCAATGGCTCTACATTCAATAATCTTACTAGCAAATGCTAATCCTAATGCATTACCCCCCTTTCAATCAATCTATGTTATACTGGTCAAACGGATCTCAACTGGTCTATCAGCACAGTGGGGATTCTGATTTTGCTGCTATAGTTTACTGCAGGTAATATGAAATAAATAAATCATATCTTTGAGTACACATTTTCTTTTCTAGTAATATGGAGGCTGCCATTGTTCTATTTCATTCAGAACATATAAGCCACCTGGCTAGAATGCTGAACCACTAGCTTCAATGCCTTTTAAAATCACTAAAACAGAACCAGTATGGACATCGAGAACGTCTAAAGAAAGTTCTTCGCTCCATACTTGAAGTAGGATAGTCAGTGAAAGTACGGAAGTGAATCAGCATGGCAGCCAGTCAAGTAGCACTTGCAGAATGAGACGTTACCAATAGTAGCTATAATGTTTCTCTCTGGAAAGGTTTCCTTTAACCACTTAAGCCCCGGAAGATTTTACCCCCTTCCTGACCAGGGGGTTTTTTGCGATTTTTTACTGCGTGACTTTAACGGACAATTGTGCAGTCGTGCGACGCTGTAGCTAAACGAATTTGACGTTCTTTGTTTCCCACAAACAGAGCTTTCTTTTGATGGTATTTGATCACCTGTGCGATTTTTTGATCATGCGCTATAAACAAAAAAAGAGCGTAAATTTTGCAAAATAACAATATTTTTCACATTTTTTTATATGAAATTCCCCCCAAAAAAAATTTAAAAATCAAAATTTTTTAACATTTTCGGCCATTTTGTTTTATGCTACATATGTTTGGTAAAAAAAAAAATCGCAAAAAGCGCATTTTGATTGGTTTGCGCAAAAGTTATCGCGTTTACTAACAAAGGAAAAGATTTTGTCATTTTTGGTGTTTTTCTTTTTTTAACGAGTAATGGCGGCGATCTGCGTTTTTTTTTGCGGGACTGCGACATTGCAGCGGACAGATCAGACCCTTGACTGACATTTTTGACACTTTTGGGGTTACCAGTGACATTACTGCAGTAATCAGTGCTATACATATGCACTGTTACTGCAAAAATGACACTGGCAAAGAAGGGGTTAACTGTATTGGAGAGGGAGGGGTTAAGTGTATCCTAGGGGCGTGATTCTAACTGTGAATGGACATGGCTACTACTGTAAAAACAGAGATCAACGGTCCTACATAGTAGAACCGTCTGATCTCCATTCCGACACAGGGGAGAATGACAGGCGGCTTGTTTACATCAGCCGCCTGCCTTTCTCCCTTCCCGGCGAACGATCGCGAGTGACCGGCGGACATCGGGTCCGCCGGTCACACGCACTGACTTGTTAGGGATCGAGCCGGGGCGGGCGCGCGCCTCGGCGGGTGCACGCTCGCCCGCTATTGGCTCACAAGCCAGTGACAGGCTAGTGACGTACCGGTACGTCACTTTGCCTGGCCGGGGCTGACTGCCGCAGTATATGTACTTGCGGCGGTCGGCAAGTGGTTAACACCCTTCCTGCTGCCCGGCTCATAGTACAATGGTGGGCAAACGGGAGCATTGTTGTTCTAGGAAGATGTCAATGCGCTTCTCGTGCTGCCGCGCAGCGGTGTGATCTGTGTCCACCAGGCACAGCCGATGACTGATCACTATACCGGTCTGCTGCCAGTGCTATGTGATCGCTGTGACTAATCACAGCAGATCACGTGACAATTGTAAATAATAGATGGCTACCTTTCATGCTATAAATTGTATTGCTAGATGTTTGGTCACAGAGACCACATGGTACAGACAGGGCCAATCACTGCCTGTCTGTACCATGTGATTAGCTTTGGCCAATCACAACCAAAGACACTGAATGAACAAGTTTCATTCAGTAAAAATGGTTGCTTATTTCAATGAAATTCACTGGTATAAGCAATCATCATGTATTAAAAAAATAAATAAAAATCCTCATCACGTCCCTACTTACTATGGTAACACTGTGTTACTCTGGTCACAGTGTGTTAGAAAAAAAAAATCATAAAAAAAAGAAAAAATGTAATAAAAAACGTAAAATAAAATAAATGCCCGCATATACATAAACACAAATATATATATATATATATATATATATATATATATATATATATATATATATCACTGCCACACAAGTTATATGATGAAGCTGTGCTGCACTGGTGGCGTGTGTAAAAAAAAAAAAAAAAAGGTGAGAAAAAAAAAATATATATATATATATATATTTTTTTTTTTTTTTTATTTCTTAATTTTCCAAACATCAAAAAACTTGCCATGCCTCTCACTAAATACCTGGTACTGTCTACTTTCCAAAAAGGGGTAATTTGGGAGATATTTGTACTTCCCTAGCATTTTCGAGCCTCAAGAAATGAAACAGGCTGCCAGCCCAGTACATCAGGGCTGATTAATTTTCAGATATACAGTATATACCATAGTGTGTGGAATTTATAACTTTCCTACAGACTAAATAATAAACACTTTTTGGGTTATTTTCACCAACAAAATGCATCAGAATACATTTTGACCTACATTTATAAAGATTTATTTGCAAAATTTTACATTAAAAATCGAAGAAAAACGCATTTTTTTCCCCCCAAAATTTTCAGTCGTTTTTTGCTTATTTAGCAAAAAAATAAAAAACCCAGTGGTGAATAAATACCACCAAACGAAAGCTCTATTTGAGCATTTTTATTATGGGTACAGTGTTGCATGACCTGTAATTCAAAGTGTGAGAGTGCTGAAATCTGAAAATTGGCCTGGGTAGGAAGGGGGAGAAAGTGCCCAGGACTGAAGTGATTAAAAAGGAGAAAAAGATAACATGGTATAGTATGTTCAATGCTAGTTGCTTGCTCACCATCAGAACTCCAGCTGTCGTGACGGCCAGACGGTTTCAATGGCACAGTTCCACCTAGATCAAATGATGCTGGAACGGTGTTGTGACCAGGAACATGGTGCATCTCTATGCACTTTCCATGTAGTTGAGGGGACAGTGAATAGTGCATGGGCTTGTAGGAAAAAGCAGAGCAGTATCCAGACAAACAGGCTCGCTGATAGAAATCAAGCACCTTTTTCCTGAGATACATGATAAATAATGATGAGTACAATATAGGCAGGACACAAACATGCATAAAGAAATTAGTAAATATAAACTGTGAACTGCAGAGAAAAGTTAATAAGGGTGAATGGAGAAAAGAAGACAAGCTTTTGGTGAATTTTAAAATATATTATAGGAAATAAGCGTACCTGTCAGACCCAGAGAGGGGGTAAATATCAGCTCCGTCCCAGAAATCAGTACAGGCTTCAAGGATAATATCAGCTGTTCCATGGGACAGCATCTGCTCTGTGTCTGAGAGTTACAGAAACAACAAATGAAAGAGATACAAATTTCAGAATATATAGATTAAAAAAAAAACATTTTGACAGACAGGACAAGAAATATTGCTAGCAGAGGATTAGAAAGGCACAGAATATACACTCACCAGCTACTTTATTAGGTACACCTGTTTAATTGCTTGGTAACACAAATAGCTAATCAGCCAATAACATGGCAGCAACTCAATGCATTTAGGCATCTAGACGTGGTGAAGACGAATTGCTCTAATTCAAACCAAGCATCAGAATGGGGAAGAAAGGGGATTTAAGTGACTTTGAATGTGCCATGGTTGTTGGTGTCAGATGGGCTGGTCTGAGTATTTCAAAAACTGCTGATCTGGGATTTTCACACACAACCATCTCTAGGATTTACAGAGAATGGTCGGAAAAAGAGAAAATATCCAATGAGCGGCAGTTGTGTGGACGAAATAATCAAAGGTCAGATTAGAATAGGCAGACTGGTTTGAGGTGATAGAAAGGTAACAGTAACTAAAATAACCACTCGTTACAACCAAGGTATACAGAATACCATCTCTGAACGCACAAAACATCGCAAGATGAAGAAGATGGACTACAGCAGCAGAAGACCAAACCAGGTTCCACTTCTGTCAGCTAAAGCCCCGTACACACGCACCGATTGTCGGCCGTAAATATTCAGCCGACGACCGATTGTAGGCTTGTTAGTATGATGCTTCCGACAGCGCACTTTCGGCCGAAAAGAATCAGTCATGTAGGCATTAAAATTTTTGTTGGCCAACACCAAAACGGCTGATTGTTCGCCAGTCAGTACAGAATTCGGCTGACAATCAGCAGATTTGCAAGACTGGGCATGCTCAGAAAAGAAAAAACACAGGGAAAGTAAACCAGAACATGACATCACTTCTGCAGTCGGCGGACAAAATTCTTGTGCAGTCTTTTGCACTTTTGAGCGGACAGGACAGCCCTGGACAAAAGACGGCCGATCGGTCGGCCGACGATCGGTACGTGTGTACGAGGCATTAGAACAGGAAATTGAGATTACAATTCGCACAGGCTCACCAAAATTGGAGAATAGAAGATTGGAAAAACGTTGCCTGGTCTGATAAGTCTCGATTTCAGCTGGGACATTCAGATGGTAGGGTCAGAATTTGTGTAAATATAATGAAAGCCTGGATCCATCCTGCCTTGTAGCAACAATTCAGACTGGTGGTGGTGTAATGGTGTGGGGGATATTTTCTTGGCACACTTTGGGCCCCTTGGTACCATCTGAGCATTGTTAAAATGCCACGGCCTACCCGAGTATTGTTGCTGACATGTCCATCCCTTTATGACTACAGTGTCCCCATCTTCTGATGGCTCCTTCCAGCAGAATAATGTGTGGTATATGTTGAGGCCCTATTACTAAATAGTGTATGATTACATTATGAAATGATGCAATATATGCAAATGATATGGTGTTGAGGCGGTGCTAAAAATGACAAATAAACTGTGCCTTCAGCATGGAAGTAAATATGTTCAATAAATCCGAAGTGCATATACGCGCAAATCGTGCTATTCAAGTATCAAAATTAACATTAAATTATACAACACTGTGCAATAATTAGTGGAATGTGCAATACATTCCAAAGTGCCTGAGGTTAATATGTAAACTTATTGGATAAATAAAAAGTGCCAAGTTAATTTTCCCTTAATCAAAACTGATGATGGGTGATTGTCTCCTTATTCCCCCATAAAGTGATCCGTGCTTCCAAAAATACAGTGCTGATCTGTGGGCAAGTGGTGCTCCTCCACCTCGGTAAGTAATGGCCACATACCAGATTTATTCAGGCAACCAGGACCTACAAAACTGAATTAGTGCCTCCAAGATGTATCTATGTGCTTAATTCCCTGAGCATTGCATCTTAACGGGGTGAATCTTACATGACGGGGCTCATTTAACCCAGCGGATCCACACTCCATACCCGATAGCCTTGGAGGCACTAATTCAGTTTTGTAGGTCCTGGTGGCCTGAATAAATCTGGTAAGTGGCCATTACCTACCGAGGTGGAGGAGCACCACTTGCCCACAGACCAGCACTGTTTTTTTTTGGAAGCACAGATCACTTTGTGGGGGAATAAGGAGACCATCACCCATCATCAATTTTGTTTAAGGGAAAATTAACTTGGCATTTTTTATTTATCCAATAAGTTTACATGTTAAGCTGAAAAATGAGTGAGACACACACTCTCTATAACATGCTATTGCCACATCCCTATTATGCACGAAAAAGGGGGGGGGGGGAGAGAGACAGAAAACCACACAAATGAGTGGGGTCTCTCACCCCCTCAAATATTTTGGGACTTTATAGGCGACTAGCACTTGCTGATATCAGTGAGAAGAAATGTAACAATCATTTGATAAAAAATATATCATTTTAATTAACACAGACATACAAAGATACAACAATAGACATGTGTTCAGTAAAACATAATCAATACATGCATATAAATCGTAGGACAAACTCCTACACCACTGGAACCCCAATGCCTCTGAAACCAAGGCGATTTATATAAATACATAGTGAGTCATGATGAATCATGATAAATTATTATAATTGTAAAATGTAGGGTTCACTCGTGGTAGATATGGAATTGCGACGCGTTTCGCTTAGTCGCTTCCTCAGACGATTTCTAAAGAGTTGTCTCAAAAACGATCAATTTAAATTACCCCATCAGTCAGAGTAAGGTGTCCAGTTTAAATGCACACGTGTCTTGTATGGCTCCACCAATATGTCTTTTATTGAGCCCCAAAATAGATGACTGATGATCCCAAAACTTGGTCATAGGAATCATCTACTTATTACAGAGGGGTCGGGTTGTCCACGGCTCCCTTCACTTTCAAGCGAATGCCTAGAGAGCATGAAGAAGAAAAGATTCCGGTCCTGTGTGGAAAACCATCAGCCTCTCCTCGCCCCGTCTGTTTACATATTAACCTCAGGCACTTTGGAATGTATTGCACATTGCACTAATTATTGCAAAGTGCTGTATAATTTAATGTTAATTTTGATACTTGAATAGCATGATTTGCACGTATATGCACTTTGGATTTATTGCAATTTGAACATATTTATTTGCACGCTGAAGGCACAGTTTATTTGTAATTTTTAGCACCGCCTCAACACCATATAATTTGCATATATTGCATAATTTCATAATATAATCATACACTATTTAGTAATAGCCCAACAACATATACCACACTACATTTAAGCATACACTTAAATTGATGGCGAAATTACTACACACTTAGCACTAGAGGGTTGGCACTGTATTTCTATATTTATACCAGCAGGATAATGCATCATGTCACAAAGCTCAAATCATCACAAACTGGTTTCTTGAACATGACAATGAGGTCACTGTACTCCAATGGCCTCCACAGTCATCAGATCTCATCCAATAGAGCACCTTTGTTATGTGGCGGAACAGGAGATTCTCATCATCGATGTGCAGCCAAACACATGTGCAGTAACTGTGTGATGCTATCATGTCAATATGGACCAAAATCTCTGAGGAATGTTTCCAACACCTTGTTGAATCTATGCCACAAAGAATTAAGGCAGTTCTGAAATCAAAAGGGGGTCTAACCCAGTACTAGCAAGGTGTACTTAATAAAGTGGCCAGTGAGTGTAGCTTAAAATGAACATTATATACTAAGGAAAAAGCATGTGGTGTAAAGGTGGCCATAAAACAACTTACTGGATGTGACATCCTTGACAAAAAGGCTGACCATGTGGCTGAGGGGAGGTCGTCGCTTTGCAACCGCTGGAAGCTTGCAGAGAAGGGAGTCCTTTACAGTTTCATCACTTGGAAAGTGATAAAGAGCAAGATGATTTTGCAGTTTAAACAGGTCCTTTGCTCCAGGCGTGAAACCTAGATACAAATCACAAGGTTAATAAACAAGGTGAGAAAAAAAAAAATTAATACAAAAAGTATACAGGAGGTGAGATATAAAATCAACCATACCGATGAGCCTAGAAAAGTCACAGAGTCCCCATGGGATATGCCCTGGAAGAAGAGAGCAATGGGTTTCTTGAAGGGCAATGTGCCTTAAATGGTCAGAGAAGCGGCAAAGGGTGGTGGTCACATCCGGGTTACAGAGGTTGAGCAGCACGTTAAGGCCCAGAGGTTTCAAAGAGCTCAGGTGAAGTTGCCAGTTAGCCTCATCAAACTGGATGCTTTGAGGGTTCTGCTGGTCCTGTGACAACCGAAGCATCTCTAGATGGCAGTCACAAACATAATCATCCACCTCGCTGCTTATCTACAAGTGAAAAGTAAAATGCATAAAAAATACAGACAGAACATATACATACGAACATAAAAAAGAACTGATGTAGAATGTGTTGGCAGAGTACCACTTTAAATCATTTCTAAATCCAAGACAGCTGATTTAGATAGAGTAGAAGGTAAGTAGAAGGTAAAACTTTACATTTTCTTAACTTCTTGTCTTAGAGACCACATGAAGTGAAATGAACTCCCTCTAAAGTAAAAAAATAAAAAAAACTTTTCTTAGTCGTCACCGTAACAAGTGTCCTTATTGGAAGATTTCCCCTCTATTCTTGTTTTGGTGACAACTCATAATTTTTGATTTTCCCTGACTTTAAATCTTATCGACAATAGCCACCAGGCAAATGGAAAGCATGAATGTCCCCAGCAATAAAAACCTGGCAAACGTTGAAACCCCCAACCATTCCATTCAAAATCAAAAAAATGTTGGCTTTAGATTAGTGATCAACCGATTATTGGCAACACCGATATATCGGGGGCCGATGTGCACTTTCCCCGATATATTGGAATCGGCCTTTTGATTTACCGATATTTCAGGAAAGTGCTGTACCGGAGTGATGCCTGCAGCTAGAGGCATCACCCCGGTACCGGTGTCCATAGCTGACGGTTGGCTGTCTTGTAATGACAACCGATGCGGCTGTGAAGCCGCTTGGCTGTCATTCCAAGGAGCAGGAGGGGACATCCCCCCCTCCCGCCGCCTTCCGCGGCTCGCCCGGTCTCCTGTCCCACCGGGAGACCCGGGCATCCTACCTTCATCACCGCTGTCTTACTGGGTCTACATTTCTTTGAAATCGGCGCTGCCGAGTACCCGGAAGTGGTGTCATGACATGGCATCACTTCCGGGAACTGGCGGCGCCTAATTCAAAAAACGTACAGCATTCAAAACAGCCAAACTCGGCGTTTTGAATGCTTTTAAGTGCAAAGGAGGAGCTTGGGGTCTTTTAGACCCCCAGATCCCTCCACCACAGTACCTGTAGACATTAAAAAAAATAAAATAATTTTATTTTTAATATCTGAAAATATCGGCCGATACCGATATCCGTTGTCCAAAATATCGGTATCGGCGGTAAAAAAAAGATATTGGTCGATCAATATTTTAGATACACTTTATTACTGCCTGGTGAAGATGGTTGAAGGAACACTAAATACCAAATTACCTGCCCTGCAGTATCTTGGCTAAAGCTTACATTAGAACCTGAAGCATGTTTGTTTCGGCTCTGAGGCTTTTTCTGTGTATCGGTTGGTCTGGAGGGATCATTTGAACGTTCAGCGCTTTCCTGTTCATTCACCATTTGTAGAACATCAGTGTCTGCCAGCAAAGCTACCATTTCCTGAGGCTGGAGAGACAAGAAAGGTGAGACAGGGCTTAGAGCAACTAAAGGAATAACATTAGCAGGGTAAAGAGATGTTTTCAGCACCTCGTCTTCCATATCTGTCTGACAGTAGGTATGTAAAGATAGCTGGTCAGTGACATCCTCGTGTCTTTCAGTGGTCTGATCCATTCTACCACTAAAAAAGAGGACGGTCTCTGGGCTGGGATTGGGCCAGGACAGAACACCTTGTTTATCCACACAACAGATGACCTGCAAGACAAGACAACTATTACCTATACAGGACAACATCTACTAGTAGATTGATGCTTCAGAAATTCAAAGAGCTTGGAAATATAAAGCCCCGTACACACGAGTGGAAATTCGGCCGGGAAATTTTGTCCGACGACCGATCTGCCGATTTTCGGCTTGTTAGTATGGTGCTTCCGACAACCGACTCCGACTTTTCGGCCGAAAAAATCCTGGTGTGCAGGCTATATATTTTTTGTCGACCGTCAAAACGCGTCCGATTTTCATCTCATTAGTACAGATTTCGATGGGGAAAAATCTTATGAGAAAGACTAGGCATGCTCAGAGATGAAAGAACACATAGAAAGCAATCCAACACATGACATCACTTCTGAAGTAGAATTCTGTCATACGGGAAAATTCGTGTGCAGTCTAGAGCACATTCCAACCAACAGACACCACTCTGGACAAAAGACGGACGACCGGTCGGCGGAAATTGGTTGCGTGTGTACGAGGCTTTAGACAGAATGGCTGTACCGGAGATCCAGCATTCCAAAGATCCATGGTACAAGTATCCTTATGTGCTTGAAATGAGTCCCCCACCAACCGAGCTATGCTGCATGCTCTATGGTCAGAGTGCTGCTGACAAGAACACCATTGATATTCTCAGGAAAAAGTTTGGTGGCAGAAAAACATCTTTACCAACTAACCAATTCCTCTAAAAATGAATGGTGTCTGACAGCACATTTTTGGTAAGCACAGTTCACCAGATACTAGACATTGGTAGGAATCAAAGGCGGCACCTCGGATCAGGAATGATGGAACCAGGGCAGTAAATTGTGCACATTAAAAAGCCAATATTCCTACTCACTGTGACAGATCCCAGGCCATGCAGCAAACCAGACGTGTATGCCAGCGTCTCACATTTCCCCCTTACCACTTGCAGGAAGTGTGTATACACAGAGCGCAACATTTCCTATACAAGAGATTACCATGTTATAAAAACAGGAGCCAAAATGAGGAAAAGTACAACTACAATTTTCTGATAGCAAAGGTTCTGAAGAATAAAATAGCGGTAGTGCAAATGTTTCATGTCACATGATATTAGCGGCTTATCAAGTATACAATTTCAGTAAAAAATACACTAAGGCTACTTTCACATACAATAAATCAAATATAATATAGGTAAAATAATTCATGTAAAAAACACAAGTCCATCAATTGATGCCACTAAACAGTGGACGGTGATGCAGATAATGACTATGAGATCCTCACCCAAGCTTTTTTTGTGAAAATTCTCTCCTAATTTTATGGTGCGTGTTATACGCCGATAAATACGGTATTTCTAAAGGTGCTATTGCCATGAAATTTTCACCACATGTCGCGAACAACCCATGCAATCCTATACAAAGAAACCAAAACAAATAAGTTCAGAAATTAAGTTATATGTAATAAAATGGAATGACACACGGAAAAAGTATTAAACACGCTAACTGAAATTTATTTAATACTTTGTACTAAATCCTTTGTTGGTAATGACAGTTTCAAGAAGCCTCCCGTTATGGAGAAACTAGTCACATGCATTGCTCTGGTGTGATTTTGGCCCATTCTTCCACACAGTCTTCAAATCTTGAAGGTTCCATGGGTCTCTTCTATGAACTCTGATCTTTAGTTCTTTCCATGGATTTACTATTGGATTCAAGCCAGGTGATTGGCTTGGCTATTCGACCAGCTTTATTTTCTTTCTCGAAAACAAATTGAGAGTTTCCTTGGCTTTGTGTTTGGGATCATTGTCTTGCTGAAATGTCCACCCTCGTTTCATCTCCGTCATCCTGGTAGATGTTTGGCAGTGCCGTATGCTGAAAAACAGCCCCACACCATGATGTTCCCACCTCCAAACTTCTCTGGGTGTGTGGGTGTTTTTGGGGTGATGTGCTATTTAACCTCCAAACTTGGTGTGTAATATGGCATCCAAAGAGTTAAATTTTGGTCTCATCTGACCAGACTATATTTCTCCCAGTATTTCACAAGATTGTCTTAATGTTGTGCAGCAAATTTTAAAGCGGAGTTCCAGCTGTTTTTGTGTGGATTAAGACCGCATTCACACTGAAGCGGCACGACTCCTGCACGACTTCGGGGGCAAGCTGTGAAGTCCCGTGCACCGCAACTTCGGCGTGACTTGCACGGACTTCACATAATGGAAGTTAATGCAAGTCGCCTCCAGGTCGCCCCGAAGTAGTACAGGACCCTTTTTCTAAGTCGGACCGACCTGTGTCGCTCCAATTAGAATGGGTCCTGTACCAGTCAACGGACCGCGAGGGACCGCGACTTGTCAGGCTGACAAGTCGCGGCAGTGTGAATGGAGTGTTAAAGTCAGCAGCTACAAAAAGTATATCTGCTGATTTCTAATAAACACACACTCACCTGTCCCACGATCCAGCGATGCGGCTGCACGAAGCCCCATTTCTATCCCTCTCCTCTCTACAGCGCCGCCATCACTAGTGTGGGCACCTGGCTGTGACAGCTTTCTGTGCACTGTGTGCGCATGCGTGAGTCCCAGTCCCGCTGCATGTTATGAATGGCCAGGCAATCTTCTGGGACCTGTGACATGTCCTAGAAGATAGCAGGGAGGCAGGGGGAGAGAAGAACTTCTGCTCGAGCGGAAGTGGAAGCAGGTACCTGTCATATCTAGGTCCCTCCCCCCCCCCCCCAAAAAAAATATGACATGGCTCTCAGACAACTCTTCTGATAATTCTTTTAACTCCTCAGAAATCTGTCGAGGAGCACCTGGTCATGGCCGGTTTATAGTGAAATGATGTTCTTTCCACTTCTGGATTATGGCACCAACAGCGCTCACTGAAACCTTCAAAAGTTTTGAGAAATTCTTCTGTAACCAATGCCATCAGTATGTTTCGCAACAATAAGGTTGAAGGTCTTGAAAGACCTTAATGCTTTTACCCATCATGAGATGTTTCTTATGTGACACTTTGGTAATAAGACACCTTTTTATAGACAATTGGTTGAGGCTGAACCAACAGGATTTGCTTTCTAATTAATGATAGATTTCAGCTGGTTTCTTGGCTTGCCATGCCTTTTTGCACCTCCCTTTTATCATGCATTCAATACTTTGTCCCTGTCTCACTCTATTTTATTGCGTGTAACTTAATTTCTGAACTTATTTGTTTTGGCTTCATTGTTTGTATGGATTGCATGGGTTGTTACCGACGTGGTGAAAATTTCATGTCAATAGCATCTTTAGAAGTATATTTGCCTAGAAAAATGGTGACGTGCTCAATACTTATTTTACCAACTGTATATTGTACATTGACATCAGTCCCTGCCCTCAAGGAGCTTACAATCTAAGGTCCCTAACGCAGTCCCTGCCCTCAAGGAGCTTACAATCTAAGGTCCCTAACGCAGTCCCTGCCCTCAAGGAGCTTACAATCTAAGGTCCCTAACGCAGTCCTTCGGTCCCTGCCCTAAAGGAGCTTACAATCTAAGGTCTCTAATTCAGTTCCTCAGTCCCTGCCCTCAAGGAGCTTACAATCTAAGGTCCCTAACGCACATTCATACAAACACATACTAGGGCCAATTTGTGTGTGGGAGAAAACCGGAGTACCCGGAAGAAAAACACGCAAGCACAGGGAGAACATGCAAACTCTAGGCAGGTTAGCGCCATGGTTGGGATTCGAGCCAGCGACCCCAGCGCTGCCAGGCAGAAGTACTAACCACTTAGTCACTGTGCTGCCCAACGACATCCTGAAAATTAACTTCACACTGAATCACTATCCTAAAACAAACACACATCCAATTGAGTCTGAAAAAAGTCTACAACCATCCTTCAATACTTGTTCTAGATGGACAACCCCTCACAGAGTGAAACTAGTACAAGGATGATAGCCCTATGCTCCTCTGAGTACAAGTTGGTAATGACAGCTCCCATATTTCAATATTAGAACGTTCACTTGAAACGTGATACAACATATGAAGCATTGCATTCATTTAAAGGACAGACACTCAAATGTTTGCAATTCCTTGTATACTCACCTGATTAGAGGCAACTTCAGTATAGCTGCTTAAAGTATCCTCTGAAAATTTAGCCACCTGTGAAGAAGGCCACAGACATTACCGACGAGCTTGTATCACAGAAAAGAACAGGGAACAGAAAAAAGCAATCCTTACCAGAGAGGTAGGGCAGGGTCTGCCCATTTGGGCTAATACACGAGCTTCACACAGAGAAGTAACTAGAATCCACATAACAGGGAATAGAAGAGGAAGAACTGGTAGCACTGCGTTCACCTAAATGTATATGAAAAAGTACAGGTTACAAGTTTACATTAATTGCAAAAAGATAATATAAACATTTAAACACAATAATGTGCAGATCAGGAAAATGCAAACTGCAATAACAATACTATCAAATGTAGATTAGTATTTAAGGCTGATTTATTATTTTTTTTTTAAACATGTTATATTTACCTGCTCTGTGCAGTGGATTTGCACAGATAAGCCCTTATCCTCCTCTTCTCGGGTCCCCCACCAGGGCTCCTGGGTCCTCCCTCCTACGAAGCGTCACAGAGTAGCCCCACCTCCTCATTATGTCACTGACCCAGCATGCCACAGCTGGTGACATCACAAGGGGTGGGGATCACCCGGTGATGTCATTGGGTGGCTCGCCCCTTAGTTATTTGAGAAATGTCAGATGGCGGAGCAGTCATTCGGCAGGAGCCTTAGTTGGGTGCGGACCTCTTTTCTTTTTTTTTTTCCGGGACGATGGCTGGCATTCATTTTGATTGACGCTTGATCTACCCTAGGGGGAATTTTTTTTTTTTTTACATTTTTATTTAAACCACTTACCTACTGGGCACTTATACCCCCTTCCTAACCAGGCTCCTTTTCAGTTTTCAGTGCTCTCACATTTTGAATGTGGCACGGATGAGGCACAGATGAGCACTGATGTAGCATGGATGAGCACTGATGTGGCTTGGGTGTGGCACAGATGAGCACTGATGTAGCATGGATGAGCACTGATGTGGCTTGGGTGTGGCATGGATGAGCACTGATGTGGTATAGATGAGGCACGGATGAGCACTGATGTGGCATAGATAGGCACAGATGGGCATGAATAAGGCACAGGTGAGGCACAGATAGGCATTAATGAGGCACGAATTAGGCATGAATAAGGCAGGGGTGAGCACTGCTTTGGTGTCCCTCCTCTCCTGGTACGCTATACCGATCAGTGTGTACAGTGTGCGAGGAGAGGAGACAGCTGAACCAGACATGTGTCGGTTTGTTGACAACTGATCGCTCCACCATTGGAAGAATCGATCATGAGGTAAACGGCCGCTGTCAATGGCCCTTTACCACAATCAATGATGTGCCGTGTCTAGTGTACCTGGCGAGCATGGATATTTCCATGTGCGCACCCCAGGGGGCACGTGGGAAGCGCGATTCTGAGAGGACGTCATTGTACGCCCTCCCAGAATAAGCCGACCACTCTGTAGCTGTCATTTGGCTATGGCCGGTCGGCAAGTGGTTAATAAAGGACTTTTTAAAAACTGCCTCTTGTATTTACTCTACACTTTTTTTTTTTTTTTTTGGGGGTGAATGAGTGGGGGTATTATGCACTCCATATTCATTTATATGGGGAGGGGGGGGGGGGGTTGTGGGCAAGAGCCAGCCAAGGTTGTAGGCAAGAGGCCCTTGTCCCCATCAACATGGGGTCAAAGTGCTTTGGGGGGGGGGGGGGGGTCATGTTGAGGGCATGTGGCCTGGAGTGGTTTGGGGCTCGATCACCCGACCCCCTCCCTTTCCTTGGCCTACCAAGCTGCATGCTTGGATAAGGGCCTGGTATGGATTTTGAGGGGACCCCCCCCCCCCCCACACCATTTTTTCCCCCTATTTTCCCCTTGAAATCCATACCAGACCCAAAAAGGCCTGGTATAAATTGGGAGGGGGGGGGCCCTATGTGTTTGTTTCCTCAATTTTTTTTATTGCCAGGAATTGTTCAGTTTACTTTCAGCTGATGTGTCATCCGTTGTTAAAGCGGAGTTCCGGGCAGAGAAACGATTTTTTTCTGAACATACCCCCGGGACAGTCAGGGCTAGCACATTCCACAATGGCTAGCCTCTGATCTGTCCCGGTTCGCACTTACCTGTAAGAAGAAATACTTACTTAGAAATTTTCTTCCACAGCGTTTCCATCTCGGTTGTGGGCAGCTGAAGCCGGCGCGGTCCTCTTCTCTGTCTTCTTCCGCGTCTTCGTGTCCCAGAATGCACTGCACCGGCCCCTCTCGTCACTTCCGGTGCGGCGCCGCATTCCTAAACAGCTTCTGGGCATGCCCAGAAGCTGTTTAGCAGGGGAATGCGGCGTCGCCCGGAAATGACGAGCGGGGCCGGTGCGGCGCATTGATTCCTGGGAGCTATGACGTTTAGCTCCCAGGAATCATCGCGAGGCAGGAAGTGACGGGGTGAGCCTCGGCGCTGGAGGAGGAAACTGTCATAGGTGAGTATTTACGATCTTCAATAAAAAGGTGAGTAAACAAAAAAAATCTTTTTTGTGCCCGGAACTCCGCTTTAAGAAAGTGTCGGCCGGCTAGCCGGCCAAATCCTTAACAAACAGCTATACACTGGTTGTAAAGTTTGTTGGCAGGCCGGTGGCTAAGAAAAAAAAACAAACTGGAAAATGGTGCTTAGCAGGGGTTAACAGCGTTAAGGAGCGTTCAGCGTTTTTTTCTGCTGAAAAAACGCTCCACAAACTATACAAAAACTATTTTTTTTCTGCTCCTAGACGCTGAAGCTAATAACCTAAAGTAGCGTGCATAGGCACATAGAATAGCACTACTTAGCTTCTAGGAGCAGAAATAAATGTTAGTGTGCATGGAGCCTTAACGATCCAAAGGCTAACTGACTTTCTCTGAAGTTTTCAAACCATGTTATTTCAGGACTGGCTGAACTACAGATTTGGCAGTTAAGACAACCTGTACTGATAGGATGCTATTGGTGACTTCACTGGAAAATCCTGTTTGCCTGGCTGTCACATTTCCTAACTAGGTTGTCTAGCAGAAGGCTATCAGAAAACTTAACTGCAGCCTATTAAACATTAAGGCTGAGTTCACATATATATACAAATTGAATGTGTTTATAACCGCATCCTATTCGCTTTATATTTTAGTGTGACCGGCCTTTAATTGAGTCAGTTCACACATGTCCAGGGCGGCTACAATGCAGTTCTGGAAAGGGTCCTGTGTGCTTATGGGTCTGGGTCAGGTGTGAGTTCAAGGAAAAATTTGCACATGAATTGCATCTGATACGGTGAACATAAAAGCACAGGACACCGGACTGCAAACCGCAGCTGCAAATATGTGAACCCAGCCTAAAATGTAGAATTAACCATTCATCTAGAATGCTCCTGAAAAATAAGTCTAAGTCCTGTTGAGGGGGAATTTGTGCATAAAGCCTGACATGTGTTGGCCCTCAATTGTGACACATAAAAGCTTATATCTGGACCAATCCTTACGGCTTGATGCTTTCACCTTTACACTCCATACAAGCTGTCTTTACCAGGGACCCTGTCAGGGCACCACCTGGCAAGATATAGAGTAGTCACACTATAGCAATCATTTGATTTGAAACACCACCAAGCTTGAAGTCTAGCAGTCTACCTAACTTCTCCGATGACTTTAATATTTTCTGATGAGCTAACCTAAAACAAGCATGCAGATCAGAAGTGCTGACTTCAATTTGACTTTTTAATCTGTATGTTTTTCTAGGTCATTATCATTTTTACTGAGGTTGCATTGCATTTAACACAATACAATGGACAAAATAAAGAAAAACCAGAGAAAAATAATCCAAATTCATCATTTGACTTCTCCATACAAAGCATACGACGTTTTGCAATCCATTTGTGTGTATGTCCATATTTAAAACCTAAATACAGTAAAACCTTGGATTGCGAGCATAATTCGTTCCGGAAGCATGCTTGTAATCCAAAGCACTCTTATATCAAAGCGAATTTCCCCATAAGGAATAATGGAAACTCAGATGATTCGTTCCACAACCATTTATTCTTAAGTCCTTCAATTTATAGTCCATATAAAAAGATGATAGCATTGCGATAGGTTGTGTAACCATAAAATGTCCATCCACAAATAGCCGCTTCCACAAGGGGATTGGAAGCAAAATCCAGCAGGAGCTGCAGGGTATCAAAGAGAAGAGAGGCGCCTCTAAGTGTAGCAATATGGTTCCATTTAATGAAGGTTCAATATTTAGCAATTCACATGGTTGATGAATAAAACGGAATTTTTGTAAAATCTTACCTGTAAAATTCCTTTCTCTGAGTCCTCCGACAGTCGCCGCCTCTTCATATTCGTCACATATGGGGTATTAGACTTTGCTCCGAAGGAGTAGCTAGGCAACAGAATATGTTAACAATAAAGCTTTAACATATCCCACCCTCAAGGGGTGGTCCCCTCAGTCAATACCCTCCTACTTCCTGCAACCATATCTCAGTTTTAGTGGAATAGCAGTAGAGTATACATTCAAACCCCAAAAGAGGGGCGGGGGCGGCGACTGTCGGAGGACTCAGAGAAAGGAATTTTACAGGTAAGATTTTACAAAAATTCCGTTTTCTCTTACATAGTTACATAGTTACATAGTTACATAGTTAGTGAGGCTGAAAAAAGACACAAGTCCATCCAGTTCAACCTATGATGTGTGTGTGTGTTTGCTAACCGTACATTGTATACCCCTGTATGTTGTGGTCTTTAAGGTGTCCATCCAATAGTTTTTTGAAACTATCAAGGCTCCCCGCTGATACGACTGCTTGCGGAAGAGAATTCCACATCCTTACTACTCTTACAGTGAAGAACCCCTTACGCACTTTAAGGTTAAACCGCCTTTCCTCAAGTTTTAGTGAGTGGCCACGTGTCTTATTGTATTCCCTTACTCTGAATAGTTTGTTCCTTATGCTAGGGTCGCCAGTACAGTATTTGTACATTGATATCATACCCCCCCTCAATCGTCTCTTCTCCAGAGAGAATAAGTTCAGTGCTTGTAGTCTTTCCTCATAGCTGATGTCCTCCATTCCCCTAATTATTTTTGTTGCCCTTCTCTGGACTTTCTCCAGTTCCAGCACATCCTTCCTGAGGACCGGTGCCCAGAACTGGACAGCATACTCCAGATGTGGCCGGACCAGAGTTTTGTAGAGTGGAAGAATAATCTCTTTATTTCTGGAGTGAATCCCCTTTTTTATACAACCCAGTATTCTGTTGGCTTTGCTTGCAGCGGCTTGGCATTGCATGCCACTTCCAAGCCTGTTGTCTACCAGTACCCCCAGGTCCCTTTCCATCCTAGACTCACCCAGAGGTTCCCCCCCTAGTGAGTAGCTTGCTTTCTGGTTACTGGCCCCCAAGTGCATTACTTTACATTTTTCTACATTAAACCTCATCTGCCATGTAGTTGCCCACCCCGTTATTTTGTTCAGGTCTGCTTGCAAGATTTCCACATCCTGTATAGAAGATATTGGCATGCCTAATTTAGTATCATCTGCAAATACTGAGATTGTACTAGATATCCCCTCCTCTAGATCATTTATGAATAAATTAAACAGGATTGGTCCCAGGACAGAACCCTGGGGGACCCCACTTTCTACACCCGCCCACTCAGAGTACTCCCCATTAATCACCACCCTCTGGACTCTCCCCTGGAGCCAGTTCTCTATCCAGGTACTCACCTTATGGTCCATACCTACCTTCCTTAGTTTGTACAGTAAGCGTTTGTGGGGAACGGTGTCAAAGGCCTTTGCAAAGTCCAGATACACCACATCCACAGGCTTACCTTTATCTAAGTGGCAGCTCACGTCCTCCGACAGTCGCCGCCTCTTCATATTCGTCACATATGGGGACGTCCCAAAGCAGTGCAAACATGAGGGGTGGGAAACGCATCCGCGCCGAAAGGCAACGCAGTCTCCACATCAAAGAAAGGAACCTTACCAAAGGAAGGAAACCAGCTGGGCAACAGCAAAAATAAGTGCTCAACAGGAGCAACAACCCAGGAAAAGACAAAAAACCAGGGGATACAAAACTTATCCCAACAGCCAGGAGTCCCCAACAAGGGACCCTAGGGAACAGCCGCACTAAGAACCTTGCGGCCAAAGGAAGCATCCGCCGATGCCTGAACATCTACTTTGTAGAATTTTGTGAAAGTGTGTACGGTCGACCAAGTCGCCGCCTTACACACCTGGGCTACAGAAGCCCCATGACGACAGGCCCAAGACGTACTCAGAGATCTAGTAGAGTGCGCCTTCACAGGCACAGGGGGAACCTTCCCCTGCAAGGCATAGGCCTGTTCAATGGTCTGCCTGATCCATTTGGCAATGGTAGAGGCGGAAGCCGCCATGCCCTTCCGAGGACCCTCTGGAAGAACAAACAAGGAGTCCGTCTTTCGAAAAGACTCAGTCGATTTAAGGTAAACCCTAATCGCCCGAACAACATCCAGAGAATGCAATCTCACCTCCTTTGGATGTTTAGGCTTCGTGCACAACGAAGGCAAAACAATATCCTCGTTAAGATGGAATTCCGAAACTCGTTTCGGCAGAAAAGAAGGATTAGGTCGCAAGACCACCTTATCCAAATGAACAACCAGGTACGGAGACTTGCAGGACAAAGCCGCCAGTTCCGACACTCTGCGAGCCGAAGTGATCGCCACCAAAAAGGCGACCTTTTTGGACAACATAGACAACGAGATCTCCCTGATCTGTTCAAAAGGAGCACGTTGTAACACAGATAGGACTAGATTCAAGTCCCAAGGGGGCAAAGGATCCCTCCTAGGAGGAACCAGATGCCGCACACCCTGAATAAAAGTGCCAACCAAGGAGTTGGAAGCCACGGGACGTTGAAACAGAACGGCCAGCGCAGACACCTGACCCTTTATCGTAGCCAGCGCCAAACGCTGATCGACACCCGTCTGAAGGAAAGACAGCACACGGGAAACCGAGTACGTGCGGGGTGAAAACCCCCTGGACTCACACCAGGCAAAATAGGCCTTCCAAGTACGGTAATAAACCTTTCCCGAGGAAGACTTCCTCGCGTTGATCAAGGTATGAACAACCTCTGGAGAGAGACCCTTCTCCTTCAGGACCTCGGTCTCAACAGCCAGGCCGTCAAAGCCAGCGACTGTAAAGCAGGATGGTAAATCGGTCCTTGAGACAGTAGATCGTCCCGAAGAGGCAGACGCCAGGGGGCGTCGACCGCCAGATTCACGAGGTCTGCGTACCAGGACCGGCGAGGCCAGTCCGGTGCCACAAGAATCACCGTGCTGCGTTCCGAGTGTAACCTGCGAAGGAACCGGGACAGCAACTGAATCGGTGGAAACGCGTACATCAGCCTGTACTGATGCCACGGGGCCACTAACGCGTCCGACGCGTCTGCCCGAGGGTCGCGCGTCCTTGCCACGAACCTCTTCACCTTGTAGTTGAGGCGAGACGCGAACAGGTCCACATCTGGAAGACCCCACTTCGCGCACAACATCTGGAAGACAGCCGGATGGAGAGACCATTCCCCCTGATCCAGGGTCTGGCGACTCAGATAGTCCGCCTGCCAGTTCTCCACTCCCGGAATGTGAACCGCCGTTATCGCCGGGACATGAGTCTCGGCCCAAGACAGAATGTCGGCCACTTCTCGAGCCGCTCGGGCACTCCTGGTGCCCCCTTGGTGGTTGATGTAGGCCACCGCCGTGGCATTGTCCGTCTGCACCCGAACCGGGCAGCCCTGCAGCCGGTCCGTCCAGCGATGAAGACAGAGCCTTATCGCACGCAATTCCAGAATGTTGATCGGGAGGGAAGACTCCCCCTCCGACCAGGTCCCCTGGGCGGACAGAACGCCCAGAACACCACCCCAGCCCGACAGGCTGGCATCCGTGGTGATTATCGTCCACGAGATCGGACGAAACGACTTGCCCCCGGACACCAACGGGGACTGGAGCCACCACAGAAGGTTTTCCCTGGTGCGATGACTCAACGAGATCTGAAGATCCAGAGATTGAGGTCGCCCGTCCCACTTGGACAAGATCTCCGCCTGGAGACCCCGCGTGTGAAACTGCGCGAAAGGAATCGCCTCGAAAGCCGAGACCATCAATCCCAGACATCTCATACACGTCCGCAGAGACGAGTTCGGAACGTCCCTAAGGGACCTGACTTCCTCCTGAAGAGTCCTGAGTTTGTCTTCCGGTAGGAAGACCTTCGCCTGCACCGAGTCCAGTATCATTCCCAGATAGGGAAGACGAACCGACGGACTCAGTGTCGACTTTGGAACATTTATCGTCCAACCGAACTCCTGCAGAGTTCGCATCGTGACAGACAGGTCCTTCTCCAGACCCTGACTGGTCGCAGACCGAATCAGAATGTCGTCCAGATACCCCAGGACAGAAATGCCCTGGGCCCTCAATAATGCCAGAACCGGTGCAAGCACCTTGGTGAATACCCGCGGAGCCGAGGCGAGCCCAAAGGGCAACGCCACGAACTGGTAGTGATCCTCCGCAATGGCAAATCGAAGGTATCTCTGATGACCCTCGAATATGGGGATGTGAAGATACGCATCCTTCAAATCGATGGAGGCCATGAATTCCCCCGGAACCAGGGCAGCCACCACCGAGCGCAGGGATTCCATGCGGAACTTGCGAACCCGCACAGAGCGGTTCAGAGCTTTCAAGTCCAGAATCGGACGAACCTTGCCCTCCTTTCTGGGCACGGTGAACAGATTGGAATAAAACCCCCGAAATCTGTCCCGATGAGGCACCGGAACCACCACTCCCTGAGCCCTCAGGTCCCGCACCGCCAGGTGCAGATCCCGCAGGCGCTCTGGAGACAGTTGTAGATTTGAGGGAAAAAATCTGCTCTCTGGCCGAGAGAGAAACTCGATCTTGTAACCAGATCGAACGATTTCCAGAACCCATCTGTCCCGCACACGGGCCAACCAGGGCTGAAGAAAACCGAGCAAGCGTCCCCCCACCCCAAAACTGGGTGAGGGCGCCCCTTCAGGCCGAACTGTTATGGGCCGCAGGTCCGGATTGGCCGGACTTCTGTTTCCCAGACCAGGGTTTCTTCTGAGAGCCCTGGCCTTTGAACGGTTTGCCCTTGTAGTGCGGCCGAAAGGCACGAAAGGACCCCTGAGGGGGCCGAAAATTCGCATGCTTCTTCCCAGAAGCCCCCTTAGCCTTGGGGAAATGGGGCAAGAGAGTGCTCTTACCCCCGGTGATCCCCTTAATCAACACATCCAGGGACTCCCCAAAAAGGCGAGACCCATCATAAGGCAGATTGGCTAAGGTTTTACGTGAAGATTGGTCCACCGACCAACATTTCAACCAAACCAGGCGGCGAGACAACACCGCCACGCTGTGCACACGTGCAGCCAACGGAATCAGGTCCAGGTCCGCATCACACAGATACATGACACCCTGGTGGATCTGATCCACCATGTCCAGGGTCGCCGCCGAGGCCGAATCGGCCACTAGGACGCGCCTAAGCATCTGCGTCCAACTTGCGATCGCCTGGGCCGCCATGAGAGAAGCAAATAGAGCCTTAAGCATAGAACCCGTAACAGAATAAGTATGACGGGCAAGAGACTCCAGTCTCCTATCCGTGGCATCACGGAAAACAGGGGATCCCTCTGCAGGAATCGCAGTGGCTTTGTTCAAAACCGCAATTGCATGATCCACTGGTGGAGGCACACACCACCGTTCATCAGTGGCAGGGGAGAAAGGATAACGCAGCTTGAATTTACTTGGTACCGCAAAAGGTTTGCGCAGATCGCGCCATTGATCCTTTACAGCGCGCTGAAAATCAGCATTGCAGGGAAAAACCTGCGGCGTCCTGCGTTTTCTCTGCGTCCCATAAGCCGCCAAGGCAGCGGGGGGACACACTTCGTCCTGCAAACGTAGCGTCTGCTTAATGGAAGCAATCAACTCATCCATGATTGCAAGCTCTTCAGGCGAGCCAGGGGGAGAATTATCAACCCCCTCAACCTCAGCCTCTACCTCAGACCCCACTAGATCAAGAGAGGTGCGGGACCCCGATAGGGGGGTCCCTGCCAGAACAGCCCCATCACCTTCACCCTCAGAATCGGAGGACAGAGCAACTCTGGGCCGTTTAGTAGATTGAGCAGCCACCAGCATTTGCACCTGGGCAGCAAGGCCAGCCACAATAGTGGCTAAATCCCCCCCTGGGGGGGAAACAGCGGTCCCCTGGCTTTCCACCAATACTGTGGGAAACTTGCCCTCCTGAGAATCCATTGCCCCTGTACGCCAGACAACCAAGGGTTAACTGCCCCCTTTCAGCAAGCGCGGTAAGCGCAGCCCACCGCACACACTCAGGCACAATGAGACCCCCACAGGGAATATACAGACTGAATACAGGCAATGGACAACAGGAATAGAAGGACAAAACCTGAGGAGACCCCGCTGCTGCTGCTGCCTCGACCGGTGTTCCAGGAAAAAGGAAGTGATGCTGCCAGGGCGCTCTATGTAAGCCTATGGAGGCTACAAGAAAATGGCCGCCGTGCATGTAAACCATGCGGCCGGAGCGGGCGCCGGTAAAATGGCGTCGTTTGGCGCCGAAACCGCCGCTCCACAGTGCATAAAAACACACACAATTTCATCCCATTATATGGATACATGTTAGATCGCCGCAGCGATCGCTGTATATGCCCCAACATGCCATTAAAAACATGCCCCACAGCACACAGCTTCCCACACTGCCCAGCCTGACACACACAGTGTCATACAGCTCCCCCCCCCCCCTTGCAGCCCACAGCATGCAGCCGAGAGATAGGGAGACAAGCAGTGTGATTTAAAGGCAGGTTACACAGTCCCAGACTGAGACCCCCCCCAGACAGACAGGTCCCCACATAGACACACTTACCTCATATGGCGTGGGGAACCCGCACAGGCGAACAAGCCGCTGCACATGAGGCAGGGAGAGTCGCAATTCAAGACGCACACAATGGCGGTTAAGAAACCGCACAGCGTCCGGTGAGGTAGCCACCTCACCAAACATCCCTGCACCGAACAGGGATGGGTCGTTCACCGTGCCAGGAGCGTTACCTGGCTGAACGCTCGATGGCAGACTGGGAAGCCACTGACCCACGACCTGCGATCAGGGGGATCAGCCCGAGACCCAGTCCGCATGATCCTCTTCGTCCGAAGAACTAACTAATGCTGACAAAAACAACAGCTAAGTAAAGGTAGAGAAAAAACTCAAATAAAATATTAAAAAGAAGAAAGAGTCTGGGACAAAAAGTCCCAGCACAGAGAGAGCCAGCCACTCCTGACAAGCTAGACATTAAAACTGAGATATGGTTGCAGGAAGTAGGAGGGTATTGACTGAGGGGACCACCCCTTGAGGGTGGGATATGTTAAAGCTTTATTGTTAACATATTCTGTTGCCTAGCTACTCCTTCGGAGCAAAGTCTAATACCCCATATGTGACGAATATGAAGAGGCGGCGACTGTCGGAGGACGTAAGAGAAAACAGGCACATCTAATTATGCAGGCATCGGGGTAAAGCTGTCCACATAGACCATCTTCTGCACTGCCGGCTGCTAGTCTGTAATCCTGACCGGGAAGACCACCCTGCAGTAAAGCGATCTGAAAGCGAGGGGCAGCATGGAAGGGATGAAGTAGATGGTGGTGTGGAGGACCGTCTATGTGGACAGCTTTAGCCTGGATGCCTGCATCCTTAGATGTGCCTGTTCCAATCATCAACCATGTGAGTTGCTAAATGTTGTACCTTCATTAAATTTAACCATATTGCTACACTTGGAGGCACCTCTCTTCTCTTTTATACTCAGCTGTGACTTGAGGCTACTTGTATATCAAGACATCGCTTGTATATCAAGTCAACATTTATTTGAAAATTTTGCTTGTCTTGCAAAGCGCTCTTAAACCAAGTTACTCTCAAACCAAGGTTTTACTGTATATGATTATTATCCCTTTAAATCTTTTCTTTGGGCTGGCCCAAACTATTTACTGCACTAACAGGTGTACTTGCTGGGCACACTGTATTAAATTTATTGTAGGTAGCCTCAGCTACAAACAGTATAAAGTGTTGTGTGTCGGTGTTCTGACAAAATAGCCAGCTCATTAAAATCTACAACCACATAACTTCCAGTGCGGCCGAGTCACGATTAGCTGGCGTGACATCAACGCTGCGAATGCTCAGATCGCCGAAGGTCGAGCAAAAATATAGAACACCGCCATGTTGGAACACCCTAAAACATTTCTGATTCCCCATCCTATTGCTAAACTCCCGACCAGCTGATCTTCCTCTATAGTTCCATGAAAGGGTTTTTCCCAACAGACCGCCGTTATAATAAATCTGCAGTGAGCAGCCGCTGTTTACCTATAGGATGGAGGATCAGAAAGGTTTTAGGTGTACTGCCCTGTTAGGCCACTCAAAACATTTCTGTTTTCCCCTCCTATTGGTCAACTCGGGAGCAGCAGTTCTTCCTCTATAGTTCTATGAAAGGGTCTTTGCCGACAGGCTGCCATGTTATAATAAATCTGCTGTGAGCGGCCGCTGTTTACCTATAGGACGGGGGATCAGAAAGGTTTTAGGTGTCCCGCCATGTTAGTACACCCAAAATATTTCTGTTTTCCCCTCCTATTGGTAAACTCAGGAGCAGCAGATCTTCCTCTATAGTTCTATGAAAGGGTCTTTGCCGACAGGTCGCAATGTTATAATAAAATTCCAGCAAGCAGCAGCTGTTTACCAGAGTTTACCAATAGGACGGGGAATCAGAAATATTCTAGATTTACCAACATGGCAGTGTTCTACAATTTTCCTCGACGACCAACGATCACAATGCAGTGTTGACGTCACGCCAGCTGATCGTGACTCGGCCGCACCGGAAGTGATGTGGTAGGAGATTTTGACGAGCTGGCTATTTTGACATAATACCAGCAGTGGGGCAGGGAATTCCTGTTCCTTCCCCCCAAATGAAATAGAATTGGGCTGAGCGTTACTCAGCTATTTACAGAAAACTTTTTATTCTTAAAATGGATTGGCTGGGGCAGAGATTGTGACGTCATCCACTCACCTCTCTGCCTCAGCCTATCAGATGAGCTTTATATTCCTTCACAGAATACAAAGCTTCCTGTGAATTGCTGAGCAGCACTCAGCCCCATTTCCATTTTGTTTTGGGAGTGTGATCAAGCACAGCACTGTATATAGCCATAACTACATAAAAGGTAATACAGCACGCCCAGCAAGTACACCTGTTTTGTACACCTCAGTGCAGTAAATAGTTTGTTTGGGCCAGCTTGGAAGAAACAAATTATTTAAACCAACTTCCGCCCACCATATAGTAAAATGACGGGCGCAAGGTGCCTCTCTTGTTCTGGGATAACGTCATATGATGTATGTGTCCAATCACAACTGATCACATGTAAACAAGGAAATGGCGGTTATCGACTTTCCTCTCCTCACACTGACAGCATGTGAGGAGAGGAGAGCCGATCAGCAGCATTTCCTCACAGGGGAGACCTGCACAGATAATCAGGACACTGATTATCAGTGCAGCCCCAACAGTGATGCCAATCAGTGCTCATCAGTGATGCCAGTTAGTACCCATCAGTGATGCCAATCAGTGCTCATCAGTGATGCCAGTTAGTACCCATCAGTGATGCCAATCAGTGCCGGCCAACAGTGCCGCCTATCAGTGCAGCCTCATCAGCGCACATCAGTGAGGGAGAAATATTACTTATTTACAACATTTTCTAACAGAAAAACTTTTTTTTTTGTTTTAGCAAAAAAAAAAAAAAGCCAGTGGTGATTAAATACCACCAAAAGAAAGCTCTATCTTTCTAAAAAATAAAATGCTAAAAATTTAATTTGGGTACAGTGTTGCATGACCACGCAAATGTCATTTAAAGTGAGATAGCGCTAAAAGCTGAAAATTGGCCTGGGCAGGAAGGGGGTGAAATTGCCCCATATTGAAGTTGTGAAAGGGACAATATAATTAAGATTAGTCTTTAATAGCAATTTTACCAATGTTGTGGGAGATAGAGTGATATTTAGTAAACCTGGCTGTGCTCTAGTAGGGTGGTGAAGATTTATATAGCAGAGTTTGCATTCGGAGAGGGCTGTAAGATATCACAAAGCTGTGATGTTTAACATATCTGGCATGGTTCTGCATGTGAAGGGCACTATTCTTTTGGAAGCAAAGTTCCTACAATGTACAGACACAATTGAGTACTGTCCATGATACTTTTTTTTATTTGCACTAACATTACATTTTTCAGGACAAGCTTCCGGGTTATGTCCCTGTTTTCAAGGTCCCAGCACCTTGAAGATGGGGACATACCCCAAAGGCTTGTTCTGAAAACTTGTATGTTAGTGCAAAAAAAAAAAAAAAGTATCATGGACAGTACTCAATTGTTTCAGTCACAAGTGCACTAATACAGCCCCAATCACTTGTCAATGTAAAACTGTATCCTTATAATGCACATTTGCAGCACTTTATTTGGGATTACTGTCCAGTAGAGCATCACATTGTAATCTATTTATTCTATAGATTTTTATTTGTGATCTTCGTTTTACTGGATTTTTAGTTATTTGTTATATTCTTTTTATCATTTTTTAGCACCAATTTATTAGTACAAAGTTTTAATTTTTTTAATATTATTGTCACTTATATTTGAGTTAGCGCCACACTTTTTATTGTTATAAATAATGAACATTGCTATTAACAAAATATGCTCGGAATTTATGTCACAAGGTTCTTGGTAGTTGTTTCTCATTTTTATTATTTAAAACCATCATTAAGAGCCGGTTCACACTAGCGAAAAAAGAAAGTAGTCCCATGAAGGAGGGACTTTTTAGCGCGACTTTGAAGAGACTTAAGCCCCGTACACACACACAGATCGTCGTCATACAAATGTTCGTCTTTTCTCCCCGGGATGTCGGTGTCTGTTGAAAAGTGCAAAGACAGCACAAGGACAGCACAAGAATTTTGTCCGCAGACTTCAGCTGACTGCAGAAGTGATGTCATGTAATGGTTAACTTTCCCTGTGTTTTTAATTTTCTGAGCATGCCCAGTCTTGCAAATCTGCGGTCTGTCGGCTGATTTCTGTACTGACAGGCGAACAATCGTCCGTTCTGGTGTCTGCAGACAAAAATTTTCATGTTTGCAAGAAAGACTCTTGTCCGCGGATTGTGTGCAGACAGCTGTCGGAGGCACCGTACTAACACGCGTACAATCGGCAGATCTTTCGTCCGCCGACGTTTGTATGACGACGATCTGTGTGTGTGTACGGGGCTTTACATGATAGGCGACTTTGTCTGCGGAGAATGCCTGGGTAATCTTTTTCTTCTTCCTGGAAAGTCTGATCACAGTCGCTTGAAAATAGATAAGGATCCGACTTAGGAGCGACTCCCATTGAAGTCTATGTGTACAAATCGGATAGAGGTCGCCTTGAAGTAGTACAGGAACCTTTTCTGAAGTTGGAGCGACTTCAGTAGTGCATATTAAGACGGCTCTCATTCATTTACATTGAATTTGTAATGACAAGAGACTTGGGGCAACTTGAGGTCGCACAAGTCCCGTCCCAAGTCGGAGTAATGTGAACCGGGTCTTAAACATGCATTATACAGGCATTTTGGTTCATACAGAATGACACAGAGTAAGAACTTCATATCAAAAGGGGAATAAAAGACAGATGAACACGATATAAGGAGAGAAGCACCAGTGCTTTTTAAAGGAAAATCTATTTACATTTTCTAGTGCTTTGTTTTTGTGGATTTTCTAGACAAAGCGGATTGATAAAGACTAATGTTACCCAACAAGTTCTGGGTGTGGGCAACTAGCGAACAGAGAAAAAGATCAATACCAGATCTAAAGCTGTAGCTAGACGGTGCAAGTAAGCTGGTGTGAAATCCTATGCCCCACCACCTAATGCATTAATAAAGTGATGGAGATGATTTGCCAAAGAGATTTCCAAGAAAGGGGGAAGGAGTTACAGTGTTTGCTTCTGCCCACCTCCTAAAGCAGGGGCCAGTTCCCACCCTCTCTGTAGTAGAATCATTTCAGGAAAATGACTGTAAATGCTTAGAGGGTAGATTACCTGTAGTTGCACCAAAGCATAAGTAGCAGGGGGAATGCCAGGAGCATGGAAGATGAGTCGAAGGGTATTAGTGAACAGGAAGGCAACCTATAAGGTTAGAATGAAAACGGTTAACAAATGGTGGATGACAACTACATGGCTAAAAACTTCCAGACTTTAAAGAGAACCTTTTTTTTACTTTATTGGCATAGAAAATCTTAAAGTGGAACTTTTTTCATAACAATTGTAAAAAAATATTGTTCAGAATAAACACCCACCAAATGCCCCTTTTTTGGAGAGTAAACACACCAAGATTTTTTGAAGACTTCTTTTTGTTTTCCCTCAAGATTTTGGGGAAAGAAAATTCATTTTTTTTTTTACACCAAGTTGTCAATTTAATAAGATATTTCTCATACATAGCATGGGCATACTTACAGTGCATTGCAAAAGTATTCACTCCCTTTGCATTTTTTGTGTTTTGCTGCCTCACAACCTGGAATTAACATGGATTGTTTGAGGATTTGTATCATTTAATTTACAGAACATGCCCACAACTTTGAAGACGTCTATTTTTTTTTTTTTTTTATTGTGAAGCAAACAACAAATAGGACAAAATAACATAAATAGTAAACGTGCATAACTATTCACCCCCCTAAAGTCAATACTTTTGTAGAGCCACCTTTTGAGGCAATCACAGCTCCAAGTCGCTTTGGATAAGTCTCTATGAGCTTGCCACATCTTACCACTGGGATTTTTGCCCATTCCTCCTTGCAAAACTGCTCCACTTCAAGTTGGATGGTTTGCTTGTGAACAGCAATCCTTAAGTCTGACCACAGATTTTCTATTGGATAGAGGTCTGGGTTTTGACTAGGCCATTCCAACACATTTATATGTTTCTCTTTAAACCACTCAAGTGTTGCTTTAGCAGTGTGTTTGGGGTCATTGTCCTGCTGGAAAGTGAACCTCCGTCTTAGCCTCAAATAACGTACAGAGTGGTACAGGTTTTGCTGAAGAATATCCCCGTATTTAGCACCATCCATTTTTCCCTCAATTCTGACCAGTTTCCCAGTCCCGGCTGCTAAAAAACATCTGCACAGCATGATGCTGCCACCACCATGTTTCACTGTGGGGATGGTGTTCTTTGGGTGATCAGATGTGTTGGGTTTGCACCAGACATAGCGTTTTCTTTGATGGCCGAAAAGTTCAATTTTAGTCTCATCAGACCAGAGCACCTTCCTCCATACATTTTGGGAGTCTCCCACATGCCTTTTTGTAAACTCAAAACGTGCCATTTTGTTTTTTGCTGAAAGTAATGGCTTTCTTCTGGCCACTCTGCCATAAAGCCGAAATCTATTAAATTTGATGGTGCTCCTTGGGATCATCAAAGATTTGGATATTTTTTTATAACCTAACCCTGACTTGTACTTCTCAAAAACATTGCCCCTTACTTGTTTGGAGAGCTCCTTGGTATTCATGGCAGTGTTTGGTTAGTGGTGCCTCTTGCTTAGGTGTTGCAGCCTCTGGGCCTTTCAAAAAAGTGTGTATATGTAATGACAGATCATGTGCCACTTAAGATTGCACACAGGTGGACATCATTCCACTAATTATGTGACTTCTGAAGGTAATTGGTTGCACCAGAGCTTTTTATGGGCTTCATAACAAAGGGGGTGAATACATACGCACATGCCAATTTTCTGTTTTCTATTTCTAAAAAATAGTTTTATGTATATATTTTTATCATTTCACTTCACCAGACTATTGTGTTCTGATCCATCACATAAAATTCAGATTAACAAAACATTGAAATAAAGGCTGTAATGTAACAAAATAGGTAAACAGTCAAGGGGGGTGAACACTTTTGCAAGGCACTGTAGGTTTACACCCCAAAAGACATTCTGCTACTCCTCCCGAGAAAGGGGATACCACATGTGTGGCTTTTTCACAGCCTAGCCACACAGAGAGGCTTGACATCCAAGAAGCATCTTAACCACTTCTAGTCTGGACCAATTCTGACATTTCTCTGCTAAAAACATACATTTTTGCTAGAAAACTACTCAGAACCCCCAAAACAAATATTTTTTTAAGTAAAGGCCCTAGAGAATAAAATGGTGGGTGTTGCAAATTTTTATGTCAGACAGTATTTGCGCAACAATTTTATAAACACCACTTAAAGACTAGGCTTTTCTGGCACTTTTGTTCACATGTATTAAATCAGTTGTTTTTGCTAGAACCCCCAAACATTTTTTTTTTTGCTAAAACCCCCAAACACATCAGAGGCCCTAGAGAATACATTGGTGGGTTTTGCAATTTATTATGTCAAATGGTATTTGCGCAGTGTTTTTTTAACGCAATTTTTTGGGGAAAAAAGTACACTTTTTTTTTTTTTATTTAATGCAAAAAAAATCAATACATAAACTATTTTTTTTTTGTAAAATATAAAAGATGATGTTACGCCGAGTAAATAGATACCAAAGATGCCATGCTTTAAATTCGTGCATGCCCGTGCAGCGGTTTCACTATCCATAGGTGACGCTTAAAAAGCTTAAAAAGCCTTTACAGAGGAGGTCTGGGGCTAGAATTACTGGCCATGAGCTGTCGTTTCGAGGCGATACCTCACATATGTGGGAAGATCGCTGTTTGTGCGCGTGTGGGACCGATGCGCGCGTTTGCCTTGGCACGTGAGCATGAGGGGACAGGGGCATTTTACTATTATTTTTTTAACTATTATTTTTTTCTATTTTACTTTTACACTGTTGCTTTAATTTTTTTTGATCACTTTTATTGCGGTCACAAGGAATGTAACATCCTTGTGACAGCAATAGGCTCTATAAAGACCACAAATCCCCCCTCTGCCCTTAAAAGCATTCAAAACACCAAGGTAGGTGTTTTTTTGGAATGCTTTTGATTTTTTAAAAATGGCGATGTTGACATCCAGGTAAGCCAGTAGTGATGTCATGTCATCACTTCCCGGTTACTATAGCTGAGAGCCGATAAAAACAGAACCCGGCTTTGTTGGGCCATCTGACCAGCCAGCGAACGCGCCCGCTGGTTGTTCAGGTTTCCCCGTGTGACGGGAGAGCCCGAGCAAGCTGTAGAAGACAGGGGGGGGGGGGGGTGTCTTTCCGCTGCTTGTAATAGCAATTAACCATTTGCCGACCAGTCACGTTGCAATGGTAAATAGCAAAGTGGTTAGTTATCGTCCAGCGACGCTCTTCCCCGATCGTCGGGGAATCTAGTGTAAACAAAGCGGGCGGATCTCCTAAGTGACAGGGAGTGACAGATTGCAGGGTTCAGCATAGCTGAACCTGCGATCTGTCCCTGTGTCACTCAGCCACCTCCCCCCACACACGTTAGTAAGCACCAGGCATACATTAACCCCTCCCTCTCCAATAAAATTAACCCATTCCCTGCCAGTGTAATTTTTACAGTAACAGTGCATATGTCACTGGTACCCCCAAAAGTGTCAAAATGTCAGTCAAGTGTCCGATCTGTCCGCCGCAATGTCGCAGTCCCGCCAAAAATAAAAAAATAAAAAAATTGCAGATCGCCGCCATTACTCGTTAAAAAAAAAAAAACACCAAAAATTACAGAAATCTTTACCTTAGTTAGTAAACGTAATAACTTTTGCGCAAGCCAATCAAAATACGCTTATTGCGTTTTTTTTTTTACCAAAAATATGTAGCAGAAAACAAATTGGCCTAAAATTATAAAAAAATTTAGATTTTTACATTTTTTGGGGGGGAATTTCATATAAAAAATGTGAAAAATATTGTTGTTTTTTCAAAATTGTCACTCTTTTTTTGTTTATAGCACAAAAAGTAAAAATTGCAGAGGTGATCAAATACCACCAAAAGAAAACTCTGCTTGTGGGAAAAAAAGGACGTAAATTTTGTTTGGGTACGGCATTACATGATCGCGCAATTGTCAGTTAAAGTCACGCAGTGCCGAATCGCAAAAAGTGGCCTGGACCTAAGACAGCAAAATCCTCCGGTGGTAAAGTGGTTAAGGGGCTAGTTAGCTGCTCTGATTGCTATTACAAGAAAGCCGACTTGTCAGCAAATGGTTAATGAATTTGAATGCACAAAAACACAATACCCAATTATTTGTTACAATATAAAAGAGGATGTTACGCCGAGTGAACAGATACCAACTATGTCATACTTTAAAATAGCGTCCACCCGTGGAATGGTGCCAAACTACGGTACCTAAAAATCCCCATAAGCGACACATTAAAAGCCTTTACAGGTAACAGTTTATGGTAACACAGGAGGTCTGGAGCTAGTATTATTGCTCTCACTCTGACGTTTGCAGCAATACCTCACGTGTGGGATGATCGCCGTTTACATATACGTGCAGGAACGGCGCAAGCGTTCACATTTGTGCACAAGCACGGGCAGACGGGTGTGCTTTAAAAAAATGTTTTTACGCTTTATACAGTATATATATATATATATATATATATATATATATATATATATTTATATTTAACTTTATTGCTATCACAAGAGATGAACAACATCCCTTGTGACAGTATGGGCCATGACAGGTCCTCTTTATGGAGAGATCTGGGGTCTATTAGAATCCCAGATCTCTCCTCTGGCCCCCTATGCAGCTGATCAGATCAGTCTAGTGTCCATATTGTGCTCCTATATAAACAATAATGTTCATATAAAGTGCTCCAAAACGACGAATAATGTATCCAAGTGTTGACAGATCAGCCTCAATCCCGTGAGAGAAAATTAGGAACCACCATGTACGTGCAATCCCTCCACCAATAAGATTGGCCTCTCACCTTATTACCAGACCCAAACGGGCCAGCATGAGCATATAAGGGGATATTAAAGACTTCACAGGTAGACTCTCCAGCCTTCACCTCCGGAGGTCGCCAGGACATAAAATAGAGATAAAGCAAAAATCTAGTGCTCTCTGAATATGAGTAGATGACCCCTACCGAAGAAGCCAACAGGAGCCGACGCTCCAGGCGTAACGCGTATAGGGAGGCGGAGCCTACGTGCCTGACGTCGATCGCTCGGGTGATACTCTCACACACTGAATGCCATACTAGCAGGCACGGCTGAGTGCCCAGCAAATGTGAGTTACCCACTTTGTTTAAATAAAGCTCATCTACTCATATTCAGAGAGCACTAGATTTTTGCTTTATCTCTATTTTATGTCCTGGCGACCTCCGGAGGTGAAGGCTGGAGAGTCTACCTGTGAAGTCTTTAATATCCCCTTATATGCTCATGCTGGCCCATTTGGGTCTGGTAATAAGGTGAGAGGCCAATCTTAATGGTGGAGGGATTGCACGTACATGGTGGTTCCTAATTTTCTCTCACGGGATTGAGGCTGATCTGTCAACACTTGGATACATTATTCGTCGTTTTGGAGCACTTTATATGAACATTAGTGTTTATATAGGAGCACAATACAGGGAGTGCAGAATTATTAGGCAAATGAGTATTTTGACCACATCATCCTCTTTATGCATGTTGTCTTACTCCAAGCTGTATAGGCTCGAAAGCCGACTACCAATTAAGCATATTAGGTGATGTGCATCTCTGTAATGAGAAGGGGTGTGGTCTAATGACATCAACACCCTATATCAGGTGTGCATAATTATTAGGCAACTTCCTTTCCTTGGGAAAAATGGGTCAAAAGAAGGACTTGACAGGCTCAGAAAAGTCAAAAATAGTGAGATATCTTGCAGAGGGATGCAGCACTCCTAAAATTGCAAAGCTTCTGAAGCGTGATCATTGAACAATAAAGCATTTCATTCAAAATAGTCAACAGGGTCGCAAGAAGCGTGTGGAAAAACCAAGGTGCAAAATAACAGCCCATGAACTGAGAAAAGTCAAGCGTGCAGCTGCCAAGATGCCACTTGCCACCAGTTTGGCCATATTTCAGAGCTGCAACATCACTGGAGTGCCCAAAAGCACAAGGTGTGCAATACTCAGAGACATGGCCAAGGTAAGAAAGGCTGAAAGACGACCACCACTGAACAAGACACAAAAGCTGAAACGTCAAGACTGGGCCAAGAAATATCTCAAGACTGATTTTTCAAAGGTTTTATGGACTGATGAAATGAGAGTGAGTCTCGATGGGCCAGATGGATGGGCCCGTGGCTGGATTGGTAAAGGGCAGAGAGCTCCAGTCCGACTCAGACGCCAGCAAGGTGGAGGTGGAGTACTGGTTTGGGCTGGTATCATCAAAGATGAGCTTGTGGGGCCTTTTCGGGTTGAGGATGGAGTCAAGCTCAACTCCCAGCAGTCCTACTGCCAGTTTCTGGAAGACACCTTCTTTAAGCAGTGGTACAGGAAAAAGTCTGCATCCTTCAAGAAAAACATGATTTTCATGCAGGACAATGCTCCATCACACGCGTCCAAGTACTCCACAGCGTGGCTGGCAAGAAAGGGTATAAAAGAAGAAAAGCTAATGACATGGCCTCCTTGTTCACCTGATCTGAACCTGTGGTCCATCATCAAATGTGAGATTTACAAGGAGGGAAAACAGTACACCTCTCTGAACAGTGTCTGGGAGGCTGTGGTTGCTGCTGCACGCAATGTTTATGGTGAACAGATCAAAACACTGACAGAATCCATGGATGGCAGGCTTTTGAGTGTCCTTGCAAAGAAAGGTGGCTATATTGGTCACTGATTTGTTTTTGTTTTGTTTTTGAATGTAAGAAACGTATATTTGTGAATGTTGAGATGTTATATTGGTTTCACTGGTAAAAATAAATAATTGAAATGGGTATACTGTATATTTGATTTTTGTTAAGTTGCCTAATAATTATGCACAGTAATAGTCACCTGCACACACAGATATCCCCCTAAAATAGCTAAAACTAAAAACAAACTAAAAACTACTTCCAAAAATAGTCAGCTTTGATATTAATGAGTTTTTTGGGTTCATTGAGAACATGGTTGTTGTTCAATAATAAAATGAATCCTCAAAAATACTAATTTGCCTAATTATTCTGCACTCCCTGTATGGACACTATACTTTGATTATATATGTGATCACTTATTATTATTTTGTGCACAACTGGCGCAACACGTTTTGATTTTTATGTTTCTTATTGTGATGTGTGGACACGATTTGTGTACGCAGCCGGATGTATAAATTTATTCAAGCACATTGGTTTTTTTATATATATGCACATTGATTTTTCACCTTGATTTTTCACCTGGCTTTGCGCTGATAGTTTTTCATTATCAGTCTGATCAGCTGCTTCCCTGGCTGATAACGACAAGGTAAACAAAGAACTGAAAGTGACAAAATCCTTGTCACGTCAGGTTTCTGACATCATTAAGTGGGAGGAACAACATCGGTTCCTCTCACTGTGTGCCCAGAGCCAGATGCTGCCAGTCATTTCCTTACCGAGCTCCCTGATCGCTCAGAAGAACCCAATAAAAACTACGGCAAAAAGGGGGGTCCTTCTGCAGCCTGTAAAAGTAATCCAAAAAAGGGGGTTATGCCAGCTGAGGATGGCCCACAGGGGCGTAGCCAAGCTTTTGTGTTGTCTGCCTAGTCCTACTACTGTAGAGGGCAGCATAACCCTATGGTGAAGAATATGGAGCAATGTCTGTCAATGAATGGAAGAAAAACTTTTCTTTAGATTGGAAAGAGTAGAGATAGATTAGAAAACGTCAGTTTTTATCGCTGTCTGTGCCCACTTTAAGGAGATTAACCCTCTCTATTTGTCCTATTTACCATTATTATTGAAAGTGAAAGTAAAAGAAAATCCTAAACTTTTGGGTTGTCCTTAAAAAAGTAATAGAGGGGAAATGTTCAGCTGGGGACACTAGTTCTGATGACCTGGAGTTCCCCAAGAATTTCCCCTAAAGGATAGGTCCACCCTAACACTAAAATCCCAACATCTATAGATCTCCACAACCTAACACTAACCTATCTTGCCCTGTAAAGACAAAATCAGTCAGCCAAGGCTTTGCTGTGGAGGTGGGTACAGAGGACACATCCGACAACGGAAGCCCCATGGTAAGTCTAATGGGGACATCACTTCCCATTCATTTCACAGCCAGTGTCGGCCATGATTTTAGTTTTAGGGAGGACATTAAATTACAGGGATTTCCTCTCACTTTCTGTTTGACTATGGGACAGGAAGTGAAGGTAAATCTCCGCAATAGGACATAGATGGTGAAAATAAATCTGACAGGGGTTACTACCCTCCATTGCTCTACCCAAGATGAAAAAAAAAAAAAAAATTGCCTATAGTTCTACTTTCAAGTACAATAAAGGCTCCAGTATAAAGAAGTGCCTAATCCAGTTTATATGTAATGCACAGGCCACATAAAAAAAAAAAAAAAAAACTTCCTTTACCCTCACTGACTGAAATCCTCCTCCTTTTCTGTCTCACATATTACCCCGCCTAGACACTGCAACTCCCAGTGGTAGGATTTCAAGTAGTGATGGACCGATATCATTTTTTCATTGCCGATACCGATATTTTGGTCCTCGCATATCGGTATTGGCCGGTAAGGGCCGATATGTTTTATTTTTTCTTGACAGGTACTCTTGTGGAGGGATCTGTTGGTCTAAAAGAGCCCAAACCCCTCCTCTGCACTTTAAAGCATTCAAAACGCCAAGTTTGGCTGTTTTGAATGCTGTCATTTTTTTTAATCTGGCACCAGAGTTTTTGCATGGAGATCCGATCAGAGCCAATGCGGCCTTGTTCGGGTCTTCGGCGGTTGTGCAGGCTGGTTGCCTGGGTCTCCCTTGGGGGACAGGAGACCCGGACGAGCCATGGAAGGCGGCGGGAGGGGGGAGATGTCCCCTCCTGCTCCTTGTAATGACAGCCAAGCAGCTTCGCAGCCACATTAGTTATCATTACAAGACAGCCGACCGTCGGCTATGGACGCCGGTACCGGGGTAATGCCTCTAGCTGCAGGTATCAATCCGGTACAGAACTTTCTGAAATAGACAGGCAGCTGAGGAGGATTGAGCTGTTCCAGCTGCCTGTCTATTGGCCCTGGTCGGCCCCTGGACACATTTTGGGAGGAGAATGGTACAGGGGGGTGGAAAGTTCTTTGCAGTCTGATTTTTTTTGTAACAGGGCGGAAAGTTTTCTCCAGGCTGTAAGAGAGAATTAGGCAGGCTTTTCCCTCCTGGAGCTACTGAACTTGCTGTACTGCTAGCTGGTCGCTGGAAGCGAAGACGCACATGATGGCGAGGCTCCCCGTTCTTTTCTGTCTGCTGTTCCTCATCGCAGGGATCAGAGGTCAAGATGATTTTGAGTTGGGCCAGGCTTTCGACTGAGGACAAGAAAGGCGAGAATCAACCAGAGATTCATCCCACACCTTATCCTACAAAGGACAGGAGAGTATTTTTGCTCACAGCCTGAATTATCCATTATTTGGTAAGAGGCCAATTACTCTCTTCTCCACCTGGGAGGTATTAGTGGCCAAACTTGTTTGGGTCCTCTTTTCTGTGTGATCTCTGGAGCAGAGCTATTTTTCTATACGCCCCTACATTCCAATCTTCTGGTAAGAAGCTAAGCTGGTGGTGGGACACTGAATTCTCATTCACGTGGTCTTTCACATTTTCAGTTCAACTGTTTCTTCACAAGCAATTTTGGATTTGGACTTTTTTGTTCACTTGTGTGCATTCAATTGGGACTGTTTTTGTCACTTTAATTTTTGGATGGACATTAATGTTTGACACCAACTGGTGTTTTCAATTTTACTGTTGAATTTATTAGCTTTATTTGTTTTTGCATTTTCACCAGTCACCAGCACTATTTAATTGTCTTATTATAGACCTTAACGTTTATGTTTTGATACATACAGTGGGTACGGAAAGTATTCAGACCCCCTTAAATTTTTCACTCTTTGTTATATTGCAGCCATTTGCTAAAATCATTTAAGTTCATTCTTCTTCCTCATGAATGTACACATAGCACCCCATACTGACAGAAAAACACAGAATTGTTGACATTTATTAAAAAAGAAAAACTGAAATATCACATGGTCCTAAGTATTCAGACCCTTTGCTCAGTATTTAGTAGAAGCCCCCTTTTGATCTAATACAGCCAGGAGTCTTTTTGGGAAAGATGCAACAAGTCTTTCACACCTGGATTTGGGGATCCTCTGCCATTCCTCCTTGCAGATCCTCTCCAGTTCTGTCAGGTTGGATGGTAAACGTTGGTGGACAGCCATTTTTAGGTCTCTCCAGAGATGCTCAATTGGGTTTAAGTCAGGGCTCTGGCTGGGCCATTCAAGAACAGTCACGGAGTTGTTGTGAAGCCACTCCTTCGTTATTTTAGCTGTGTGCTTAGGGTCATTGTCTTGTTGGAAGGTAAACATTCGGCCCAGTCTGAGGTCCAGAGCACTCTGGAAGACGTTTGGGACGACCAGAACCCTTCCTAGAGCTGGCCGTCCGGCCAAACTGAGCTATCGGGGGAGAAGAGCCTTGGTGAGAGAGGTAAAGAAGAACCCAAAGATCACTGTGGCTGAGCTCCAGAGATGCAGTCAGGAGATGGGAGAAAGTTGTAGAAAGTCAACCATCACTGCAGCCCTCCACCAGTCGGGGCTTTATGGCAGAGTGGCCCGACGGAAGCCTCTCCTCAGTGTAAGACACATGAAAGCCTGCATGGAGTTTGCTAAAAAAACACCTGAAGGACTCCAAGATGGTGAGAAATAAGATTCTCTGGTCTGATGAGACCAAAATAGAACTTTTTGGCCTTGATTCTAAGCTGTATGTGTGGAGAAAACCAGGCACTGCTCATCACCTGTCCAATATAGTCCCAACAGTGAAGCATGGTGGTGGCAGCATCATGCTGTGGGGGTGTTTTTCAGCTGCAGGGACAGGACGACTGGTTGCAATCGAGGGAAAGATGAATGCGGCCAAGTACAGGGATATCCTGGACAAAAACCTTCTCCAGAGTGCTCTGGACCTCAGACTGGGCCGAAGGTTTACCTACCAACAAGACAATGACCCTAAGCACACAGCTAAAATAACGAAGGAGTGGCTTCACAACAACTCCGTGACTGTTCTTGAATGGCCCAGCCAGAGCCCTGACTTAAACCCAATTGAGCATCTCTGGAGAGACCTAAAAATGGCTGTCTACCAACGTTTACCATCCAACCTGACAGAACTGGAGAGGATCTGCAAGGAGGAATGGCAGAGGATCCCCAAATCCAGGTGTGAAAGACTTGTTGCATCTTTCCCAAAAAGACTCCTGGCTGTATTAGATCAAAAGGGGGCTTCTACTTAATACTGAGCAAAGGGTCTGAATACTTAGGACCATGTGATATTTCAGTTTTTCTTTTTTAATAAATCTGCAACAATGTCAACAATTCTGTGTTTTTCTGTCAGTATGGGGTGCTATGTGTACATTCATGAGGAAAAAGAATGAACTTAAATGATTTTAGCAAATGGCTGCAATATAACAAAGAGTGAAAAATTTAAGGGGGTCTGAATACTTTCCGTACCCACTGTATATGTTTTCACATGTTATAGTTAGCGCACCTGATACATAATATCCATACCACATATCACTTCAAGCTCTAAGGTAGCAGCTTTCCAACATTTAATCAGCGCACTTTTTCTTTTCACTTTATTAAATGAAAATAGTTTGTTTTTTTCCGTACGAGAAAAATTTTGGAGTTTGTTCCTTCGAGAACTTTTGTATGAAAATTCAGAATCGGCTGTGGAAAGTTGTGTACACACTATACGAAAATCATACCAAGTACACACTATACGAAAATCGTACCAAAATTCTTTGGATGAATATGTTTGCCCGATTTTCTTATAGTGTGTACTACCCTTAAAAATGTTTTCCTTTCTTACTCTATCCAAAATGTAAAGTGTAACTAAAGGCAATAGAACCTACATCTGTGATCTGGTCGAAGAAACTACCCTGACCTTCCATCAGGGGCATATTGTGTATGGAATGCTCCTTAAAATGTAAAGAATGTTCAACCCTCAATAGTTGCTACCAGAACTGGAAAAGTGGGCAAGTCTTCCAATTAAGAAATCTGTCAAGAATGGGAACTCCCTACAATGGGCAATCCTATAATAATGTTCAAGTTGAGGTTCTCGTTTAATATAATACATATGTTATCAGTCATGAGTTCTGTTAAATTACTTTTTGAAATAATAGAGTCTTTGACAGATTTAATACAAGAAATGTCTACAGGACTCACCATGATGGCTGGGACAGCATACATTAACATTACCGACTGAACTGTGAACCTCTCATTATCCATTACAGTTACAGGACGGGCAAGGGCCTGGTCCAGCCAGTTCCTATGGGATAGTAAAACTGTTTAGAAAAATTACAAAGCAGACAGAAAAACTGATTATAAAGCTGGTTAATTGAAATCTCCTAAGAATGCAGAAATGGATGTGCTATGTTTAAAGCCTATTTTAGTGAACGTTAAATAGTTTTTTTTTGGACCAAGCTGGAAAAAAACGATTTCCTTCACAAACACGTGTTCTGGCGCTGTTCAGCCATTCACAGGAAGCTTTGTATTTTATTAATACAAAGTTTACCCTGACTGACTTAAGTAGAGATTATGACATCATATGCCCAACTTTCCACCTCACCCAATAAGAAGAAGCTTTGTATTCATTCAGAATATTGAAAGCTTCCTGTGAATGGACGAGCAGTTCTCGGCCTAACTCAATTTTGTTGCAGGAGTGGGATGGGAAGTTTCCGAAACAGGCCAATTACAGTTCATACAGCCCCTGCATGCGTTAATGAAAGAAATAGGTCATTTGGAACAGCTTGGTCCAAACCAAGTATTTAAAGTTCACCAAAACATGGAGGTCAGCCTTAATCAGCTGTAGAGAACACACTGCCTTCCATAGAGTCAATAATGGACTACTGATAATCTAGGGGGCAGGTAGGGAATGTAAGAAATACATGTATAGGGGGGGTTTACTAAAACTGTAGATTGCAAAAATCTGGTGGAGCTATGCATACAAACTAATCAGCTTCCATGTTTTTTCTCAAAGCTTAATGGAACAAGCTAAAGTTAGAAGCTTATTGGCTACCAAGCTGCTCCAGTTTTAGTAAATCTCCCTCATAGACACAAGAAGCTATATCACCTTAAAATAATCAACAGTCCCTGGGCTTTAAAAGGATAAGTTCACTTGAAAAAAATGTGCATTTATTTATTTATTTATTTTTAAGTAAAAACATATGCATTTATAATTTCTTTTTGTAATGGACCTGTAAAGCATTGCACCCACGATCAACAGATCGTGGTTGTAATGCCGCGATCCTGCAGACTGTCAAGACTTGTAGCTTTCCCATTTACAGAATACTTTGAATGAATAAATGACACCGCTGGGCGAGAAAAGCCTGGCATGGCTGTGTTTTTTTTCTTAGTTTGTGACAGCTTGCGGGGGGGAAATGATCCCCTGCTAGCTGTCAAAATAGGGAATCGAGGGGGGTTGGACTTAGCGGGGCCCAGTGCACTTGTAACATGTTACACCCTGAATATGTGGTGCAAAGTTATGGTGTTCTGCCAGCGGGGAGCCTTCCCTACTGTCAGAATACAATGATCAGTGTTGCTGGATAAAGCCGATTGCACTGATCGCTTAGGAAAAACCCGACAAGCTGGTTGTAGAGAAGATGATAGATTGATCGACTTGTGTACAACCAGCCAGCCCATAAAAGGATTGAAACTCAGCTGGTCCCTGCTGCATCAGCCGAATTTCGTTCCAAGTGTGGCAAGCTTAAAGTGGTTCTAAAAGCTGAAGATTTTTTCCCTTTAATTATTCTCTTCATTAAGGTAAAAAACCTTCTGAGTGCAGCACTCTCCCAGCCCCCTTATACCTACCTGAGCCAAGTCTCTCTCCCTCCCCATAAGCTCAGAGACAGCAGCAGAAGCCATTGGCTCTCACTGCTGTCAATTACAGCCAGTGATCACTCAGGACCACGAAATTAGCATAAGTAGCGCCGATAGTGCATATATCGAAAAAGCCAAAAACAGTCCTTTGAACGTTCATATATCAATCACCATTAAACAAAAGGTTAATGTCCATCCCTGGATATAAAAGGGTTAAAAGATTTTTGCAACAGTCCACTCCACCAAGTAGGAATCACCGCTGTGTATCGGGGTCACCAAATCACTACACCTCCACCGTTGTGATGTACAGAGGGGGATGGCAACTCACCAGAACATGTGGCCCAACTATTCTCATAGGACAGGTACATAGGCTTGTGTGTAAATATCCCTCTTGGAATTGGCTACTGCTGCAGATATCAGATATACATCCCTGATGGTCTCTCACAAGATAGCGTGCATCCCTTTTCCTCACGATAGATTGCCCATCAAGCAAGCATAAAGGAATGGCATGGCTCTCCAATCCCTATACATGTTCAGGCTGTACAGGATTAACAGCTTCCTCTTGCTGAGAGGGAGACTGGAGAGTGCACATCGCTGTCCATTGTGCACCATCACTGCTGCATATTGGCAGCCTAACCTAGCTGAAGCGTAGGACTAAATACTTGTGCCTTTACTGCTGCTACACAGAGACCTCCACCTATTGCTTATGCTAAAAGAGTAGGGATTGGAGATCCATGCCATTCCTTTATGCTTGCTTGATGGGCAATCTATCGTGAGGAAAAGGGACGCACGCTATCTTGTGAGAGACCATCAGGGATGTATATCTGATATCTGCAGCAGTAGCCGATTCCAAGAGGGATATTTACACACAAGCCTTTGTGCCTGTCCTATGAGAATAGGTGGGCCACATGTTCTGGTGAGTTTCCATCCCCCTCTGTACATCACAATGGTGGAGGTGTAGTTATTTGGTGACCCCGATACACAGCGGTGATTCCTACTTGGTGGAGTGGACTGTTGCAAAAATCTTTTAACCCCTTTATATCCAGGGATGGACGTTAACATTTTGTTTAATGGTGATTGATATATGAACGTTCAAAGGACTGTTTTTGGCCTTTTCGATATATATGCACTATCTGCGCTACTTATGCTAATTTCGTGGTCCTGAGTGATCATTGATTTGAGTATATTTAAACAGTGTTCCTCTCAAGTAGCTGCGGTAGAGTCTTTTTAAAAGACGCTTTTGATTATTTCTGCTTGTGCGCAGGGGATATATTATATCACTAGTAGAGGGCGGTTTGGTGATATTTATATTTAATTGCAATTACAGCCAGTGTGGCGGAAGTGGGAGGGTGGGGCCGAGAGCAAGCCCACACACGTGCTCCCATTGCAAGCACCTTGCTATGGTGGACACTCGGCAGGGGGAGGAGCCAGAAGTGCCAGCAAGGGGCCCAAGAAGAGGAGGATCTGAGGCTGCACAAAGCAGGTTTTTTATTTTTTTGTAAATGAAGGGTTTACAATCACTTTAGGCCCCTTTCACACGGCTTTTTCAGGCGGGCCTGATTTCAGTTTTTTCAGGCGGACCTAATCAGATGCTCCATGTACCTCAGTGGTGACATGTCCGCTGACCCCCGATCTGATGTGGTTTGTGAAATCCAGACAGATGGAAACCCTATTTTCCATCTGTCTGGAGGATCGGATCAGATGAAAAAGGACAGGCGGCCTGTTTTCATCCGATCTTCCATAGAAGAGAGCGGGGATCTGACAGCTCCGTCTCTGCAAAGTAAGCAGAGACAGAGCTGTCATCCGCCTGCTCAGTGGGGATCGGTGGATTGATCCACGCTGATTAAAAAGGAGTCCGCGGGGCGGAAAACCCATGTCTAAGGACCCGTAGGTTTGCTGGATCTTCAAGAGAAAAGAACAAAAGTTTAGGAACTTACAATTCACACTGTAGGTGATTTGTGCCCTGCCAGTTTTACGAAGTAAAAGAAAACAAACCTATGCATTCTACTTTGTAAAATGGAAGAACTTTAATTTGCACCAACCAGAGAACAGTGTTAGTAATGTATTACACTTAAAAAAGCAGTGAGCCCATCACATTCTTGGGCTCCTTGTATACACAATGGAGTTTTTAACAATGACTTGTGAAGTAGTATTATATATTCTCCTTTAATGCTCTGCATGCAGTCCAGAGGCTATGCAATGTCAGGCCATTCCTGTGCTGTAATTGGATGCTGCTAGTCACACTGGAACCTGCAGCTGCTTTTCTTCATTCACTCTAAGCCCATACCTACGAGCACCGCCAGAGTTATAAATTTTACCTCTTGTCAGCTGACAAGAAAGAAGATCTTCCATGTCAGAGATTGCAAGGACACGCTTACCATTTCTGCTGTTCTCCGAACTGACACGTACACAGAAAATACAAAGCTGCAACAAATTCTAGCACCAAAAAAGCAGTCACCTTGCTGCTGCTGTCCTCTCAAGTAAGCTTTCTTCACGTAAAGATGTAGCCACCTTGGATAGTGATCTGTCTAGTATAAAATGAGGGCCAAGTCATGTGTGCAGACAGAAAATTAGGCCACTACAATCACGCCCTCACAATGAGTGAGAAAGAGAGTACCTAAAGGCAGGGGACCAAATCATAGGGATGCAGCAATATGTATTTCATGTGCAAAGAGTAAAACGGTTCATAAAAAAAGAATATAAAATAAGATCTAACAATGCATAATAACATGGGGTGAAGAAATGAAGGGACACGTGCACTCAAATATATAGAGATGCCCCCATATATTTACTCCATTATTAAAGCCAAGCACCAGGATGAAAGAAAAAACAGCAGCAGGGACCCAAAGCACTATTAAACCCCAAAACAAATATTGAACATATTTGAACTTACCAATCCTTAAAGCAGTATTACAACCAAAAGCAAACATTTATTATTCTGTAGCTTACAAATTCTAGGATGTGATGGCTGAATCAGTTCCCTTTTTTAGGCTCTCTTTTTATTCTGTTTTCATTGTGTAATCCAGCCAGCAAGTCTGTTGTTTTTTGACAGTACAAACTCTCCAGCAGAATGTATCAGTTTACATGGATGAGACAAACCACTGGCAGGGGTGCTTAAAATGATCATTTTTATTTAATCATGTAACACTTTTATCTCAAAAGGAAAAAACTTGCTGTAACTGATATAAATCTGCCGATACATTTAATACTACCCTCCCCCTCCAGTCGAACAATGCTGCTGTCTGCTGTGCCCCCTGTGCTCATTCATCCAGATCACCAGGGGAAACAGAGAGAAAAAGCAAAAGAAAAGAAAACGGATGCAGCCAAGCTGCAATATAATACAGTCAGGTCCATAAATATTGGGACATCGACACAATTCTAATCTTTTTGGCTCTATACACCACCACAATGGATTTGACATGAAACAAACAAGATGTGCTTTACCTGGAGACTTTCAGCTTTAATTTGAGGGTATTTACATCCAAATCAGGTGAACGGTGTAGGAATTACAACAGTTTGTATATGTGCCTCCCACTTTTTAAGGGACCAAAAGTAATGGGACAGATTAACAATCATAAATCAAACTTTCACTTTTTAATACTTGGTTGCAAATCCTTTGTAGTCAATTACAGCCTGAAGTCTGGAACGCATAGACATCACCAGACGCTGGGTTTCATCCCTGGTGATGCTCTGCCAGGCCTCTACTGCAACTGTCTTCAGTTCCTGCTTGTTCTTGGGGCATTTTCCCTTCAGTTTTGTCTTCAGCAAGTGAAATTCATGCTCAATCGGATTCAGGTCAGGTGATTGACTTGGCCATTGCATAACATTCCACTTCTTTCCCTTAAAAAACTCTTTGGTTGCTTTCGCAGTATGCTTCGGGACATTGTCCATCTGCACTGTGAAGCACCGTCCAATGAGTTCTGAAGCATTTGGCTGAATATGAGCAGATAATATTCCCGAAACACTTCAGAATTCATCCTGCTTCTTTTGTCAGCAGTCACATCATCAATAAATACAAGAGAACCAGTTCCATTGGCAGCCATACATGCCCATGCCATGACACTACCACCACCATGCTTCACTGATGAGGTGGTATGCTTTGGATCATGAGCAGTTCCTTTCCTTCTCCATACTCTTCTCTTCCCATCACTCTGGTACAAGTTGATCTTGGTCTCATCTGTCCATAGGATGTTGTTCCAGAACTGTGAAGGCTTTTTTAGATGTTGTTTGGCAAACTCTAATCTGGCCTTCCTGTTTTTGAGGCTCACCAATGGTTTACATCTTGTGGTGAACCCTCTGTATTCACTCTGGTGAAGTCTTCTCTTGATTGTTGACTTCGACACACATACACCTACCTCCTGGAGAGTGTTCTTGATCTGGCCAACTGTTGTGAAGGGTGTTTTCTTCACCAGGGAAAGAATTATTCGGTCATCCACCACAGTTGTTTTCCATGGTCTTCCGGGTCTTTTGGTGTTGCTGAGCTCACCGGTGCGTTCTTTCTTTTTAAGGATGTTCCTAACAGTTGATTTGGCCACACCTAATGTTTTTGCTATCTCTCTGATGGGTTTGTTTTGTTTTTTCAGCCTAATGATGGCTTGCTTCACTGATAGTGACAGCTCTTTGGATCTCATATTGAGAGTTGACAGCTACAGATTCCAAATGCAAAGAGCACACTTGAAATGAACTCTGGACCTTTTATCTGCTCTTTGTAAATGGGATAGTGAGGGAATAACACACACCTGGCCATGGAACAGCTGAGCAGCCAATTGTCCCATTACTTTTGGTCCCTTAAAAAGTGGGAGGCACATATACAAACTGTTGTAATTCCTACACTGTTCACCTGATTTGGATGTAAATACCCTCAAATTAAAGCTGAAAGTCTGCAGTTAAAGCACATCTTGTTTGTTTCATTTCAAATCCATTGTGGTGGTGTATAGATACAAAAGGATTAGAATTGTGTCGATGTCCCAATATTTATGAACCTGACTGCACATTTATGGTTTTGGGTTCCATATTGCTATAAATGTGGTGGTTGCATTCATTTTCTTATTTGAGACTTCTTTCCATGTTTTTCTCCTGGTGATCTAAACAGTAACACACTTAATTTCTTATTGGTGCCTTCTTTATCTATAGAGAAGCAATGGAGCCATGCTTTGACAGCAGTATTGTCTGTAGAGAGGGCAGTGTTAGAAGGACTTTACATAAGTGACTAATGGATGAAAGTCCAACTCCAGCTAACACTTTATAAGCACTTACAGAAACAGTTTTGTTTCCTTTTGGGATAAAGGTTTTAACAATATAAATAAAAGCTCATCAATGTAAGCACGCCTGTCAGTGGTAAATTGATTCTCTCTGCCCTCTAATGCAGCCTTTTTTTATCCCTGGCAAAATGCCTAAAAATTGATAAAAAATTGTATACAAGCCAACAGATGGATGAAGCCTACTTAATAATTACCCAAAGCCACAGCTTTTAATTATTCACCATTACGACTTTCTAGACACTGGCATCCTAACAACCTATGATGTCATCAGTTGATAAGGAGGATGCCTGCTGCCTCCACAGCATCCTGGTTTGACCCTCCTGTGTCCCTCTCCCTCAGCACTTGGGTGACATTAGCTGACTAATAAAAAGGAACTGAGGGAGAAGAAAAACACTAGAATACTAGTCTGTACCAGTGTGCAAATATGTATTTTCTTTGGAAGAAAGAAAAAAAGAAATCACCTCTAATGTTGGGTGTCCTACATGTGAATGTTGCTGCATTATGTAAAACTATTAGAATTGTTTTTTACATTTTACAATGGGGTGCCTCGGGACTGTTCATAATTTTAAAGGGTGTCTTGACTGAAAAAAGTTTGGGACACACTGCTCTAACTCATAGGTGCTCAACTTGTGGCCCTCAAGCTGTTGGAACTACAAGTCCCATGAGGCAATGCAAGGCAGACAGTTACAAGCACGGCTCCCAAAGGCAGAGACTGTAAGATCCTGGTACCTGCGGTACCCTTCCAGCCTATTATTTGTACATTACGTTCCACCATATAGATAGGTGGAACGCATCTAGTACCTGTCCCTTTAAATTCCATGACCTCATCAGTGAGTGCCGCTCTGAGCGGCTATTTCAACCGCCGGCATTCACTCACATGTGTTCGTGCAAACCGCTTGCTACAGCATTACCTAACGCTGCCGAATCCTCCAGCTATTACCTAATACCTGGATTGACCGAAGACTTGCTACAACATCTTGTATCACGCTACAAGATCATTACCTCACCGCCGGAACCCTCTCCTTACAAACCTACCAGTGATAAGTACCCCACAGGGGAATACCTTCCTAATCTACTTTCACTACTACTCTGCTTACTAAAGACTATTGCTACTCTAAGAACTATACTGTTACATCTAACATCTGCACCGCTACTTAGATTGCAAGCTCTTGAGCCTATTACCATCTTGTCACTGCACTAGCCTAGCATCTCCTGTACACTTCATCTGCTCTTCACTACCACCCATTACCTGTACATGATTGCTATCCTAAGTGCTTACTATCACCATCTGTTACCTCTTACCATTGCTATCACTATCCACGCCTGTCCCCTCAGTATCACCTCTATACTTTCACATATAAACATATCACTCCAGGAACATCTTTAATGAGTGTCTGTGTTTGTGTATGTGCTTGCTGAGACAGGCTGATGCACAATGATGAGTCTTGAGAGTTGGATATGGTAGTTCAACACATCTCTACATGACTACTGAGTGTAACTTCCGCAGCTGCAAATCCACACCACACAAATAAACGCCGGAGCGTTACAGAGACATGATGTGACTTGTAGTTCCGCAACAGCTGGAGGGCAACAGGTTGCGCACTTATGCTCGAACTGCTACATTTGCTGTACAGCTCGGTCTGGTAGAGAAAGTTACAGGGGGGCTCAGAAAAACAAAGACTTCTTTGCTAATGTTTGTAAAAGACTGCAATATATAAAGTTGTGCTCAAAATAATAGCAGTCCAACATCACTAACCAGATAAATCACTGTTTTTCTTTTTTCTATAAATTCTATTTCTACATGGCAAATAATTTACTAGTAGGTTTAGTAGATTAAGGCCCCTTTCACACTTGCGAACCATTCAGATCCGCCTGTCCGTTTTTCAGGCGGATCTGAACGGATGCCCCATGCATCTCTATGGGGCATCGGATGTCAGCGGAGACATGAACACTGACATCCGATCCGATCCATCAAAACCGGACGGATGGAAACCCTAATTTTCCATCCGACCAGCGGATCGGATGGGATGAGAACGGACAGGCGGTTCGTTCTCATCCGATTCACCCATAGAGAACAGCGGGGCTCTGACACCTCCCTCTCTGCACACATTGCAGAGACAGCTGCGGATCGATCCCCCACTGAGCAGCACGGCTTCGTCGACGGAACAGAGCCATGTGAAAGGGACCTAATAGAAAACCAACAGACCCAACAGTCTGCCGATTCTGTGTAATTGAACCATTAATTGAAAGGGGCGTGTTCAAAATAATAGCAGTGTAGAGTTAAATTATTGAGGTCATTCAGTCTGTGAAAAAACAGGTATTAAACAGGTGGCCCTAAATTAAGGACGAAGGCAGCAAATGTTGTACACGAAGGGTATAGTGCATTTCTCTCTGAAAATCAGAGTAAAATGGGTCATTCCACACATTTCTCAGAAGAACAGCGTACTTTTAATAAAAAGGTGATTGGAGAGGGGAAAACATATAAAGAAGTGCAGAAACTGATCGGCTGCTCAGCTAAAATGATCTCAAATGCTTTCAAATGGAAATTAAAACCAGAAAGACGTGGAAGAAAACAGAAAACTAACATTCAAATGTATCGAAAAATAACCAAAATGGCAAAGACTCAGCCAGGGGTCTTCAAACTATGGCCCTCCAGCTGTTTAAGAACTACAATTCCCATCATGCCTAGTCATGTGTGTGAATGTCAGTTTTACAAGGCCTCATGGGATGTGTAGTTCTGCAACAGCTGGAGGGCCTTAGTTTGAGGATCCCTGGCAAATGATCAGCTTCAGAGTGATGAAAGAAGGTCTCAAGTTACCGGTGAGTACTGTAACAATTAGAAGACGCCTAGGAGAAGCCAAGCTATCGGCAAGAATTCCCCGCAAAGTCCTATTGTTGAAAACATGTGCTGAAGAGGTTACAATTTGCCAAAGAACACATTGACTGGCCTTAAGAGAAATGGCGCAACATTTTGTGGACTGGTGAAAGCAAGACTGTTCTTTTTAAATCTAGGGGCCGCACACAGTTTGTCAGACGACCCCTAAACACAGTACCCTGAAGACAGTGAAGTATGGTGGCGCAAGCATCATATGGGGAAGTTTCTCATAGTATGGTGTTGGGCCTATTTATCACATGCCAGGGATCATGGATCAGTTTGAATATATCAAAATACTTGAAGAGGACAAGTTGCCTTATGCTGAAGAGGAACTGCCCTTGAAATGACAACGACCCCGAACACACCAGCAGCAAGCAGCATCTTGGTTCCAGACAAGATCCACGTTATGGAGTTGTCAGCCCAATCCCTGGACCTTAACCACTTCAGCTCCAGAAGGTTATACCCCCTTCCTGACCAGGCCTTTTTTGCAATACTGCCCTGTATTGATTTAACTGACAATTGCATGGCCGTGCGACACTGTACCCAAATAAAATTGGTGGATATGAGAATAAAAGAGAATAACTATAAACTATTAATGAGAAGGTATTATGTTCCATCCAAATTGCATAGGATCGATTCAGGTGCCTCATCCCTGTGTTGGAGGGAGTGTGGAGGTGAGGGAACCCATGCCCTTATATGGTGGAGCTGTTCTTTGATCCAGCCATATTGGAAAGAGGTATCAAAGGTGATTAAGAAAATTAAAAAAGAAAATTAAAATTTAGTTTAACATGCATTGCCCTTCCATGTGCTCTTCACTATGAAGGCCAGTTATAGGTGGGGGCAGGGGCCATTTTCTTTGTTGTTGATGTATACTGGTGAGTGGACACACTGGATGCCTTTGCTGCCATTGTGCTATGAGCTGGGTGTCCACTGTGCCCCCAAGTACCTTTAAGGAGGGGTGGGCCATCTCCAGGCTCACCTACCCCCTATCTATCCATTAGAGTGCATGTGCTTCCACTGTGGAGACTCTCATAGATTTACAGGAGTTAGGACTGCAGATAATACAGGCTGCCGTGGAGGGGCTCTGCAGCTTACACATGCATCTGCAAATGTGTGCTAACGAAACCCCTGTTTTTAACGCATACTGTTTGACAGGTTAATTTGGTTGGTGAATTGAGTTGGGATTTTTTTTCTGTTTTTGCCTCACATGCGTTGCTCTTTGCTATAAAGGCCAGTTATAGGTGGGGGCAGGGGCCATTTTGTTTGGTGATTAAAAAAAAATAAGCAATACAGAAATTGGACAAGACCCTTGGCAATGTTTGTTCCATGCTACAGCCAAATCAAGGAAAAAATATAGGGTTCCATTATCCCATACTTGTTAAACAGAGCGAAAATTCTGATCCCGAAATATTGGAAACAAAAGGAAATTCTGCCAATACAAGAATGGTTTAGGGAGATAGATAGAACTAGGCTTATGGAAGAATTAATAAGTATGCAAAAAGGATGCTGGAATGAGTTCTCATGCGATATGTGGAAATTGGTTAGAGTTCAAACGGTTTTTAACATACTGTATATGAGACATATGGGTAATGAGAATCCCTCTCAGAGGATAATATTCTTTGATGAGGTGGTCACACCCCCCCCCCCCTCTGATTATAGGATAATGCATACTAGCACATTATGCCTTTACTTTCAAGATAAGGAAAAAAAAGAAAACAACAGACTTTACTTCCTCTTTAAGGGCCGCCCTGCTGCATTATATGTACGTGGGGCAGTCCTTAGGTGGTTAATCAAATAGAAAACTTGGGCGGTGACATCAAAATGCCCTTTCCAAGGTAAAACCAAGAACTGCAGAGGAATTATGGTATGGAGTGCAATCATCCTGTGCTGGATGGAATACCTGTTCACAGGTGCCAGAAGTTGGTCAATTCTGTGCAACACAGATGTGAAGCAGTTCTTAGAAACGGTGGTTATACAACTAAATATTACTTCAGTGATTCAAAGGAAAGCTAAATCTTCAAGCAGTTTTCAGTTTGTACAGTAAATGTTTGAGTTTGTAAAAAAAAAAATGCAGACTGCTATTTTTTTGGAAAAACCTAATATTCCTTTTTCTTCACTTTCTGTAAGGCAATGACAAATATGAAACATTTTTCTTAATGTTTTGATTTGGAATAGACTGTGCAGCATTTCACATGCATTTGCGTGCATTGAAATAAAAGCTTTTAGAAGGATTTGGAGCATTACTCTCTTTTTTGAACATGCTATATTATTTTGAACACAACTGTATGTAATTTTTCTTATTGTGAACTCATTGTGGACTTATCAAAGCAGCAGATATCTAAATTTATTTAAGGTTACTGGTATTATAACTTATAAGGCCCCTTTCACATGGGCGATCCGATCCGCCTGTCTGTTTTTCAGGCAGACCTGATCGGATCCTCCATGCATCCCTATGGGGCAGCGAATGTCAGCGGAGACATGTCCACTGACACCCACTGCTCTCTGATCCGATCCTATCCGTGAAATCTGGACGGATGGAAACCCTATTTTCCATCTGTCTGGCGGATCGGATCGGATCAGAAGGGACAGGCGGACGTTCTCATCTGATCTCTCCATAGAGGAGAGCGGGGATGTGACAGCTCCGTCTGCGCACACAGAGCAAAGACGGAGCTGTCATCCACCTCCTCAGCGGGGATTGGTGGATCGATCCCCCGCTGAGCAGAACGGACCTCGTCGGGCGGCGCACTGTGTGAAAGGACCCTTACTCTCTTTTTTTAACATGCTATTATTTTGAACACAACTGTATGTAATTTTTCTTATTGTGCCCTTCTGAACTCATTGTGGACTTATCAAGGCAGCAGATATCTACATTTATACAAGGTTACTGGTATTATAACTTATAAAAGAGAAGAAGCTGTAATTGACTGTTAAAATCTAGCTATGGATGTTCTATCTGACAGCAAGGGCTGACTATACACATACTGTATGAGGTCTCAGTAACCCCATAGCCCCACCTAGAGCCTTACCTGACATTCTCAAGCACGGGAGTTTTCATGACACGAAACAGATGATGCTGCTGTGGCTCTTGTGGTACCTTCTTGCCTTCTGCATGAGGAGATGGTGGTGGTGAGAAAGGAGGGAACAGATCTCCTGGTTCTAGAACTATATGCTCATCATCCTGTGAATGAGAATATCAATAACTAAGAGAGACACTTTCTACCTTCAGACACTATTGCTAGCAGAAGTCACAAAAACATCACAAGGCCAGGACATATATGAAGCTGAAGATGTACTACATAAGCCTAAAATCATTTTTTTTTAATTTAGGAGAGAATAGATAAGAAGTTTTTGGACTGATGCTGTTAATTCTTGCACAGGTTTTTTGCTGCCAAAAGCAAGTATAAGCCCACGTTCACATTGGTCCAATTTGACATGTCAAATCGCATGTCAAATAGGAAGCAATTGCTGCCAATGGCACCATCTGAATCAGTGCCACGTCGTCTTTGCAGCACCACACTGATCTCCACAAGTAGTTTCTGTACTATTTCTGCCGATTTGGGGGAGTGGGGGGTGGGGGGAGAAGGGGGTACGATTTCCATAGACAAACGTCTGAAATCTCCCCCAAAGTCGGTCTGAAATGCCGGTGTAACGTTAAAAAACCCTACCCTGTGAAAATTCCCTGCCCTCGTCACTTCCGGTGAGGGTACGTCCTTCAACAGCTGAGCAGCTTCCAAGTGCGCATGCTCACAGCTGCAGCGGGTAGGGAATTTTCATGGGGTAGTGTTTTTTAACCTTACATCACGTCATTTATCAGCTGTTGCAGCGCGTCCGACTGCGCATGGCCAGCCGCTAAATTAAATCATCTCGGAGACTTCCCTCATCCCAAATGAGTGACTGTTACATTCTAAAACACTGTAGCCATGATTTGTATTTTCATAGACCCGCCGCCGATTTAATTTTCCTGGAGCAGAGATGAGGGAAGTCTGAGGGGTTGGAGCCGAGATGATTTCGCGCGGCAACAGCTGATGAACGGCGCGGGGTTCCGTAAAAAAAACACTAAGCCGTGAAAATTCCCTACCCTCTGCAGCTGTGAGCATGCGCACTGGCAAGCGGCTCAGCTGATGTATGACGTACCCTCACCGGAAGTGACGAGGGTAGGGAATTTTCACGGGTAGGGTTTTTTCACGGAACACCGGCTTGAAATCGTTTTTCGATTTTCGATTTCAAAAACGGCCTCAGTGTGAACCTGTGCTAAATGGGAAGTAACCCTAATTTCAGGGAGTGCATATTTTGAGTTATTTTTGCATTGTTTAATTTAACAGGCTTTTTGATACTATTGTCACATTTTTACAGTGCTACTTTTCCATACAGTAAGGCTCCATTCACACTAGTGCGACCTGTCAGGGGACTTGGTCGCCTGACAAGTCGCGGTCGGTCACTCGCCATTGAATAGTACAGGACCCGTTCTAATAGGAGCGACTCAAGTCGCTCCGACTTAGAAAAAGTACTACTTTGGGGCGACCTGGAGGCGACTTGCATTGACTTCAATTATATGCAGTCCCTGCAAGTCGCGCCGAGGTTGCGGTCCACTTCACAGGTCGCCCCAGCAAGTTGTGTCGCGCCAGTCTGAATGGGCGCTTAAACCTTGGATTGCGAGCATAATTTGTTCCAGAAACATGCTTGTAATACAAAGCCCCCTTATGTCAAAGCAAATCCCCCTCCCATAAAAAAATAATGGAAACTCAACCATTTATTCCTAAGTCTTTCAGTTTATAGTCCATATAAAAAAAGTTTATAGTCCATATAAAAAGATTATCGCAATGTGATAGGTTGTGTAACCATAAAATGTCCATCTACAAATGGCGCCTCCACAAGGGGATTAGAAGCAAAATCCAGCAGGAGCTACAGAGTATAAAAGGGAAGAGAGGCGCCTCTTAGTGTAGTAATATGGTTCCATTTAATGAAGGTACAACATTTAGCAATTCACATGGTTGATGATTTAAACAGGCACATCTAAGTATGCAGGCATCCGGGGTAAACCTGTCCACATCGACCATCCTTAACACTGCCAGCTCTCACCGCTGTCAGTCTGCAATAGTGACCAGGAAGACTACCCTACAGGAGAGCGATCTGAAAGTGAGGCTTGAAACGCTCATGGAGCGCAGTGTGGAAGGGATGACGTTGATGTCGGTGTGAAGGATGGTCTATATGGACAGCTTTACCCCGGATGCCTGCATACATAGATGTGCCTGTTTAAATCATCAACCCTGTGAGTTGCTAAATGTTGAACCTTCATTAAATGTAACCATATTGCTACACTTAGAGGCGTCCCTCTTCTCTTCTATACTCTGATGCTACTTGTATATCAAGACATCGCTCGTTTATGAAGTCAAAATTTTTTAAAAAGTTTTGCTTGTCTTGCAAAACAAGTTACTCTCAATCCAAGGTTTTACTGTATTTTTTATTACTGTATTAAAACCCACATCATAAAAAAACTAGCAATAAATGCTGTATTACATGCTGTTAACCACTTTACCTCTAGCCACTGTGCTGCTACTGCAGCACAGTGGCTCGGTATCGTCCATCGACGTAGACCTACGTCGCTGGACTCCTCCCCCTGTAGGCGGCGCCGCCGCTCTTCCCCAATCGTTGGGGATTCTAGTTTGGAGATCCGCCTGCCTGTGTAAACAGAACGGGCGGATCTCCTAAGTGACAGGGAGTGACAGATCGGAGTGTTCAGCATAGCTGAACATCCGATCTGTCCCTGTGTCACTCAGTCACCTCCCCCCCCCACACGTCAGTAAGCACCAGGCATACATTAACCCCTCCCTCTCCAATAAAATTAACCCCTTCCCTGCCAGTGTCATTTTTACAGTAACAGTGCATATATATAGCACTGATTACTGCAGTAATGTCACTGGTAGCCCCAAAAGTGTCAAAAATGTCAGTCAAGGGTCCGATCTGTCTGCCGCAATGTCGCAGTCCCGCAAAAAAAAAAAAAAAAATCGCAGATCGCCGCCATTACTCGTTAAAAAAAACACCAAAAATGACAAAAATCTTTCCCTTAGTTAGTAAACGCAATAACTTTTGCGCAAACCAATCAAAATACGCTTATTGTGATTTTTTTTACCAAACATAGGTAGCAGAAAACAAATTGGCCAAAAATTTTAAAAAAAATTTGATTTTTACATCTTTTTTGGGAGGAATTTCATATAAAAAAAATGTTGAAAATATTATTTTTTCAAAATTGTTGCTCTTTTTTTGTTTATAGCGCAAAAAGTAAAAATCGCACAGGTGATCAAATACTACCAAAAGAAAGCTCTATTTGTGGGAAAAAAAGGACGTAAATTTCGTTTGGGTACGGCGTCGCACGACCGCGCAATTGTCAGTTAAAGTCGCACAGCGCCAAATCGCAAAAAGTGGCCTGGACGTAAGACAGCAAAATCCTCCGGTGGTAAAGTGGTTAATACTCTCAGTCACTAGGAGATTTGTTTTCTGTATTCTGCAAAAAGCCTGGTTGATCCTGTTGCTCTCTATCTCCACCTTCTGCCCGTGTCCCCAATTCAGCTAGGGATTTTGCAGAGCAGTGTTGGCAGCTCTGCACATGCTAAGTTTTCAGTGAGAATCTATGCTGAGCATTTCCTCCCTATCACATTTGAGCAGCCCATGTGACTATAGAGTCACACATGTGGGTGTATACACAGTGGGAAATGAAAGCCCCGTTCCTCCATCCTTCTCCATGCCCACTAACCAGCTTAACACAATAGGGGTGGGATATTACATGTAGATTATTGGTGTCTTCACCTCCCTCTTATTCTAAGACACAGGCTGGCAGAAATCAGCCCACTCCATGTTATTTCCACAAAATAAAGATTTCATATCAAATATGTATGCCAAATTAAAACAGTTTATTGATATGAATTATTTTTACTTTGTATTCAGGAGCAGAGGACTAGAAGCTCATCTTGCTTATGTTTCCCTGCAGACAGGCTGGGAAAGATCTGGGTCATGTGACAGCTGTATATCGATTAGGAAAAAGGTACTTAGACTTTTATTATTAAAATAATTACAGTGCCAACATCCACACACAGAAATAGGAGGGACAATGTAAATTAAACAGTATGGGTTTAGTATCACTTTTAATAAAAAAAAATAAAATAAAGATTAGCTAATAGAGGGGACTGTTAAACTGGTCACACACGGTTAGCTTGTTTCATTCAGCAAGTGGGCTGGATGTAAAAAGAAAAAAAAAAAAAAAAAAGAAGTAGGTGGATGGGGTAATCCCCCCTCTTCAGGGACTTTGTATTCTGACAGTGGCTCATGCCGGAATCGGAAAAAACACTATTATGGGGTGCAGCAGCTGATTGAGAAAAATGTTCTACTTGTCCGTTCGACAGATGTCAATCAGGTGATCGATTTCTGTTGCTAGGAGACTGCCATGCACTGATCCAATTCCCACCAGTGATAGGGCAGCCTTAGCGGCTCAGTGTATTTGTTCTTTTTATGAACAACCGTTGGAATAAGATATTAGCCATACAGGGAGTATATTATTATCAATGAGTACACTAAATCTTACTTACATAATGAGAAAGGGGCACTACCATTGTGTGGCACTGCAAAGCAGGAAGCAGAGTCTGCCCCCATGTATATACAGTATATAATCACAGATTGAACATAGAAACAAGGTTTTATATACAATAATATACATACTGATACAGTAAGAGAGGGGAAGAAAAAAGAAAAAGCTCAGCAAGTTTTTCCACATAAAAGCTGCTCTACTAAGAAAACATTTACTATGATAGTCTGCAAGAGTAGTTACTAGGCATTAATGCCTTTTTGAGCGGTATGCTTTTTGTCACAAGGGACAAGACAGTGTTTTTTTTTTTTTTTTTGAGAAACTGAAATTGTATTGCAGGAATAAAGCAGGCCATAGACCGCAGGAATAAAGCAGGCCATAGACCGCAGGAATAAAGCAGGCCATAGACCGCAGGAATAAAGCAGGCCATAGACCGCAGGAATAAAGCAGGCCATAGACCGCAGGAATAAAGCAGGCCATAGACCGCAGGAATAAAGCAGGCCATAGACCGCATGAATTTGCACAATTCCACCATCAACACAGATAGTGCTGACAGGGGAATCCCTCCTGCCAAGCCATTGTTTGCTCATTGTCTGGAAGCCGTCTCCACTGGGAGCAGACAGAGATTACTGCTAGCAGCCGCTAGCAATAATCGCAAGAGAATCCGGCAGGCTGGTTGTTCCCGGATGATCGATCAACTTGGTACATTCAGCCTGCTCACCCACAGATTGAATCTCGACAGGTTCCTGTTAAACCAGACAAGATTCAAACCATCTATGGCTGGCTTAAAGTCAGCAGAGCAGAAGTCTTTTTTTTTTTTTCCAGAGGTGGGAGGGCAGAGGGGCTCTATATGGCTGGGGGGAAAATGGAAAAGGTTGGCTTGATGTTAAAAATGATCAGTGTTACAATTCATACTTTTATTAGCAATGCTTTTTTTTTTAAAAAAAAAGCAGATTTTTATTTTGAGAGCATTAAATTGTCTCCTTCATTACCTTCATTCCCCTTAGTGATGCAAATGACTCCTGTCCAGGCCTTAAAGCGATGACATCTCCAACCACCAGCAGGCTTACTGGAAGGTTAACAAGCCGCCCATCTCTATAAACCCAGTGAAGGGACCAGGAGGGTGCTGATGGCATATACAAGTCAGGGTACATGCAGTCCGCCCACACCAATTCATTCCTGCTGTTCAGAGCCTCTGGAAAGAAAAAGTCAGTATTGGGAGCCAATCATAAATATAATATAGTCAGTATGTGTGATCACCTGACATTTGGTCACAGATTCAAGCTTTATAAACATAGTCAACAATAAAAAAAAAAAAAAATCATATGTAATAGAGTGCTCACACTTAATCACAAGGGGTTTAGTTAGTTTTTTATTTGTGTGAGGGCTGTACATAAAAACATACCTGCAATATCCATGTCAGAAACCCTGCCCTGATGTCACTAAATAAGGTGACAAAGCTGACATAGAGCCATTAAAATGGTAATCAGCTTTGTTACCCCAGTGTGCACCATTTAGTCCAGGATTACACCTGAAGGTGCCAATATAACTTATGTCTAAAGCTTAGTACACACTGCTAGCTTTTTCCGTTCACCCCAGCGGGCTGAATGAAAAAAAAAAATGACAGTTCAGGAGGAGCTGCTGTACTAACAATCCGATGTTAGTACAGATAGCTCCCCTGCTGAGCTATTGTTTTCTGACAGGGGGACGGTCCATCCACCTGAACACTCTGGTCAATACTCTCAGCTATTGGCTGAGGGAGGCAGCCGGTCGGCAGACCTTTTTCGGTCATGCCCCTTCGGGTTTTTTTTTTAACCGGTCAATGCTGCCCGACATTCGGCCCATGTGTATGGAGCTTTACTCTCCAGATAATGGACAGTGAGGTACTAGATGAGTAATCAGATCTGTCAGTCACTCGCTCTGAGCACACTTCCAGTGCTAGTAGAATATTAAAGAGGTTGTAAACCCATGAAACTTTTTTTTTTTTTTTTGCTGCAACCTGAAAGAGAAACCCATAATGAGCTAGTATGTATCGCATACTAGCTCATTATGAAATACTTACCCAAGAACGAGCCCCCACCGTGCCGCCCGCTTACCTGTATGATGGGCGACATGTCCAGTCGCCCGTCTTCTGGGATCGCGGCATCCGGCCATCTGATTGGCCGGAGCCGCGGTGACGTCACTCCCCCGCACGGGAGCCGACGGTCACGGCACGGGGCTCTGAAGAAACGGCACCATCGGCCGTTCCTTCAGAGCGCATGCGCCAGTGACGTCACTGGCTGCATGTAAGGTAAATATCTCCTAAACGGTGCATTTTTAGGAGATATTTACAGCACCTATAGGTAAGCCTTAATATAGGCTTACCTATAGGTACAAGTTGTAGAGGAGGGTTTACTTCCTCTTTAAAGCTGGGTACACACTCAGGTTCTTTTCATTCAACCAGTTGGTTGAACAAAAAAAAACCTGACAGATTGCTGCATCAACACAAGCGATGTTGATGCAGCGATCTCCTCTGCTGTGTCTATGTATTCTGACAGTGTGTACTGCTGCACTGGCCGATATTCAGCCAGTGTGTACCCAGCTTAAGGGCTTATTCTTTCTGCTTATATCAATTTACCTACAACACCCTTGCTTCCTCCCAAGTACCATCTAATACTAACACTTTCTGCCTCTCTAACACTAAGACAGGCCATACAGGGTTTAGAATCTCTGCAGGAACCAGCCATGATTCAAACCATGTAAGGGCAGGCTAAATGTACCAAGTTGATGGATCGATCAACTTGGGTACAACCAGCATGCCAAGTTTTACCTGTGATAGCCACTAGCGGCTGCTATAGCTGCTAGCAATCAAAACTGTCTTCTCCCGGTGGGGACAGCTTCCTTCGCCACCCCCACCGGGAGAAGACAGAGGGCCCGGCAGGTGGGATTCCTGCATCTGTGTTTATGGGGAAATTGAGAAAATGTCTTGCTTTGGGCTGCAGAAAAGAAATTTGCTCCCTGTATGGCTGGCCTTAGGCCCTATTAACACTATTCACTGGTATATGAAACGTATTAAACCAAAAGAAAAATGGACCGCACTCAGGAGTAAATGACATTAGAAGTAACAGACAGTGCATCATCGGGACATGCAACAGGTTGACGCGTTTCACGATACAGAGGATCGATTACTCATAACGTGGTTATGAGTAAGCGATCCTCTGTATCGTGAAACGCGTCAACCTGCCGCATGTCCCGATGATGCACTGTCTGTATTGATCCGTCATGAGGAATAAAGGATACTTCAAATTTCATTTACTCCTGAGTGCGGTCCATTTTTCTTTTTGTTTTACAGAGTTTTGGATGGCGGATCCGATCATCACCGGAGTGCTTTGTCTCACCTGAGCGGCTTTCCTTTTCAGCTTTTATATGAAACGCATTACCATGTGTTAAGGCATGCTGCATAGAGGCAGCCCACTGATTTTCAATGAGGTTGCAGTAAAGGGTGGACCCACTGCAAGGGTGGATTTTTCCACTTTTTTGGATTTGGCTTTTAAGATACTCCTCTAGCTCTTTGAAAATCAATAGGCTGATGACAATACAGCACGCCTTAACACATAGTAATGTTCATTTTGCCTAGGGGTTACTATACAAGCAACTTTACCTACCTTACACCCTGCTCTGGACGGCTCCAGCACTCTCCTTCTCCACCTGAAGCTCCAGTCTGGGGACAGAGCCTTAGTATCATCAGGTACAATACAGAGACAATAACCCTGTATTGTATGCTGAGGAGGCTGGAGTGTGACCACAGATGGTCACAGTTTACAGAGGCAGCAGTTGGGGGACTGGTCCTGGAAGGAACCTGCTGGAGCAGAAGTACTAGAGCCACAGCTGGAACCCTCGTATCTCAACAGATTTTCTTAGCCACCACAATACTGTATATGACTACACTACCCAATTACCTGCAACACATATTCTATACAAATGAATATTGCTTGTGTAGAGAGCAAGTATGTGGCAAAAAAACAAATACTGGCAAAATGAAATACACCAGAATGTATGCAATGTGTTGTTTTCCCACCCTGCCAATGTTCTGCTTGTTACTAAAGCTGGATGACCTTTCTGTATATTCCTATATATGCATACCAATAAAGTAGGTCACATACCATCAATCTGCGTGATGATCCTCTGTACTCTGCCTTCCACCTCTTGCTGTCTGAGCAGTTCTTGTCGCCTCATCAAGAAGAGATCCAGGGCAAGTAATAGAAATAGGGCGCATGCATTTCCCACTTCTGATCCCACACTAAAGGGAAAAAATGAAGACATGAAAGACGGGCTTTAAAGGTCCAGATTGGTAGCGTAAATGCTTTTACAGGGTAAATACGGTTTACAACAGTTTTTTTTAAAACCACTTTGGCAATGTTTGTACTCATTCGCACAAATGCTCAAACTTGGATTTCCTGCTGCTTTTTAATCATCCATTCACAGCACTCCATAGAAGGAAGCTAGAGTAGTTTTCTTCTAGATGGCCCAGTTTTTTTTTTTTTCTTATATTTTTACTTTGCACTTTTTTCCAATAGGAACCTGGGTTGGAGTGAAAATTGGTACTAGCTTTGAGACCAGCAATCCTTGTACATACCTTTATAAATGGGCCCCTGAGCATAAATCAGAAACTACATACACACATTTACCAGCAGGACTACGTAACAAATAGAATGTTGATACAAGAAGTTTTGTTTTGAGGGTCAACCAAATGTTTAAAGAAAACTAAAATATATTTTCTTAAAGCGGAGTTCCAGGCACAAAATCGACATAATCGATTTTGTGCCCATCCGCTGGCTCTTCTTCACCTGAAAAGGAATTGGATAGTTAGGGTTATTTTTTTTTTTTTTATTCACCTTGTATTCGTAGAAAGAAATACTCACCTATTCTCCACTTCCTCCCTCTGTGGCCATGGCCCGCGCCGTCAATTCCGGTTTGCAATGATTCCTGGGAGCTGAACGTCATCGCTCCCAGGAATCAATGCGACGGCACCGGCCCCGCTCCTCACTTCCGGGGCATGCCCAGAAGCTGTTTAGGAATGCGGCGCCGCACCGGAAGTGACGAGAGGGGCCGGTGCAGGCGCATTCTGGGAGAAGAAGACACGGAAGAGGACGCAGAAGAGGATCGCGCCGGCTTCAGCTGCCCACAGCAGAGATGGCAACACTGGAGAAGAAATTTTATAAGTGAGTATTTCTTCTTGCAGGTAAGTGCAACCCGGGACAGATCAGAGGCTAGCCATTGTGGAATGTACTAGCCCTGACTGTCCCGGGGGTATGTTCATTGAAAAACTGTTTTTGTGCCCGGAACTCCGCTTTAAAGGAGTTGTAAAGTTAGAAGGTTTTTTTTATCTTAATGCATTCTATGCATTAGAATAAAAAGCCTTCTGTGTGCAGCAGCCCCCCCCCCCCCGGCCCCCCTAATACTTACCTGAGATCCCTTTTTGACCAGTGATGTCCACGAGTGTCTCAGCCGTTCGAGATTCTCCCTCCTGATTGGCTGAGACACAGCAGCGGCACCACTGGCAGCTGCTGCTGCTGTCAATTAAAGTCAGCTAGCCAATCAGGAGGGGGCTCCGTATCTGAATGGGCACAGGGAGCTGTGACTCGGCTCGGGTGCCCCCATAGCAAGCTATTTGCTGTGGTAGTACTCAACAGGAGGGAAAAACCAGGAGCATAGAAGAGGGACCTGAGAAGAGGACCAGGGCCACTCTGTGCAAAACCAACTTCACAGAGGAGGCAAGTATAACATGTTTGTTATTTTTATAGGGGGGAAAAAAAAACAAAAAACGAGACTTTACAATCGCTTTCATGCAAATTCTGCAAGTTAAAAATTGTTGGATGCTTATCTTTAAATCTGTGTTAACTTTGACATTGTTCATATGTAGCATCTTTCCTAGTCTGTTCATCAGGCTTAGATGGGAGGTAATAAATGGGTATTACTATCTGGGGGGAGTGATTGAATCATTCCCTTCCAGGAGAATTTTGCGCATTCGCCATAGGAGATCTTGCACGGCTTTTTATACTTCAATAATAGACCACCCCAGATCACATAAATCGTAAGAGATCTGATGTGGTCCATTATACTTCTATAACAAGCAGCCCTGGATCTCATATGGCACATGCAATAGACCTGGTGTGAGTTCCCTAAAGCATTCAGAATGTGGCCTTCCCAGAGGGCATCTGTAAGGCCTTGGCTATGTCAACTATGCCTCTGGGAACCCGGGAAGAAAATATTAAACATGTAAGTTTAAAAGAAAAAATTATTTGATTTTCACAACGCTTTTAAAAATTAAAGCAGCATTAAATCCAAAAGCCAAAATATAATATATTACACCTTACTAATCATTAGATGTGGTGGCTGCATTAGTTTTCTAATTTTAGGCTTTTTTTCTCTGTTTTCACCTGGTGATCTGGCCAGTGACACACCTCCAGTATTGGATGAAGAAGCACAGGAGGCACAGCAGACAGCAGCACTGTCAGCCTGGAGGGGTGGGTAGTGTCAAATGTACTCGCAGATTTAGATATACTAAAAAATGAAAGCCAAACTCCAGCTTACACTTATTAATCAGTTACAGCAAGTCACTTCAACTTATAGTGTATCTGTAAAGTGTTCACAACGCTTCACTTTTTCCACATTTTGTTAAGTTACAGCCTTTTTCCAAAATGGATTAAATTCATTATTTTCCTCAAAATTCTACAAACATTACCCCATAATGACAACATGAAAGAAGTTTGTCAGAAATCTTTGCAAATTTATATATATAAAAAAAAAAAAAACACATGTACATAGGTATTCACAGCCTTTGTCATGACAATCAAAATTAAGCTCAGGTGCATCCTGTTTCTACTGATCACCATTAAGATGTTTCTACAACTTGATTGGAGTCCACCTGTGGTAAATTCAGTTGATTGGACATGATTTGGAAAGGCACACACCTGTCTATATAAGGTCCCACAGTCAACAGTACATGTCAGAGCACAAACCAAGCCATGAAGTCCAAGGAATTGTCTGTGATCCTCGGAGACAGGACTGTTTTGAGGCACAGATGTTGGGAAGGGTACAGAAACATTTCTAACACATTAATGGTCCCAATGAGCACAGTGGCCTCCATCATCCGTAAATAGCAGAAGTTTGGAACCACCAGGACTCTTCCTAGAGCGGGCTGCACAGCTAAACTGTGCGATCGGGGGAGTAGGCCTTAGTCATGGAGGTGACCAAGAACCCGATGGTCACTCTGACAGAGCTCCAGCCTTTCTCTGTGGAGTGAGGAGAACCTTCCAGAAGAACAACCATCTCTGCAGCACTCCACCAATCAGGCCTGTATTGCAGAGTGGCCAGGCGGCAGCCACTCCTCAGTAAAATATACATGACAGCCCACCTGGAGTTTGCCAAAAGACACCTGAAGGACTCTCGGGCCATGGGAAACAAAATTCTCTGGTCAGATGAGAAAAGATTGAACTCTTTGGCCTAAATGAGAAGCGTCATATCTGTAGGAAACCAGGCACCGCTTATCACCTGGCCAATACCATCCCTAAAGTGAAGCATGGTGGTGGCAGCATCATATGCTGTTCGATGTTTTTCAGAGGCAGGAACTGGGAGACTAGTCAGGATCGAGGGAAAGATGAATGCAGCAATGTACAGAGACATCCCTGATGAAAAGCTGCTCCAGAGCGCTCTGGACCTCAGACTGGGTCGAAGGTTTATCTTCCAACAGGACAACCACCTTAAGCACACTGCCAAGATAACAAAGTAGTGACTACGGGACAACTCTTTGAAATAAAATGTAAAAAATAATTAGAAAAAAAAAGTGTGCAAACACCAAGAACTCTGCCATGAATTCAATAATAAAAAAATATAGAATAGTGACATGTAAAAAGCATAGAAAAAGAGTCCATCAAACACAAAAGTCCCAAAAAGGTATATGAATAGTTCACGCATACATCAATATTGCTCCTGGGCTGAGAGCAATGGAACCCTCCAGATAATACTTCCACCAACCAAAAAAAGGCAAGAAAGACTTCAACGAACACCACGTTGTGTGCAGATCAATCTTACCGGATATTATGACCCCCAGTAAAAGCATGGTCAAATGCGCTCTTAAAGTGGAGTTCCACCCTAAAATTATACTTACCTCCATCTTCTCGCTCCGGGTCACCTGAAAAACAAATGGATAATCGCAATTTATTTTTTTTTTTTACTTACCTAGTTTAGAAGAAAATATACTTACCTTACCATCCACTTCCTCCTTCCTCAGCCGAGGCCCGCGCCGTCACTTCCGCTTTGCAATGATTCCTGGGAGCTGAACGTCACCGCTCCCAGGAATCAATGCGCCTGCACCGGCCCCGACGTCAGTTCCGGTGTAGGCGCGTCATACCTTGCAAAACAGCTTCTGGGCATGCCCAGAAGCTGTGCAGGGATGACGCTGCAGCACCGGAAGTGACGGCGGGGCCGGCGCAGTACAACGTGGGACCGAAGAAGACGGAAGAGGATACAGAAGAGGATCGCGCTGGCTTCAAGCTGCCCACACCTGAGATGGCAGCGCTGGACAATACATTTTCAAGGTAAGTATTTCTTATTGCAGGTAAGTGCAACCCGGGACAGATCAGAGGCTATCCATTGTGGAATGCACTAGCCCTGACTGTCCCGGGGGTATTTTTAAAATAAAAAACGTTCACTGGGTGGAACTCAGCTTTAATATCAAGGCCGGGATGTCCCTGGATTGCTATAAAAACTCTCCCGCACACTTCGCTCCCAAGATGTCCACAAAGTTAAAGATGAGTAGGAAAAACTCTCATAGTGTAGTAAGTAAAATCCTCCAATTTATTAAAATGGATAAAAAATACTCACAGGAGTAAAAAGGCAAAATGAGCGTTATCATATATTACTGGAGCATCCAATCCTCCGCTCGTGGTTGGAAACAGTCCAGTTTCGGGTCTCAGTTTGTGCTATAGCTCAACACATTTCGTTATAGCAGACGTTATCAGTGGGAGAGCCCAGAAGGCAGCAACAATCCTTATATAGGGACCAGAAACCAGTTTTAATTTCGCTGACGAAAACATTTTCATCATCAGCATTTTTCCACTGACGAAAACTAAGCGAGAGTACCCCACAAATTTTTAGCATTGACCAAAACTATGACGAAAATCAATATGAATTTTTGCCACCAAACAAAAGCTGAACAAAAAACGTGAGGGAGGAACGTTTACCCAGGTGAACTTCTGGTTTCTTTGGAGCTCCGCCTGTAAAATCCATGAATGGACCGTAGTGTGCTTAGTGGTGTGGAGTTCTTAGCAGTGTTAATTTTGTCGACTAAAACGTTTTCGTCGACTAAATTAACACAATTTTAGTCGACTAAAACTAAAACAATTCAGATGACTAAAATATGACTAAAACTAAAATGGCATTTTAGTCTTAAGACTAAAATATGACTAAAACTAAAATGGCATTTTAGTCAAAAAACTATAACTAAAACTAAATCGAAATTTGCTGCCAAAATTAACACTGGTGCATGCTCAAAGCTTAATACCATAAATAATAACATATTAGATTTTTCACTCCAGGACCAGCAGTAGTATATAATGAGTTTGGAAATTGTAGAGAAATGCTTAAATAATGCATTACAATTTACAATTGAACTACACCCATTCCATTATAGATGACTAAAATGAGTTTTAGTCGACTAAAATGTAGGACGTTGTACTAAATACGACTAAAACTAAAACACTTGCAGAAGACTAAAATGGGACTAAAACTAAAATGCCATTTTAGTCCTAAGACTAAGACTAAAACTAAATTGAAATTTGCTGCCAAAATTAACACTGGTTCTTAGCACTGTGCAGCATTAAATGCCTCCTCAGATGATCATCTAGAGTACTGTGTGCATTAGCCTCCTCAGACCACCGTCAAGAGCACAGTGTGCATTACAGGCCTCCTCAGACCACCGTCAAGAGCACAGTGTGCATTACAGGCCTCCTCCAATCATTGTCCAGAGCACTGTGCAGCATTACAGGCCTCCTCAGACCGTACAGAGAACTCACTGTGCATTACAGGCCTCCTCAGTCCATCCAGAGTGTGTAGTTTGTTCAACCCTTAACGCCATAAATAATAACATATCAGATTTTTTTTTACTACAGGAGTATATGAGCTTGGAAATTCTAGAGAAATGCTTAAATAATGCTTTACAATTTAACTACACCCAATACATTTTAGTCAACTTAAATTATTTTAGTCTAAAAACGTACTGGAGATTTTAATAGACTAAATACAACTAACACAACTCAGATGGCTAAAATATGACTATAACTAAAAATGCATTTTAGTCAAAAGACTATGAAAAAAATTGAAATTTGACGCCAAAATTAACACTGCCGGAAACCAGGAGGATCAAAGCATGCACGTTCAAACTAGCATGACCACAATGATTATGTTGCTTAGCAACCTTAACAAAAATGCTAGTAGCTGTAAGATAATCAATTGGAAGAAAAATTAAACATCACTCGGCACCCATATAATAAACTAATAGAGCCGTCTTGTGTCCAGTAACGAATACTACGTACTAACAAAAATATATATGGAGACTAAAGTGGACAAATGCCAGCATGAGAGAGAGGGATGCTCAAACACATAAAATACTATTAAAATCACAACTTATACAAATGTATATATATATATATGTATATACATATGCATACAAAAATGACAAAAAAAAACAACAAAATTTACAGAAAAAGAAACAAAAAGAAAAAAAAAAAGGAGAAAAAAAAGCATGACAAACTTGGATTCAATTGTTGTTAATAAAACAGTTGACATCCCAGTCAACTTTAAGGCCATGTGGTCTATAGGTTTTGAGGTCATATATCCAACATGCCTCTAGTTTAGATATCTCCCTCCTGGTAGAGCTCCCTCTGCAATGAGGCAGATATCTATCAATGGCCATGAATAAGGTGCCCTCTGGAATCCTGTTATGGCACCTAGCATAGTGAAGTTTATATTTGCCACATGGTCATTGAGACGCACCATCAACATACGAACAAAGCTTCCCATGTATTGCATGCCGCACGGGCACCAAATAAGGTAAACTACATTTTTGGTGGAAAAGATTATGAAAGATGGAATATTATTGCTTGTTAGTTGCCTGGGATTGGAATGATGTTATTTTCCTACTAGCAAAACTATTAACCTGACAAGTAACACATTTACGGCAAAGATAAAAACTAAACAAGAGAACAAAAAAAGTGGGTCTCACTGGAGGATCCAACACATTCCGCACAATCTTGTCATGTTAAGTGGGTATTAAGTATGTGTTTATGTCAATAGGGAGCGTATATCCTTGTATGTTGTGATCGTTAGGATGCTCATCTGTTTTTTTTAAACAATCAACGCTCCCTGCTGCTTCCACTGCTTGTGGAAGAGAATTCCACATCCTTATTGGTCTGACAGTAAAGAATGCTCTACCCAGATTACAGTTAAACTACTTCTCTTCCAATTCCAGTGAATGGCTGCACGTCTTTTTAAACTCCCTTTTACTGAAATTTTTTTTTCCTATGCTACAGTCACCAGTAAGGTATTTGTATATCGCTATCACATCCCTTCTCAAGCGTCTCTCTTGTAGTTTTTCCCCAATTGAGGCCCTCCAGTCCCTTAATTAGCTTTGTTGCCCTTCTCTGACCTCTTTCGAGTTCCAGCACTTCCTTCTTGAGGACCGCAGCCCAGAACTGGATGGCATACTAAAGATGTGCCCCTACCAGAGTCTTGTAGAGTGGGAGAATTATCATTTTATCTCTGGACTAAAAGCCCTTTTTAATGCATGCCAATATTCTGTTGGCTTTGCTTGCAACAGTTTGGCATTACATGGCATTGCTGAGCCAGTCATCTACTAGGACCACCAGGTCCTTTTCCATTATGGATTCCCCCAGGGGTTCTCCACCTAGCAAGTAACTTACGTTCGTATTTTTAGCACCCAAATGCACTACCTTACTTTTTTCAACATTAAACCTCATTTTCATGTATTTGCCCACCCCATTATTTTATTTAGGGTCTTCTTGTAAGGTTTCCACATCCTGCACAGAAGTTTTTTGCCCTGCTTAGCTTTGTATTATCTGCAAAAACTGAGATTGCGCTATTTATCTTATCCTCTATATCATTTATAAATTAATTTAACAGAACTGGCCCCAGAACAGATCGCTGGGGGATCCCACTTACCACACCGGACCATTCAGAGTACTTGCCATTTATCACTACCCTTTGGACACGCACCTGTAACCAGTTTTCAATCCAGGTACTCACCCTATGCTCAAAAGACCTCAGTTTGTAAGCGTTTGTGGAGAACTGTATCAAATGCCTTTACAAAATCCAGATACACCACATCCACAGGCCTTCCTTTATCTAGATGGCAGCTCACTTCCTCAAAGAATGTTAATAGATTGGTCTGGAAAGAACAATTCTTCATAAATCCAACTGATTACTACTAATGATACTGTTTTCATTGGTAAAATCTAGGATATAGTCCCTTTTAATCCCCTCCAATAGTTTACAGACTTTTGATGTTAGGCTGACTGGTCTGTAATTTCCAGGGATATCGCTCTGCCCTTTTTTAAATATTTGTACAACATTGGTTATTTTCCAATCAGCTGGCACCATTTCAGCCAGTTGTAGGAAAGAAATTTGCACTGTCTTGGGCCTGCCTTATTGTGCCCAGTATCCAGGTTACTTGAGTTACAGCAGTCCCTGCTAATACCTCCTTTTGGCTGAGAGTAAGAATTTATTTTATTTATATGTGTTGGTCATAACCTTTATTAACTAATTCTTGTAAAGCTCACCTATACCCAGTGGTAGGACTACTACCCAAGGGAGCATATGTATTATGATCTGACAATAGGTGTTGCATTCATTTACATAATCCTTCTTATCCAACAGTACCACACCACCCCCCTTATCAGCGGGGCATATGATAATGTCTCAACATGCACAAAGTGATTCTAATCCTTTTTTAAAACCATTCTCCGAATTAAGGGGCTTAACTTTCAAGGCTCCAAATACTGAAAAAAAAGGAGCCAGAGAGCCAAGTGGATTAAAAAGGGGGAATTTGATATCTTTGTATGAACAAACCTTTCAGAACTGGTTACATTAACAGTCCCTGTGGATTGAACATTATTACGAACAGAATTGGTAATCAAATACCTTTTGATGTAAATTTTTCTAATATATTCCTGTACGTAGACAAATGTTTCAACCATTTTATTTAGGGATCGACCGATTATCGGCAAAGCTGATATATCGAGGGCTGATATGCACTTTCCCCGATATATCAGGATCGGCCTTTTGATTTACCGATATTGCCGATATTTTGGGAAAGTACTTGTACCGGGATGATGCCTGCAGCTAGAGGCATCACCCTGGTACCGGCGTCCATAGCAGACAGTCGGCTGTCTTGTAATAACAACCGATGCGGCTGAGAAGCCGCTCGGCTGTCATTCCAAGGATCGGGAGGGGACGTCCCCCTCCGCCTTCCGTGGCTCGTCCGGGTCTCCTATCCCACCTGGAGACCCGGGTATCCTGCCTTCACCGCCGCCGTCTGACCGGGTCTCCATCTACACACCCGCCATCTGACCTGGTCTCCATTTCTTTGAATTCGGCGCCGCCAAGTACCCGGAAGGGATGTCATGACATGACATCACTTCTGGGTACTGGCGGCGAGAAATTCAAAAACTTACAGCATTCAAAACAGCCAAACTTGGCGTTTCGAATGCTTTTAAGTGCAGAGGAGGGGTTTGGGGTCTTTTAGACCCCCAGATCCCTCCACAACAGTACCTGTAGACATTAAAAAAATAAAAAATTTAATGTCCGAAAATATTGGCCAATATCGGCTGATACCAATATCCGATGACCAAAATATCGGTATCGGCGGTAAAAAAAAACAATATCGGTCGATCACTAATTTTATTATTTTTTAGGTGGTATAAACATGTAGGTGTAGATGAAAAATAACAGCAGCCAGCACCAAGAGATATGATACCAACCCTAAAACAAACTATAAGGCCTCATGCACACACAGGACGTTATAAAAACACCAGTAGCTATGTAGTGAGTTTTTCAGTGTTTTTTAGCTTTTTTTGCATTGGCGTTTTTCAGCAGTAGCGGTTTTTGACTTTTTAGCTAAAAAAATCACCAACGCTATAGTAACTCTGACTTTCCCACAATGCAATGCTTGCCAGAATTGCATCGCATGGGTGTTGACGCCCATGCGATAAGATTTAGGTGCAGGGGAAAAAAGGGTCCTACAACATTTTGGTGCAAATGTGGACCCTTTTTTCCCCACATCAAAATCGCATCGCATGGGTGTGAACACCCATGTGATGCGATTCTGTCAAGCTCACTGCATTTTGCAATCTGTTTTGGGATGTAGTTCATGGAACATTAAGCCCCTGTTCACATTGGGCAGATTTGACATGCGATTTGACATGTCAAATCGCATGACAAATCAGAGGCTATTGCCAGCAACGTCACTGTCCGAACTAATGCAACCCTGACTTTGCGACACCACACCAATTCCCAAAAGTAGTTTCTGCACTACTTTTGGCGACTTCAGGGCAATTTCAATAGACATCTGTGCATGAACCCGTACAGATGTCTGTCAAATCGCCCCCGAAGACGCACTGACATGCAAGTTTGAAATTGTGCATGTTCAGCTGAATGATTTCAAACCCGCCCTCAGTGTCGGCAATAGCCTCCGATCTGACAAGTGATTCAACATGAAAAATCACATGCCAAATTGGCACAATGTCAACAGGGCTTCATGTTCCATGAACGATGCCCCGAAACAGATTGCAAAATGCAGTGCGCTTGCCAGAATCGCATCGTATTTGTGTTTACAGCCATCCCATGCGATTAGATGTGGAGTAAAAAAGGGTGATGCAATTTGAGCCATACAAAATATATGGCTCAAATCGCATCGCACAAACATCACATGTGATATGCACAGGAATGCGGTGCGTTTGTTCAGCACGCACCAGTCTGAACCCAGGCTATGTTCTATGAGCGACACCTCGAAACAGAACCAAGGCTTAAAAGAAGCAACAGAATCAAAAATGTCAAAAAACGCCAGTTAGCAGCGTTTTTTTTGCCGTTTATTGACATTCAAGCGTTTTTACAGCTGAAAAACGCCACTAAAAACCCACTATTTTTTTACAGCCAGAAACTGCTGATAACAGCCTGCGTGTGCATGGACACATAGGAGAACATGCTGAGGGGTTTAGTGGCTGCAGAAAAAAACGTTTGATGCCAAAAACAGCCGCTGTAAAAACGTCCAGTGTGCATGAGGCCTAAAGAACATGCAGCGCTATATATTACCAAATATACAGTCATGGCCAAAAATATTGGCACCCCTGCATTTCTGTCAGATAATGCACCACTTCGCCCAGAAAATTGTTGCAATTAAAAATGTTTAGGCATTCTGTTTCTTACGTTTGTTTGCATTGATAGGACACAAAAAAGTGGAGAAACAAAAAGCCAAATCTGATACATTCCACGCAAAACTCCAAAAACGGACTGGACAAAATGATTGGCACCTGCTCAAAATTGTAAGAAATAATTGCATTCCAAGTTTGTGATGCTCCTGTATTTATACCTAAACTCGCCTGTATCAAGTGCTGACAATATAGAAATCACACCAGCAACCATTTCAAATGGTGAGTGACTCAACCTTTCTGTTATGTGTCTCTGTGTGCCACACAAAGCATGGAGAAGAGAAAGAGCAGCAAACAACTGTCTGAGGATTTGAGAACAAAAATAGTGAAAAAGCATGGACAATCTCAAGGTTACAAGTCCTTCTCCAGAGATCGTAATGTTCCTGTCTCCACTGTGCGCAACATTGTCAATATGTTTACAGCCCTTGGCACTGTAGCTAATCTCCCTGGCCTGGACATGGATGAAAGAGAAAAATTGAACAAAGATTGCAACAAAGTATTGTTTGAATGGTGGATAAAGAACCTCCAACAACTTGCAGACAAATTCAAGCTGACCTTCAGGGCACAGGGAGAAACACTTCACCAAACACTACAGCAACCTTACCAGATAATATGACCACCAGTAAAAGCATAGTCAAATGCACTCTTAATATCATCAATGCCAGGATATCCCTGGATCTCCAAAAACACTCCCCCACACACCACGCTCCAAAGATTCCACAAAGTTAACCACTTTAACACCGGAGGATTTTGCTGTCTTACGTCTGGGCCACTTTTTGCGATTCGGCACTGTGCGACTTTAACTGACAATTGCGCGGCCGTGCGATGCCGTAAACAAACGAAATGTACGTCCTTTTTTTCCCCACAAACAGAGCTTTCTTTTGGTGGTATTTGATCACCTGTGCGATTTTTATTTTTTGCGCTATAAACAAAAAACAGCGTGAATTTTGAAAAAATAACAATATTTTTCACATTTTTTTTATATGAAATTCCCCCAAAAAGAATGTAAAAATTAAAAAATTTTTCATTTTTGGCTAATTTGTTTTCTGCTACCTATGTTTGGTAAAAAAAAAAAAATCGCAATAAGCGTATTTTGATTGGTTTGCGCAAAAGTTATTGCGTTTACAAAGGGAAAGATTTATGTCATTTTGGGTGTTTTTTTTTTTGACGAGTAATGGCGGCGATCTGCGATTTTTTTTGCGGGACTGCGACATTGCGGCGGACAGATCGGACCCTTGACTGACATTTTTGACACTTTTGGGGGTACCAGTGACATTACTACAGTAATCAGTGCTATACATATGCACTGTTACTGTAAAAATTACACTGGCAGGGAATGGGTTAATATTATTGGAGAGGGAGGGGTTAATGTATGCCTGGTGCTTACTAACGTGTGTGGGGGGAGGTGACTGAGTGACACAGGGACAGATCACATGTTCAGCTATGCTGAATCCTGTAATCTATCACTGTCTGTCACTTAGGAGACACAAGCGGGCGGATCTCCAAACTCGATCCCCGACGATCGGGGAAGAGCGGTGGTGATCACCGCCGCTCCTCCCCTGGCCCGACTCCCGCTGTGACTGAATACAGCGGGAGCGAGCCTCCGGCAGCGTGCGAGCGCCGCCCACAAGGGGAGGAGTCCAGCGACGTAGGTCTACGCCGCTGGACGGGAACGAGCCACTGTGTTGCAGTAGAGGCACAGTGACTGGTCGTAAAGTGGTTTTAAGGATAAGTAGGAAAAACTCTCACAGTGTAGTAAGCGAAATCCTCCAATTTAATAAAAAAGAAAAAACCTTCTTGGTCCCTATAGGCAATCAAATACTCCTTTGATCAACATTCTGCAGTGCTACTTATAAATATTAATAGCGATTTATCTTTGTGTGCATAGCTATACATCTATAATTCAGATGGAAAACACACTAATAATTATTTTAAAGTATATATAAACCCAATCACTAAATGTCACTTAAGCTTTAAATTATAGAAAAAACCTCTTAATTTTGGATAGTGAATGTGAGGGAGAAAACCTATCACTTTATTTTTATCCTTCTCTGTTGCATGGATTTAGATACATAGATTTCCCTTTACTTTTTGTCCGATTGAGGATATCAAAGGAAATATTCCCAAAATTAGGGGAATTCCCCTCATATACAGTTGCCCTCGCTGAAATATCTACCCTTACCTCTACTTTTTAGAAGGTTTTTTGGTTTCAGTTACAATGATCATTAAAACAATTAGAGGAGGAATCTCTCCACTGGGGACATAGATAGCAATAATAACTTGACTGAGGGTCTAACCCCCCCTTTCCCCCCATATACAAACCCTAAATACGCAGTTTTTTTTTTTTTTATTTACCAGTAAAATTCTTCTCCTGGAATACAGTACAGGACATAGGCCTCCTTAAATCATTACAACTGGGTAATAAGCAGTATACATTCAAGGTGACAGGACACTGGCAAATAGAAAGGTTGCAGGGGCAATCCCCTAAATAGCCCTTCTACTGGCTAGCTCCAGCAGTAGCAAGCAATATTGAGGTAATAATATGCAATGTACTACAGGAAATCAGATTTTACTGGCAATTCAAAGATCCTATACTCCTGACTATACCCTACAGGAAATAGACTTCTTTAAATGATTATGACGGGGGCATCCATAAGCAGTCCAACTGAGGGGGAGAGGCAACATAGCAAATGACACCCACAGACCATAATACCAGGTAGGTCAAGGCTTGAGAGGCTCAGAATACAGCGTGTAGCACCTTATGCCCTGAAGTGGCATCAGAAGCAGCTAGGGTTAGAGCAGAAGCAGCAGCACAGGGTGCCAGACAGCCAGCCACCCACAGGCCCTGTACCAGCCAGTCAGAGCATTGATTACCAGTGCAGACCCTTGGGGGCGGGGGGGTGCCACTAGATCCACCAGGGATGCCCACCCATGACCATAGGGATGCCCACGCATGACCCCAGGGATGCCCACCATGGCCACCAGGAATGGCAATCAGGGCTCAGGGAGCCCGCCAGTGCCCTCCCCATCAGTGCTGCCCGCCAGTGCCCTCCCCATCAGTGCTGCCCGCCAGTGCCCATCATTGCCATCTATCAGTGCCGCCTATCAGTGCCCATCAGTGCTGCCTATCAGTGCCCATCAGTGCCGCCTATCAGTGCCGCCTATCAGTGCCACCTATCAGTGCCGCATATTAGTGCCACCCCATCAGTGCCTGTCAGTGCAGCCTCATCAGTGCTCATCAGTGAAGGAAAAAACATATCTATTTACAAAATTGTATAACAAACAAAAAAAACTTTTTTTTTTTTTCCCAAACTTTTGGTCATTTTTCATTTGTTTAGCAAAAAAGAAAAAAACGCAGAGGTGATCAAATACCACCAAAAGAAAGCTCTATTTGTGGGGAAAAAATGACATATGTTTGGTTTAGGTACAGTGTTGCATGACCGCGCAATTGTCATTCAAAATTCAACAGCGCTAAAAGCTATAAATTGGCCTGGGCAGGAAGGAGGAAAAGTGCCCAGTATTGAAGTGGCTAAAGTGGCTGTAAACCCTCACATACAGTGGGTACGGAAAGTATTCAGACCCCCTTACATTTTTCACTCTTTGTTATATTGCAGCCATTTGCTAATATCATTTAAGTTCATTCTTCTTCCTCATGAATGTGCACATAGCACCCCATACTGACAGAAAAACACAGAATTGTTGACATTGTTGCAGATTTATTAAAAAAGAAAAACTAAAATATCACATGGTCCTAAGTATTCAGACCCTTCGCTGTGACACTCATATTTTTAACTCAGGTGCTTTCCATTTCTTCTGATCATCCTTGAGATGATTCTACACCTTCATTTGAGTCCAGCTGTGTTTGATTATACTGATTGGACTTGATTAGGAAAGCCACACACCTGTCTATATAAGACCTTCCAGATCACAATGCATGTCAGAGCAAATGAGAATCATGAGGTCAAAGGAACTGCCTGAAGAGCTCAGAGACAGAATTGTGGCAAGGCACAGATCTGGCCAAGGTTACAAAAAGATTTCTGCTACACTTAAGGTTCCTAAGAGCACAGTGGCCTCCATAATCCTCAAATGGAAGACGTTTGGGACGACCAGAACTGGCCGTCCGGCCAAACTGAGCTATCGGGGGAGAAGAGCCTTGGTGAGAGAGGTAAAGAAGAACCCAAAGATCACTGTGGCTGAGCTCCAGAGATGCAGTCAGGAGATGGGAGAAAGTTGTAGAAAGTCAACCATCACTGCAGCCCTCCACCAGTCGGGGCTTTATGGCAGAGTGGCCCGACGGAAGCCTCTCCTCAGTGTAAGACACATGAAAAGCCCGCATGAAGTTTGCTAAAAAAACACCTGAAGGACTCCAAGATGGTGAGAAAATAGATTCTCTGGTCTGATGAGACCAAAATAGAACTTTTTGGCCTTAATTCTAAGCGGTATGTGTGGAGAAAACCAGGCACTGCTCATCACCTGTCCAATACAGTCCCAACAGTGAAGCATGGTGGTGGCAGCATCATGCTGTGGGGGTGTTTTTCAGCTGCAGGGACAGGACGACTGGTTGCAATCGAGGGAAAGATGAATGCGGCCAAGTACAGGGATATCCTGGACAAAAACCTTCTCCAGAGTGCTCTGGACCTCAGACTGGGCCAAAGGTTTACCTTCCAACAAGACAATGACCCTAAGCACACAGCTAAAATAACAAAGGAGTGGCTTCACAACAACTCCGTGACTGTTCTTAAATGGCCCAGCCAGAGCCCTGACTTAAACCCAATTGAGCATCTCTGGAGAGACCTAAAAATGGCTGTCCACCAACATTTACCATCCAACCTGACAGAACTGGAGAGGATCTGCAAGGAGGAATGGCAGAGGATCCCCAAATCCAGGTGTGAAAGACTTGTTGCATCTTTCCCAAAAAGACTCCTGGCTGTATTAGATCAAAAGGGGGCTTCTACTAAATACTGAGCAAAGGGTCTGAATACTTAGGACCATGTGATATTTCAGTTTTTCTTTTTTAATAAATCTGCAACAATGTCAACAATTCTGTGTTTTTCTGTCAGTATGGGGTGCTATGTGTACATTCATGAGGAAGAAGAATGAACCTAAATGATTTTAGCAAATGGCTGCAATATAACAAAGAGTGAAAAATTTAAGGGGGTCTGAATACTTTCCGTACCCACTGTATATCCAGTGAAGGGAACAGCCTCAGATGATACACAGATGAAACAAATCTCCCTACATAGGTTTTACATGCATAGCTGCTGTCTTCTGCATTATATATTCTTTAGAAAGTGCACATCATGTTAGAAATGTTCTCTTCCTGTTCAGCACTGGGAGTGTTGTGTTGGTAAACACTGTGTGACAGCCGAATAAAGGAAAGGCACACACGCCCTCTCAGCAAAGGAGGAAAGGAATGTGCTCTAAATAGACCAGCCCTCTGATAATCTATTTATAGCACCCACCCCAATACAAAATTCAGCCTGGTTTTATCTCAGTTTTCAGCCTGGTTTTATTTTAGTTGATGGAGAACTTGTCAGAAGTTATCATGCTGATAACAGAAGAACTGAGCAGGAGAAAGCTACTGGACTTAGTGCTTTGGAGATATATAAAAAAATACTGCAGATGTATGTGCCTAGGTCAAATTTCATGAATCAGGTTTACACCCACTTTAAATATGGTGAGATTCATGAGAAGCTTATGCCGATGACATGCTTATATTTCTGGGTGATACAGATGCTTCACTTAGAGAGGTTATGACCACGATAGCCTCCTTTGGTAACTACTCAGGTCTGACCATAAACTGGACAAAGTCCCCCCTCCTGCCCTTGGATGGTGCATTTTCCCCAACCATCTCTTCGTTTTGACCTGTCCCAGTTGTAGAGACATTTAAGAACTTGGTTGTCTAGATTTCTTCTACAATTACGCAATACTGCACCCTTAACATTATGCCACTTCTTCTTAGGTTTAAGGCAAAAATGTAATCTGGAATAAGCTATGGCTCTCCTTGATAGGTAGAGCCAATCTCATAAAGATGATACTAATGCCACAACTTTGCTTTCTCCACAACTCGCCTGTAGTAGTACCACTGCATCATATTTTTTGGATAGTGAATATTACTTTCCGAACTTTTAAAATGGCGCTGCATGTCTAGTGGCCAGCCAGACAGACAGCAATGACGCTTAAGAGTTTCAGCGTATGTGTATGCAATAATGTCTGACAGCTACTCGCAGCTATTATCTATGATCTCACATCCTGAGACCATAGATAATAGCTGCGAGTAGCTGCCAGAAGCTTGAAGCTGTTGGATAGCAGAAAGCAGATCTACCCACTGTGATGTGGGAAGAGACAATTCAGGGAGATGTAGTGGGAAGGAGGTAGAATGCGACACTCCAGTTTTACCCCCTGGAAACACCACTATGGACCCATACATCTGAGATATTCTGGGACCAGAAGAAAAAGTAGGCCAACAAAAGTCTCCTCCAATTAGATAAGTAGGGGTCATTAATCACTTTAAAAAGAGGCATTGGCTCCAGTCTTGGCTTGTTTGAAAGACCACGTCTTCTTGTGAAAGTATTGTTTTTCTGGGAGGAAAGAAACCCTTTTTAACTTCAGAAATAGTAGACCTACAGGTAGAAGTCTGAGCCTTTTTCCTTTGTTGGAGAACAGCACTCTTAAGCCCCTCTAATTTCATTAAAGTTCTTATCCAAGAAAGACCAGTTTACCTTCAAAGGGTAACCACTCAAAGCATTTCTTACAAGCGAGTTCAGCTGACCAGCATTTGAGCCAGATAATCCTGTGCATGTGTACAGTAGGAAGGCTCAGCCTCGAAATTTGAGGAAAAAAGTGTTCACCAAACCATTTCTGCAGTGGCAAGATGAAGCTAGGGTTCTGTGCCCCATGCACAGTCCAGACAGCAATAGTATGGCAGATTGAAACAGACAGAAAAGCAGGTTGCATGGCAAAGATAGCAATTAATCAGTAGGCCCTCCAATCTTTTATCCACTGGGTCTTTAAAAACAGATTATTATTTACAGGAGAAGAGAGGGTCATGTGAAGATAAGAGATGGCTGGATCTGCCACGGGAAGAGTCCTTTTCCTAAGAAAATTTGCATTGGCTGGAAAGGTCTTAGTTGGTGTAGGGAGTTTTAAAGATCCCAAACTGGTAAATTTTTGGGTCAGAAACACAGGCTGATCAACTGCTAAACAATGTAGCAATAGACTCTTTGAGTTTAGGAGAAATGGCTGAAGCAGGCATATCACTTTGTTCTGAGTCCTCAGCCAACGTCTTCCCCTCTTACACGGTGTCTGGCTCAAGGGCAAATTGCAAGGCCAATTCTGGAAGGGAGGTTGAAGGGACACAGCTGTGATGCTTGTTGCCTAAGACCTCAACAAGGGCAGAAATTCTGCCCATGAACTCTGACAATGCAGCAGAAAATCTCTCTCCAGAAAGAAAGGATGAGGCAGCACTATGTGCCAAGGGGAGCATCAGTTGCAGGATCAAGTGCAAAGCAATGTTAAAAACAGCCTCACATCTTCCAACAGATGAGGTCCAGGAGTTATCATGTTGGGAAAAAAATAAATAAAGCGGGAGTAGAGAGAAAAAAACACCATAGAAGAAGGCAGGCTTACCTCCGTAGAGAGAAGAGGCCAATCACCTAAGGCAGTGATGGCAAACCTTTTTGAGCCAGAGTGCCCAAACTACGACACAAATCCAACTTATTGGGGGGGGGGGGGGGATTAGAGAGCGCAGGCATAAGCGGCGGCAGCTTCCCATTATAGCTGGCGTGCCCACACAGAGGGCGCTGCGTGCCAGTTGTGGCATGCGTGCCATAGGTTCGACAACACTGACCTAAGTACACTAGCAATATTCTGCCTTGAGAAATGCCACACAGCCATTCCTGGATATCAGGAATGTAGACAGGAACTGGCTTCAAGAGGTTGCATGAGATCAGCAGGGCAGGTATGCAAGAAAGGTTAGTATAAAAAGCTAAAATTTGTATTTTGATTCAACAAATTTCAAATGCTATTGGTATACAGTGCTTTAGAAAACTGAATGTCATTTAGTTAGGGTTTACATTTACTTTAAAAGTACATGTATATTTTAAAGTGATTGCAAACCTACAATTTTTATTGTTTTTAAAAACAAACATGCCATACTTACCTGCTCTGTGCAATGGTTTTACACAGCGCAACCCTGATCCCCCCCCACCTTCTTCTTGGGTCCCCTGCCAGCATTCCTGGCTCCTCTCCCCAAGTGCCCTCATAGCCAGCCGCTGGGGGAGGGCGAAACACAGAAGGTTTTTTATCCTAATGCATATTGCATTAAGGTAACAAATCTTCTAGCTTTACTGCCACTTTAAATGCTATTTTTATCATTTTATTGCGATCTGTGTCCCCATTAGGGACTATCTGTGCTGACTACCATTATCAGCAAGAGTGAAAGCAAAATTTTGGACTGTCTCTAGAATAACAACAAAGAGAAAAAGAGCGCACAGGCTCTGGAGCAATATCTTGATGATGATGTTTAAAAATATATAAATATTCATACACTCACAAATGAAAGTTGACCACTTCCTGGGAATCGGCATACCTGTACGTCGGCTCGAGGAATTGGTTGTACCGGGATGATGTCTGCAGCTGCAGGCATCAACCCGGTACCGTTATTTAGAGCCAGCGGTCGGCTTTCAGAAGAGAACACCCGGTGAGACTACGGAGCCACTCAGCTGTTATTCCAGTAAGCGGGGGCAACCAGCTGGCAGACGTGTCGGTTGGTTGCTTGGGTCGCTTGGGTCTCCGGGTGGGACAGGAGACCCGGGCAGAGCCGCAGGAGGGGAGGCCCGTCCCACCCGGAGACCCAAGCAACCAACCGACACGTCTGCCAGCTGGTTACAGTCCTGAACAAAGCTGGATTTGGCTTTGATCGGGTCTCTGATGTATTAACCCCGAAGCGGCATCATGATGCCACTTCCAGTTTACTCAGCGGCTAACGGCGCCAAATTTAAAAAACTGTCAGTATTCAAAAATGCAGATTTCAGCATTTTGAATACTTTTATGTGCAGTGAAGGGATCTGGGTTCTTTTGGACCCCGATCCCTACATAAAAAGTACTGTCACTGCCTATTAGTGTCACAAGGGATTTTTACATTACTTGTGGCAGCAATAAAAGTGATCAGAATTTTTATTTTTAAAAACAGTGCTAAAAATAAAAAATTAAATAAAAATAAATAGAAAAAAAATTTTTAAGCGCCCCCGTCGCCGTAAACTTACGCATGAAAGAAAAGGCATACATAAGTCGCGCCCGCAAATGAAAACGGTGTTCAAACCACACGTGAGGTATTGCCGCAATTGCCAGAGCAATAATTTAAGAAAAAAAAAAGACCTACGCTGTAACTCTAAACTGGTAATCGTTAAAAATTTTTAAAGCATTGCCTATGGAGATTTCTAAGTACCGTAGTTTGTCGCCAATCAACTAGTGTGCAATTTTAAAATGTAACATGTTAGGTATCTATTTACTTGGCATGACATCACCTTTCACAATATACAAACAAATCGGGATAACTTTACTGTTTAGATTTTTTTAAATGCAGTGAAATTTATTTTTTCCCCAAAAAATTGCGTTTGAAAGACTACTGCACAAATACTGCGTGACAAAAAATATTGCAACGACCGCCATTTTATTCTTCAGAGTCTTTGTTATATATATATATATATATATATATATATATATATATGTTTGGGGGTTCTAAGTAATTTTCTAGCTAAAAATACTGATTTTAACTTGTAAACAACATGTGTCGGAAATAGGCTTGATCCTTAAGTGGTTAAATAAGGCATCCACAATATGGCATCTCTCAGTGTAAGGCTTCCTGCTGTGAGCTCAGAGCCATCTAGGAGACAAGTTCTACCTGTCAGCGTGCAGCCGTCAACAAGCTGCACGCCGACCACTCTCACACTATGGAATTTTGCCAGCCATATGGTAAGCTGAGCCGCCTTCCATGTCACGGGACTTGGGAGGGCAAACAGCCTACATTGACAGAGCACATGTGTGGGTACCAGGACAATGCGTTTCAGAGGGCGTGGCCTCCTTTTTTAGGTCCTCTGAGTTTGTGAGTGTATGAATTTTTATATACAGTAAACCCCCCTCCATTGCGGGGGTTATGTTCCGGACCCTCCCGCGAAAAGTGAAAATCCGCGAAATAGAAAAACACTATTAAAATACACTGTAGGCATGTTTTTTTTTTACTGTCACTGTACTTTTAAAAGCATTTTAAGGTCTTTAAACACACTTTTAAAACAATAGAAACACATTTAAACGCATAAAAGAAAATATTTAATTTTCAATGATTTATATAGTAAAATAACATTACAGAAAAAAACCACAATATACCTGGACCGCGAAAACTGAACCGCGATGGAGCGGGGGTTTACTGTATTTTTAAATATTATAAAATGTTTTGCACCAGAGCCTGTATTCCCTTTTTCCCTTTGTATCTTCACAGCAATCAGTGTCCGCTGATCAGGAGAGCAGCAAGGTGGTGTCATAACTCAAGAGACTTAACCCCTTAAATGATGGACTGTACCATTAGACTTTTTGGGACTTCTGCGCTTTGATCCATTTAGACCTAAGCACAAGTACTGCTCTTATTGGGGTTTTTACCAGAATAATAACAGAGGGGAAATATTCCAATAGGGACACTAGTTCTGGAGAACCTGGTGACAACCAAGGATCCCCTCACATCGGAGGAATTTGGCTATGGGACAGTGAGTGAAGGAGAATCTCCCCAAAGGTGACACAAATTGCAAAATAAAAAAATTAGAGGGGTTATAACTAGGGATTGACCGATTATCTGCAATGCCAATATATGCACTTTATATCGGAATCGGCCCCTGAGGTTACCGATATTTCGGGAAAGTGCTGTACCGGAGTGATGCCTGCCGCTAGAGCCCTCACCCCAGTGATGCCTCCATAGCCGACTGACGGCTGTCTGGTAATGACAACCAATGCGGCTGAGAAGCCGCTCGGCTGTCATTACAAGGAGCGGAAGGGGACTCCTCCCGCCGCCTTTCGCGGCTCGCCCGGGTCTCCCGTCCCACCGGGGGACCCTGGCATCCTACCTGCTCAGCTGACGAAGAGAAGACCCAATCAAAGCCGAATTCGGCTCTGATCGATTCTCCATGTAAAAAACCCGGAAGTGATGTCATGACATCACTTCCAGGTACTCAGTGGCAAATTAAAAAAAATACGAGCATTCAAAACAGCCAAACTTGGCGTTTTGAATGCTTTTAAGTTCCCCAGATCCCTCCACCAGAGTACCTGTGAAAAATAAAAAAATACATTTTTTTTTAAATGTCCAAAAATATCGGACAATATCGATATCCGATGTCCAAAATATCGGTATCGGTATTGGCACTAAAAAAAAAACTATATCGGTCGATCACTAGTTATAACCCTCCCTTACCCTATCCAAAGTTAGGAAAAAAAGGTTTTGCTTTAGTTCTACTTTAAGTAACTGCATTTACAAAACACTTTTGCAATATAATGGTTGAATGATTTTGGGAACATTTCAAATAAAAACAACAGTTATAGCCAACAGTGTTCTAAAGTGGAATGAAACAGCATAAGTAGAAGCATTTATGAAGAACTGCCAAGCTCACCTTCCATCTGGTTGGCTACCATAACAACAGAGAAGTAGCAGTGTTGCAATTAGCATTAGCAAAGCTCCTGGCCAATTGAAGCAAGAAGATCGGTTTCCATGATACAAAAAGCTTAATCTCCAATTCTGCAGAGAAAAACACTGTGTGATCTTCTTGTTTGCACAGTCATGTATTTATTCTGGGCACCTTATTTTAGAATAGGAAAAACAAGAAAATGCAATACAATACAAAAACTTAATTGCCAAATAGAAGACATGCTTTAGCTACATTTCTGAGCATTATGATAACGTACATGAACAGTATTTTAGATAAATAAGAACGCCAATAGAAATGTAGCTTTTCACAATATTGAACCCAAACTGACGTCCTAAAGCCCTGCAATGTGGTTTATTCGGCCATACTGCCATGGTGAAAGGCCAAATATTAAATCTAAACTCTAGACATTTTTAAAACGGAAGTACATTAAGGATCACATTTCCCTGATCCAATATGGTAAAATGATGAAATCAGTTAGCTGTCATGTGGGCTTATACCATGGTTTTGACACAAGCATTCAAAATTCTTTGCTCTGGATGTTGAGTTCTTCCGGGAGGGGATTGATAAAACCCGCCTCCATATGGAGATCAAATGGATTTTCCAACTGGAGGCAAATAAAGCACCTGGTAATAATCAGGACAGTTTTAAGTCCTTTTTGTAATTCTATGTACATTTCCTTCTAAATACCGGTCCTGTTCCTTGGTTTGTCTCTGATTAATAGGCATGTTGTATCTTACGTTGGGTATAGAAAATAATCACCCTATCACAGTTTTTGTTTTATCCAGCTGTATTTACTCAGTGCAATATCCAAGTGAAAGATCTATCACCAACATATAACAAAAAAAATAAAAAATTCAAAAACAGAATCACTGAGTTGGAAAAAGGATCACCCCCCTTATGTCAGTATTTTGTTGAACCACCTCCTGCTTGAATTACAGCCTTTGTAGTATGTTGGGATATGTCTCTAGCTTTGCACATCTAGACTTTGCAATATTTGCTCACTCTCCTTTGCGGAATTGCACACGTTAAGTTAAATTTGATGGTGACCGGGGTTTAAGTCTGGGCTCTGACTAGGCCATGCAAGGACAGTCACCTTTTTCTCCTTCAACCACTGTGTGGTCATGTTTGCTGTGTATTTTGGGTCATTGTCATGTTGGGAGGTACTGTAAACCTTCTTCCCATTGACAACTTTCTAGGCAGAGGGCAGTAGGTTTTTCTCAAGAATTTGATGGTATTTTGACCCATCCATTTTTCCTTCTATCCTGACAAGTGCCCCAATCCCTGCTGCAGAGAAACATCCCCACGACAGGATAGTACCATCTCCATACTTTACTGTAGGAATGGTGACATTTGGACGGTGAGATGTATTGGAATTCTGCCAGATATATTGTTTGGTGTGGCGGCCAAATAATTAAATTGTAGTCTCATCTGACTATAATAAAAGTAAGTAATCAGCGCAATCCCCAATTGATAAAGTAAAAAACACACAAAGCTGCAAGCAATCAGTGCCAGACACAAAACACCCACAGTAATCAATAAATAATATTGCTGCGCTGAGTGAATAAACAATCGCTTGAAAGTGTCACTAAAAAATTAAATAATGTGACAAAAATTAAATGTGATGCTCATAAATCAATATGACTCATACACACGTGATATTGAAAATCCCAATAACACAATATAAATGTGAATAAAAATGTATATAGTGACTTGATGTCAAATGACAAAGAAACAAAAATAAGGATGTGATACAAAAGTCCCAATACACAGTGCAATTTCAGTGACTAATGAATAAATCTATCTTCATCTGTGCATAAAGTGCTGCATGCTTCACTCAAAGTGCTCCAGTGTGGAATAGTGAGATTCGCAGCTCACCTCAAGTAAGTCAAAACAGGCATATAGACCGGGGGAGGAGCCTGCACGTCATTACGCCGATCCGGAGGTACCAGGAAGTGTCCTGAATGCTGCTGTGAGCTGGCACGGCTTTAGTGCCTAGTAATGTAAGTGCAATACTTTACGATTACCAATAAATAGCCCCCTAATAAATACAGAGAGCATTAGATCTCCTTCTTTATATCTTCCATCATTTACAATCCCATATCTGAGAGACTGGTTGGAAGTGGAGGCAGAGGAGATTACCAGGCGACCGTTGATGTATATCTATATGCCTGTTTTGACTTACTTGAGGTGAGCTGCGAATCTCACTATTCCACACTGGAGCACTTTGAGTGAAGCATGCAGCACTTTATGCACAGATGAAGATTGATTTATTCATTAGTCACTGAAATTGCACTGTGTATTGGGACTTTTGTATCACATCCTTATTTTTGTTTCTTTGTCATTTGACATCAAGTCACTATATACATTTTTATTCACATTTATATTGTGTTATTGGGATTTTCAATATCACGTGTGTGAGTCATATTGATTTATGAGCATCACATTTAATTTTTGTCACATTATTTAATCTTTTAGTGACACTTTCAAGCGATTGTTTATTCACTCAGCGCAGCAATATCATCTGACTAGAACACTTTTTTCCATGTGGCCTCAGAATCGTCAAGTAAAGCACAGTAGTGACTGCCATAGAGGAGTGGCTTTTTCCCTGCAACCCTCCCACACAAGTCACATTTGTGGAGAATTTGTGAAATTGCTGGCCCATGCACACCATGACCACTCTTCGTCATAAATTCCTGCAACTGCTTCAAAGTTGCTGTAGGCTTCTTTGTAGCCTCTCTGACCAGTTTCCTTCTGGCTCATCCCGTTTGGAGCGAAGTGCTGATCGAGGGAGGGTCTGTTTTGCTCCAAATACCTTCCACTTCACTAATAATAGACTTCACTGTGCTTCTAAGCACTGATAAAGCCTTTGATTTATTTTTATATCCATCTCCTGACTTATGCCTGTCCACAACTTTATCCTGCAGATCTTTTCACAGTGCCTTGCCACCCAGAGTTGTTTGCTTCAGCTGCACTATCAGATACTGAAATGCTCCAGGAAAGCTCTTTTCATGCTGAGCTAATCAAAAGGACTACAGCTGATCACAATTGAAAGTAAAATGGCTTTATTGAATTAGTCACACACACAATACCTCCTGTGTTTATGAAAATGGCCCCTCCAGATGGATATGCTTAGATCTTCATTACTTTTAAAAAAAATGGGTAACCACGGTCTTGCTGCCCTCAAAGACTTGGGGAAGTCTAACACTGCAACTATACAAAACACACAGAGGGCGCACCGACCTAGTGCATTATCCCGAGACAAAAAATATATTCTATAAAAACACAGTAAATAATACTTACCGTGTTTTTATACAATAAATTATTTGTCTCAGGGTAATGCACTAGGTCGGTGCGCCCTCTGTGTGTTTTGTATGTTGTGGAAAATTTGATTGTGGACATTTCTTTAGTTAAATAGTCATATTGTCTCCCAGTGTCAGTTTTACCGGTAATCGCTATTCACAGCGAATATTGCTTTAACTGTCATTGCAGGAAAGACTTGTTAGTGAAAACCTTCCATTAAGATGAGATGGCACAATACTAGTAGCAAAGAGAGTCCATCACACACATGTATACCCGCCATTCGGGGCCCTGTACTGCTGAGATATGTTTGTGATATGGAATTCATATAATTTTACCAAGATTAATGGATGGCATCTTTTAGTCATATTTGATCGGTATGACTGAAACACTGCTGCTATTATATTATGCAGAGAAAGCCTCATCAACTGGAACAAATAGAATGGTCACTATTAAATTTGGTTTATATATATATATATATATATATATATATATATGAATCATATTTATTGAGATGCACTAACAGGTAATGGGTCCATGTTTATGGATGAGCACAGACAAGTCCATAAGATGGCAGCCATTTCTGCTCGTTTCTGCACATGTCTGTGTTTTTACATAAGCACTGCCCATTGTACTTTTTGAATGTATACATGTTCTGTGATTGGTGGTTTTGAAGCCACTCCCTGTAACCCCCTTTTGTTAAAGAGGAAGTAAACCCTCCTCTACAACTTGTACCTATAGGCAAGCCTATGATAAGGCTTACCTATAGGTACTGTAAATATCTCCTAAACATGCACCGTTTAGGAGATATTTACCTTACATGCAGCCAGTGACGTCACTGGCGCATGCGCTCTGAAGGAACGGCCGATCGTGCCGTTCCTTCAGAGCCCCGTGCCGTGACTGTCGGCTCTAGCGCGCGTGCGCGGGAGTGACGTCACCGCGGCTCCGGCCAATCAGATGGCCGGATGCCGCGATCCCGGAAGACGGGCGACTAGACATGTCGCCCGTCATAGAGGTGAGTGAGCGGCACGGCGGGGGCTCGTTCTGAGGTAAGTATTGCATAATGAGCTAATATGCGATGCATACTAGCTCATTATGTCTTTCTTTTGCAGGGTGTAAAAAAAAAAAAAAAAACTCAAACGAGTTTACAACCTCTTTAAATAAACCTGCTCTGCCTTGGATGGGACAGTCATTCACAGGGAACCCTCCAGGTGGCATTGAATTGACTACAGCAAGCATGTCTGTTCATTTCTTTGCTGCAGAGCGCTTGGATAACCTTATACAAAAGAGCTGTACGTTTGTACTTTTCAGTACAAGGGTTTAATGTCGTTTGGTGCGTATTAATCTTGAGCGCACTGATTGGGTTTCTATGCTCCAAGCCCTATTAATTTCCACGACATGTAAAATGGCTGTGCCATTGAGAAGGTAATTAGCTACATCTGATTGAATTTACAAGTCATTTTTATGAGGGGGGTCATCCTTTTTCAACTCAGTGATTCTGTTTTTAAATTTTTTCTTCTTTTTTTCTGACATGTTGGTGTTATATCTTTCATTTGAATGTTATAAATTGCACAGCTGGATAAAACAAAAATGGTGTCTGTCTTAATTTCAGGCTGCAAAGCAACAAAATGTAATTATTTTAAAGGAGCGTGATTCTTTTCTGTGGGCTTTATCAACTGTAGATTTTTATAGTTCTTGTTTTTTCTATGGCAGCCTAATTGTGGTAACGCTGTTTTTTAGCAACATCTACATATTTTTTGCCTGTTTAAAACTTCCATGATTGGGGCCAAGGGTTGCTTATACCCTCCCCATTGTTGCCTCTATGTGGTGCCAAGACCTCAAGCTTATGCCCCCATTTGGGCTGTCTCACCTTTGGGCCATTGTCCCTGTGTCTCCAACAGCGTATTCCCTACTCTTCCCCCCTTTCTTTTCCTGGAGGGGGAGGAGTATCATCTTCATCTGTATGGTTCACTTTGTGAGCATTTAAGACATTGTTTGTTTTGCATTGACATGTTTATTATTTTTGTTTGAAGTATGTATGAATATTATGTCATTTTAGATTGTTATGCTTACAGTGTTTTTCTCTTAGGCCCCTTTCACACTTGTGCGACCTATAAGTCGCGTGATTTTGACTGGACTTGAAGTAATGCCTATGCCTATGGACCTCAAAACGCATCAAAGTCAGACCAGTAGTGCAGGGACTACTTTGATGTCGTTGCAACTTGAAGTCGGACAGATATGAACGTTGCTCATTGGAAATCATGGAGAAGGACTTGTCATGCGACTTTGCAGTACCCAAATCGCAGGACAAGTCGCACAAGTGTTAAAGGGGCCTTATAAGTTCACCCTTTGATCCCCTGAGGAAGCATAGTTTGCGAAACGTGTTGGGATACAGCATCCATACCTGCCTTTTGTACACACATCTACTGATATTTATGGCTTTGTACTTCTGTGCTTAAAGTGGAGTTCCGGCCTCAAATACCTTTTTTAACTAAAAATACCTCTATAATACTAATCTATCGCCCTTTACAGAACCGCTATTCTCATACTTACAAAGTGTACAGTATTGGATTTTAGTCAAAATCTTACTTTTAAAAACGCTGTCTGGGAGCGGCCATCTTGGATGTTGGCATCTGAAGCCACAGTGTAATCTGCTGTGTCCTTCTTCCTGATTCCAGGGAGTGTTCTGGGAGTTCTTCCTGATTCCAGCCTCCTGGGAGTGATGACAAACAGCTCCCAGGATGCAATGCAAAGGCGGAAATGTCGGTGGCTGTGGCCACAGAGGGGGGAGAAGGAGGAAGTACAATCAAAAATGCCCTGAAAATAAGGTAAGGGACCCCCGAAAAAAATTGAAAATGCCCAATTGTTGATCAGCATAGCGAGCACTCCAGGAATCACTAAAGTTGCAAAATAGGCCGAAACTCCACTTTAACCTGATGTATTATGGATCTATGTGAGGAGGGTGCTCAGGGAGGTTATTACAGATTTTAAAAAAGTTTTTTAACAGTATGTAGTATTTGTATTTTTCTTGGATGCTGTGGCCGAGAGGAGGGTATAAGAGGTATACCTTACTGGGAAAAAAAAAAAGGATCTAATACGCGCTGCTTGACCTTACATGTCATGTCGGTCATTTATATATATAAGGTGTGGGTACACCTTGTGAATAATTAATGCGAGAATAGGAGTACATATACATAATAAACCCTAAGAGACTGTTTTTTTTTGCACATTTGGGACTTTTATTTGTGCATTTATTATTGGTAGTTATAAGGGTGATGTATAACTAGCGCTGCACCGATTTAGATTTTTTGATGCATGAAAGTTGTAACTGAATATTTTACATGCAACAGTGGGTTAAACTTTGCAGAGAAACAAGTAGTCACATCCAAGTCGCACCCATCCAAAGTTTCATCAAAGATGCATCAGAGTTGCACCAAAGTTGCACCATTTTATAGTCATACAAGGGCGAATGGAGCCTTAAAAGAGAAGTATGAGGTTTGGTTTTTTTCAGATTCATACTTACCTAGGTGGATGCAGCATCGGCTAAATGCTGCATCTTTCCCCCGGCCAGCTCTAACACTGAGAATTGAGTAAATAAACACCGCTGATCGCTCGGTTCTCATACCTCCCTGAGCAGAGCTGGTGACTGTCAGTTAGCTGCTCTCTGCTCTAAACCCTGCGCTCACTTGAGTGCTGGGCTGTGGAGGGGGCTGTAGCGGGTGGCTCAGCCTCTCAGTGGCTCGGTGACCTCAACCAACAGCAGGCTTCAGCTCGCTGTCTGATAAAGATTGAACAAGCTGCACTCTTGTGCAGAACAGAGCTGAGAGCTGGTGACTGTCAGCCAGCTGCTCTCTGCTCTAAACCCTGCGCTCACTTGAGCGCTGGGCTGTGGAGGGGGCTGGAGCGGGCGGCTCAGCCTCTCAGTGGCTCGGTGACGTCAACCAACAGCAGGCTTCAGCTTGCTGTCTGCTAAAGATTGAACAAGCTGCACTCTTGTGCAGAACAGAGCTGAGAGCTGGTGACTGTCAGCCAGCTGCTCTCTGCTCTAAACCCTGCGCTCACTTGAGCGCTGGGCTGTGGAGGGGGCTGAAGTGGGCGGCTCAGCCTCTCAGTGGCTCGGTGACGTCAACCAACAGCAGGCTTCAGCCTGCTGTCTGCTGAAAAATGGAACAAGCTACACTCTTGTGAAGAACAGAATAAACTAACTGCACTCCTGTGACCCACAGGAGAAGTACAGCCAAATGAGCATTTCCTTTAAAGGTGGACTCAGCCTTCATAATAATCTTTGCCTAGAGCTCCACATCCTGCATGCACAGAATGCACAAAGACTTACTTTCCAAAAAGTTGTTCTATTTTTCTGGTAGGAACTCAGTGTGGATAACAGTTGCTCCTGAAGATGTGACAAAGCTTGGCGAGTGGAGAGTCCCAGACATGGCCTATGACCATCCTAAAAAAACAAAAAACAAAAAAGCAAAATGTTGTTTCCGGGCTGAGTAGACCATACAGTGCTAATAATTAAACCACGATACACAAGCACAATTAACCTGGCTCTTCTCGCTGGGCTCCATGGCTCCAAACCCTTGAGAGCACTCATGTACAGGCTTCTGTGTTGTCACCACCTACAAATAGCAACATATGAAACAAGTAAGAAAATAACAGAATTAACTGCATCCAGGTCTTATCATGCAATGTCATTCTAGAATCCTGTTCTAGTAATAGTACAATGTATCCATTATGCCAGACATAGCAATAGGCTAATAACACACAGATCTCTATTTCAACAAAATATCTGCTAATTGGTCTAAAAATTTGCACTTTTAATGGCTAACGCAGACCTCTGTACAGTACTTCTTACACCACTATGCATATCTGCTGTTACTCTGTAAGTTCTCTGCAAACTCAATAAAAACTATTGAACAAGAAAAAAAAAATTAGTTGTTGAACCACTTGAAGAACAGGCCTTTTCTGACACTTTGGTAAAAGTCTGTATTATTTTGCTAGAAAATGGCTTAGAACCCCAAAACAATATATTTATGTAATATAAACTGCTCAAAAAAACATAAGGAACACTTAGAAAACACATCAGATCTCAATGGGGAAAAATATCATGCTGGATATCTATACTGGTATGGACTGGGTAATGTGTTAGGAATGAAAGGATGTCACATTGTTTGATGTAAATGAAAATGATCAACCTACAGAATTCAAAGCCCCCCCCCCCCCCCCCAAAAAAGAAATCAAAGTAAAAAAATGATGCATCAGGCTAGTCCATTTTGCTGAAATTTCATTGCAGCAACTCAAAATGGTACTCAGTAGTTTGTATGGCCCCCACGTGTTTGTATTGCATGTCTGACAACGCCGGGATATGCTCCTAATGAGACGATGGATGGTGTCCTGGGGTATTTCCTCCCAGATCTGGACCAGGGCATCACTGAGCTCCTGAACAGACTGAGGTGCAACCTGGTAGCATTGGATGGAGCAAAACATAATGTCCCTGAGGTGTTCTATTGGATTTAGTTCAGGCAAGTGTTGAGGCCATTCAATGTTATCAATTCCTACATTCTCCAGGAACTGGCTGCATACTCTCACCACATGAGGCCGGGCATTCTCCTGCACCAGCAGGACCCACTGCACCAGCGTAGGGTCTGACAATGGGTCCAAGGATTTCTTCCCTATATTTAATGGCAGTCAGGGTGCCATTGTCTAGCCCTGTAGAGGTCTGTGTGTCCCTCCATGGATATGTCTCCATAGACCATCACTGACCCACCACCAAACTGGTCATATTAAACGATGTTACAGGTAGCATAACATTCTCCACGGCTTCTCTAGACCCTTTCATGTCTGTCACATGTGCTTAGGGTGAACCTGCTCTCATCTGTGAAAAGCACAGGGTGCCAGTGGCTGACCTGCCAATTCTGGTGTTCAATGGCAAATGCCAATTAAGCTCTACAGTGCTGGGCAGTGAGCACAGGGCCCAGTAGAGGATGTTGGGCCCTCGGGCCACCCCCATGAAGTCTGTTTTTGATTGTTTGTTCAGAGACATTCACACCAGTGGTCTGCTGGATGTCATTTTGTAGGTCTCTGGCAGTGCTCATCCTGTTCCTCCTTGCACAAAGGAGCAGATATCAGTCCTGCTGATGGGTTAGGGACCTTCTGCAGACCTGCCCAGCTCCCCTAGAGTAACTGCCTGTCTCCTGGAATCTCCTCCATGGTCCTGAGACTGTGCTGGGAGACACAGCAAACCTTCTGGCAACAGCGGAGCCGTGTGAAAGAGGCCTTATTGTTATTACAAGAAATGTAAACATTCCTTGTGAGAGCAATAGGCAGTGACAGGTAATCTTTAAGAAGATACCTGGGGTCTATTAAGAGACCCCAGATCTCTCCTCTACTCTTGAAAGCATGATCTAAAAAAAAAAAAAAAACCTATTGATCTCATGCTTTAAAAATCTGTTTACACCTGCCCCAACCGGAAGTGACAAAAGCTTGTCGCTTTCAGTCGCCTAGACCATAGAGATGATCGGAGACCTTGTGGTCTCCGATCAGCTCTATGATTAGCTTGCAGAACTGCCGGATCGAATGCTGGGCTTCCTGATCACACAGGAGAGCCAAAAGAGGCACCGGCAGGTGGCAGGATGACCCCTCCGGCTGCTTGTAAAAGAGATCCAACGGCTAATCAGCTGCTTGGGTCCCTTTTAAAGATGTGGGTAATCGCTGGCTGTAAATTTTAAAATCGGAGTTATGCTGACAGCTGAAGAGGGTGCTTGAAAGTGCTTAGTGCTTCCACCACCATCTAAAAGATGGCCTCTCACCTTAGAGTTAGACCCATGTTTTACCACCAGGTCTGAGTAAGCAGTTCCCCTGAGGGGCAAAGGTCACTCCACTATACAGGCAACACTCCTTGGAACCTCTTGATGGACTGGGCAAATTTTCACCTCGGATCACTCATAAAATCGCCAGGTGTACTTATAAACAGAAGCGGTGGAAATCTAGTGCTCTCCGTTTATATAAAGTTTTATTAGGTAAAAAAAACAATACTTGCACTCACATGGGATTGCACATATAGCTGTGTGGGCTTGTCTCACTTCAATACACAAACATTAGGGAGCTGGCTGCCGAGTCCCGTCAGTAAGGCAGGATGATCCCTCCCGCTGCTTGTAAAAGAGATCCAGCGGCTAATCAGCAGCTTGGATCCCTTTTAAAGATGTGGGGAATCGCTGGCTGTAAAATTTTATATGCTGACAGCTGCAGCCACGGCCCCTGTATAACCACTTGAACACACACACACACACACACATACATATATGTATGAGATTGTAGGGCAAGTGGTTATTATTCATATGCTAAAGTATATGTAAACCCAATCTCCAAACTCTCATACAACATGTCATTTCATAAGTGGTTTTCAATACTTTAATTTCAGCAGCCTTTATTACAATGATACTTGGTGATTCTGCAATAAAGGTCCTTGTTCCGGCACTTCCTGGTATATGGGGACATTGCTCCGTCTCTCAATGCCTTCCTGATTTGTCACTCAGGCTACCAACAGAGACCATGAGTAATTGCACAGGCATGTTTCACTGTTGTCACCATCAGAAAATCCACCCTGAAAAATGCCATGTAGCCTTCACTGGAGTGAGGGGGTCAAAGCAGACAGCGGCGACTGACAGTCACCAATTCTCTGCTCACGAGGCACTGAGAACCTACCGATCGACCCGTGTTTGATCACTCGGTTCTCAGTCTTTGAGCTGAAGGGGGACAAATGCAGCATTCATCTAGATAAAAGGAAAAAAAAATTCCAAACTTCTCTTTTAAAGCGGAGTTCCGGGCTAAAAAAATGTTAAGCTAAAAATACCCCCGGGACAGTCAGGGCTAGTGCATTTAAGCAACTATAGCCTCTGAACTGTCCCCTGTTTAGCTTACCTGTAAGAAGAAATACTTACCTTGAAAATGTCTTGTCCAGCTCAGCCATCTCAGGTGTGGGCAGCTGAAGCCGGAGCGTCCCTCTTCATGTCCTCTTCGGTGACGTTGGAGTCCCAGAATGCCGTGCACGTCACTTCTGGGGCAGGCAGGTCATCCCTGTACAGCTTCTGCCCAGAAGCTGTTCAGCAGGGAATGACGCGCCTGCACTGGAACTGACGTGTGACACCGGTGCAGGCGCATTGACTCCTGGGATCGATGAGCCTCATCTCCCAGGAGTCAATGCAAGGAGGAAGTGACGTCGGGGGGCCGCGGCCGTAGAGGGAGGAAGAGGAAGAAAGGTAAGTATATTTTCTTTAAAAACAAGGTAAGTGAAACAAAAAAAATGTTTAATTATCCAATTCATCTAAGCTAGCGGACGGTGCAAAGATAGTTTTTAGGGTGGAACTCCGCTTTAAACACTTATAAAACACACAAAAACTTTTGTCACACTTATGGTGGCATTCATTGTTTATGGCATCCCAAACACAAGTAGAAATGTGGCAGAATGCATGGTTAAAAAAAATGCACAAAGCTGAAAAAGGTACATGAGCTACTTAGCTGCGATTGTCAAGCGCAGGGCAGCCCACGCTATTGCACAGACATCTCTATGCATACAGCCTAAAAATGCACAAATGCCTGGCATTGTGTACCATCATATGAATGGGGTCTGAAGTAGTAATGTTTGTCCTTTACACAACCAAACATGTGGTTTAGAATAAAGATCCCCAAAAATAGGCATCCGGTTATAGGCCAAAAGACTTGTCCAAATAAAATGTCAATGATTGAAGGTGAACCAGACATTGGTCACAGGTCAGCTTTGTCTCCTATGACATCAGCACATAGTAAATAGCTAAGCTACAAAAGGCAGCTCCTGCTCACTGACAGAGCCAAGAAGGTTCAATGACAGTAAGACAGCAGAGGAGATTTACTTCTGGGACAAAGCAACAGATGGTCGAGGATGGAAATTACATAAGAAGCTGAAGCAAGGGAAAGAGGGAAACAAGGCATAACAATCTTTAAATATCCAGCTGTCATCATCCAAATCCAGAGCACAATAAAACCATTTACATGTCTGAACTGACACACTCTACTTTAGAACATAAGCATGCAAGCAAGCAGGCAATTGTGAGAAAGACAAAGCCTTGCTGAAAAATTAACCCTCACTAAGCCAGCTAAATACATTGCAAATACCTAATTTAAAAGCGAAGTTCAGGTTTTTTGTTTTCAAAATCATAATTAGCTGGGTGGATGCAGCATCAGTCCGACATCTACACTGATAATCAGGGCATAATCAGGGCACTGATTATCAGTGAGCCCCAACAGTGCTGCCAATCAGTGCCCACTAGTGCTTCCTCAACAGTGTCACCTATCAGAGCCCATCAGTTTCGTCCCATCATTGCCGCCCCATTGGCGCCCCTTAGTGCAGCCCCATCAGCGCCCCTCAGTGCAGCCCCATAAGCGAATCCCCATCAGCGCCCGTCAGCGCAGCCCCATCCGCGCCCGACAGCGCAGCCCCATCCGCGCCCGACAGCGCAGCCCCATCTGCGCCCGACAGCACAGCCCCATCCGCGCCCGACAGCACAGCCCCATCCGCGCAGCCCCATCGGCACCAATCCGCGCAGCCCCATCGGCACCAATCCGCGCAGCCCCATCGGCACCAATCCGCGCAGCCCCATCGGCACCAATCCGCGCAGCCCCATTGGCGCCCATCTGCGCAGCCCCATCGGCACCAATCCGCGCAGCCCCATCAGTGCAGCCTCATCGGCGTCCATCAGCGCAGCCTCATCGGCGCCCATCCGCGCAGCCCCATCGGCGCCCATCCGCGCAGCCCCATCGGCGCCCATCCGCGCAGCCTCATCGGCGCCCATCCGCGCAGCCTCATCGGCGCCCATCCGCGCAGCCTCATCGGCGCCCATCCGCGCAGCCTCACCAGCATCAATTAGATAAGGAGAAAAACTACCTGTTTGCACATTTTTATAACAAACTATGACATTTTTTTTTCCTTCAAAATTTTCGGTCTTTTTTTAACTGTTTAGCAAAAAATAAAAAACCCATTGGTGATTAAATACCACCAAAAGAAAGCTCTATTTGTGTGGAAAACTGATAAAAATGTTATATGGGTACAGTGTTGCATGACTGAGTACTTGTCATTCAAAGTGTGATAGCGCTGAAAGCTGAAAATTGGTCTGAGCAGGAAGGGGGTAAAAGTGCCCTGTATTAGTCAACCAAGAAATCTGCCATCTTGGCCTCTGTTTGATCTTCAACTACCATGGTGCAGCACATTTGATCAGTTATGACACCAACCATTTTATGGTTTGACAGTTTGGTAGAGAGCAAAACCAATGTGAGAGGTACATTCTGAACATGCTGGGAATTTAATTTTTTTTTTTTAAACCACTTGCCGACCGCCCACAGTATATATTTACTGCGGCAGTCAGCCTCTCCTGGGCAAACCGAAGTAGTACTACGTCGCTCGCCCAGGAGCCTATAGGGGGTGAGCGCGCACCGCCGGAGGCGCGCTCCCGCCCCCGCTCGTTCACGGGCATCCCCGCGCGAGTGACCGGCAGCTCCGATGCCCGCTGGCCACTCACGATCTCCCGCTGGAGAGGGAGAAAGGCAGACGTCTGATGTAAACAAAGCCGCCTGTCATTCTCCCTGGTGTAACAGCAGAGATCATACGATCCTGCTATGTGGTTAAATCACAAGCCACGCCGCTTTACAGTTAGAATCACGCCCCTGGGGACACACTAAAACCCTTGATCACTAATAAAGTTAACCCCTTCCCTGCCAATGTCATTTTTACAGTAACAGTGCATATGTATAGCACTGATTACTGTAGTAATGTCACTGGTACCCCCAAAAGTGTCAAAAATGTCAGTCAGGGGTCCGATCTGTCCACCGCAATGTCGCAGTTCCGCAAAAACAAAAAAAAAAAAAATCGAAGATCGCCACCATTACTAGTTTAAAAAAAAACAACAAAAATTACATAAATCTTTCCCTTAGTTAGTAAACGCAATAACTTTTGTGCAAACCAATCAAAATACGCTTATTGCGATTTTTTTTTTTTACCAAAAATATGTAGCAGAAAACAAATTGGCCTAAAATGTTAAAAAAATTTTGATTTTTACATTTTTGGGGGGAATTTCATATAAAAAAAGTGAAAAATATTGTTATTTTTTCAGAATTGTCGCTCTTTTTTTGTTTATAGCGCAAAAAATAAAAATCGCACAGGTGATCAAATACCACCAAAAGAAAGCTCTGTTTGTGGGAAAAAAAGGACATCAATTTCATTTGGGTACGGCGTTGCACAACCGCTCAATTGTCCATTAAAGTCACGCAGTGCCGAATCGCAAAATAGGCCCTGGTCTTTGAGCAGCCAAATCCTTCGGGGCTTAAGTGGTTAAACTATTAAATTGATAGGTTTAATTCCACTTTAGTTTGAGAAAAAAAAAAAAAAGTTACATTCCTGACATGTTCTTGTCCCATTGGATTTGTTCTTTACTAAACTGTCAAACCATCAAATGGCTGGCGTCATAACTGATCACATGTGCAAGACCATGGCAGTTGCAGATCAAACCGAGGCCAACATTGGCAAGTTACATTTTAAAGTAGTATTAAAAAAATAAAAATGTATTCAATTGTAGCCCATGAATTCATACAGTCAGGTCCATAAATATTGGGACATCAACACAATTCTAATCCTTTTGTATCTATACACCACCACAATGGATTTGAAATGATACAAACAAGGTGTGATTTAACTACAGACTTCCAGCTTTAATTTGAGGGTATTTACATCCAAATCAGGTGAAAGGTGTAGGAAATACAACAGTTTGTATATGTGCCTCACACTTTTTAAGGGACCAAAAGTAATGGGACAATTGGCTGCTCAGCTGTTCCATTGCCAGGTGTGTGTTATTCCCTCATTATCCCATTTACAAGGAGCAGATAAAAGGTCCAGAGTTCATTTCAAGTGTGCTATTTGCATTTGGAATCTGCTGCTGTCAACTCTCAATATGAGATCCAAAGAGCTGTCACTATCAGTGAAGCAAGCCATCATTAGCCTGAAAAAACAAAACAAACCCATCAGAGAGATAGAAAAAACATTAGGTGTGGCCAAATCAACTGTTTGGAACATCCTTAAAAAGAAAGAACGCACAGGTGAGCTCAGCAACACCAAAAGACCCGGAAGACCATGGAAAACAACTGTGGTGGATGACCGAAGAATTCTTTCCCTGGTGAAGAAAACACCCTTCACAACAGTTGGCCAGATCAAGAACACTCTCCAGGAGGTAGGTGTATGTGTGTCAAAGTCAACAATCAAGAGAAGACTTCACCAGAGTGAATACAGAGGGTTCACCACAAGATGTAAACCACTGGTGAGCCTCAAAAAACAGGAAGGCCAGATTAGAGTTTGCCAAACAACATCTAAAAAAGCCTTCACAGTTCTGGAACAACATCCTATGGACAGATGAGACCAAGATCAACTTGTACCAGAGTGATGGGAAGAGAAGAGTATGGAGAAGGAAAGGAACTGCTCATGATCCAAAGCATACCACCTCATCAGTGAAGCATGGTGGTGGTAGTGTCATGGCATGGGCATGTATGGCTGCCAATGGAACTGGTTCTCTTGTATTTATTGATGATGTGACTGCTGACAAAAGCAGCAGGATGAATTCTGAAGTGTTTCGGGAATATTATCTGCTCATATTCAGCCAAATGCTTCAGAACTCATTGGACGGCGCTTCACAGTGCAGATTAGGGCTGCACGATATTGGAAAAAAAGTACATTGCAATATTTTTTTTTCCAACGATATATATTGCAATATTGAGAGGAAATCATGGAAGTATTGCAGCAGGGCAGCCTTCTTCTGATTGTAATTGCAGATTGCACCATACAGCCAGGGCAGGCCAGGGTTAATGTTATTGTAGGGATTGACAGTGACAGTCAGTGTGGATTAGGCACAGTGGTGGCAGGAGGTAGAAGAACACAGCCTGACATGACATCCGTCCATGGTGTACTGAACTACTCAGTGAACTGACTCTTCACTGGTCTGAACTGTTACAAATGTACAAGTTTGTATCCAGTTCTTCAGTGTCGGTGTGCTGGGAGCCGCTGATTGGTTACAGGGAGGAGCTGAGCTCCTCACTCTAGGATCATATTACCATCAGCTGGAGAACTAGGCTAGCTGCTGGCAGGCAGACTCAGCTGTGTTCTGCTACAAAGACTGTGAGTCATCCCTTCTCCCTGCCTAATGCCTATGTCTTACATCGTTATCTTCTGCGATGTGACAATCGTCCACACCCACAGCACGATAGTCGATATCACATCGACTATCGTTCAGCCCTAGTGCAGATGGACAATGACCCGAAGCATACTGCGAAAGCAACCAAAGAGTTTTTTAAGGGAAAGAAGTGGAATGTTATGCAATGGCCAAGTCAATCACCTGACCTGAATCCTATTGAGCATGCATTTCACTTGCTGAAGACAAAACTGAAGGGAAAATGCCCCAAGAACAAGCAGGAACTGAAGACAGTTGCAGTAGAGGCCTGGCAGAGCATCACCAGGGATGAAACCCAGCGTCTGGTGATGTCTATGCGTTCCAGACTTCAGGCTGTAATTGACTGCAAAGGATTTGCAACCAAGTATTAAAAAGTTAAAGTTTGATTTATGATTGTTAATCTGTCCCATTACTTTTGGTCCCTTAAGGCTCGGTTCACACTTATGCGATGCGGGAAGGCTGCGAATTCGCAGCCTGTTCCCGCATCGCACACGCACCCCCGGCAGTTCACACTGCCATATGCGATTCGCTGGGGGTGTCAATGTAATCTTAACGACACCCCCAGTTTGATCGCATATCGCAGTGCGATCGTGCAGTTCGCACAGGATCGGATCGCACAAGTGTGAACCGCTGTGCGATCCGATCCTGATGCGGCTGCAACAAATGCCTCCTGTGCGTGTTTGCTGCGGGTGCGATGCGAATTTAGCCATACAAACTGTATGGCTAAACTCGCACCGCACAGCTGATCGCATGTCATGTCGGAGCAGTGCGCTCCGACATTACATGCGAACCCCGCACACGCAGTAGTGTGAACCGGGGCTAAAAAGAGGGAGGCACATATACAAACTGTTGTAATTCCTACACCTTTCACCTGATTTGGATGTAAATACCTTCAAATTAAAGCTGAAAGTCTGCAGTTAAAGCACATCTTGTTTGTTTCATTTCAAATCCAATATTTATGGACCTGACTGTAGATGTGGTGCCTACATTCAATTACTTTTAAGCTTTTTTTCCTTTATTTTAACCTGGTGATCTGGTCTGTAAGGCTGTTGTTTTTCAACAGAAGAAGAAGCTTCTGTAGATGTGACAGTTATGTACTGTGGATCCTGACAATCATGGATCTGATCAGTACATACAGTGTGAGTGGATCCTGACAACATTGATCTGATCAGTACATACAGTGTGAGTGGATCCTGACAACATTGATCTGGTCAGTACAAACAGTGTGAGTAGATCCTGACAGCACTGGTCTGGTCAGTATATACAGTGTGAGTGGATCCTGACAGCACTGATCTGATCAGTACATACAGTGTGAGTGGATCCTGACAGCACTGATCTGATCAGTACATACAGTGTGAGTGGATCCTGACAACACTGATCTGATCAGTACAAACAGTGTGAGTGGATCCTGACAGCACTGGTCTGGTCAGTATATACAGTGTGAGTGGATCCTGACAGCACTGGTCTGGTCAGTATATACAGTGTGAGTGGATCCTGACAGCACTGGTCTGATCAGTACATACAGTGTGAGTGGATCCTTACAGCACTGATCTGATCAGTACATACAGTGTGAGTGGATCCTGACAGCACTGATCTGATCAGTACATACAGTGTGAGTGGATCCTGACAGCACTGATCTGATCAGTACATACAGTGTGGGTGGATCCTGACAGCACTGATCTGATCAGTACATACAGTGTGAGTGGATCCTGACAGCACTGATCTGATCAGTACATACAGTGTGAGTGGATCCTGACAGCACTGATCTGATCAGTACATACAGTGTGAGTGGATCCTGACAGTAGTGATCTGGTCAGTACATACAGTGTGAGTGGATCCTGACAGCACTGATCTGATCAGTACATACAGTGTGAGTGGATCCTGACAGCACTGATCTGATCAGTACATACAGTGTGAGTGGATCCTGACAGCACTGATCTGATCAGTACATACAGTGTGAGTGGATCCTGACAGCACTGATCTGATCAGTACATACAGTGTGAGTGGATCCTGACAGCACTGATTTGATCAGTACATACAGTGTGAGTGGATCCTTACAGCACTGATCTGATCAGTACATACAGTGTGAGTGGATCCTGACAGTAGTGATCTGGTCAGTATATACAGTGTGAGTGGATCCTGACAGCACTGATCTGATCAGTACATACAGTGTGAGTGGATCCTGACAGCACTGGTCTGGTCAGTATATACAGTGTGAGTGGATCCTGACAGTAGTGATCTGGTCAGTATATACAGTGTGAGTGGATCCTGACAGCACTGATCTGGTCAGTACATACAGTGTGAGTGGATCCTTACAGCACTGATCTGATCAGTACATACAGTGTGAGTGGATCCTGACAGCACTGGTCTGGTCAGTATATACAGTGTGAGTGGATCCTGACAGTAGTGATCTGGTCAGTATATACAGTGTGAGTGGATCCTGACAGCACTGGTCTGATCAGTACATACAGTGTGAGTGGATCCTTACAGCACTGATCTGATCAGTACATACAGTGTGAGTGGATCCTGACAGTAGTGATCTGGTCAGTACATACAGTGTGAGTGGATCCTGACAGTAGTGATCTGGTCAGTATATACAGTGTGAGTGGATCCTGACAGCACTGATCTGGTCAGTATATACAGTGTGAGTGGATCCTGACAGCACTGGTCTGATCAGTACATACAGTGTGAGTGGATCCTGACAGTAGTGATCTGATCAGTACATACAGTGTGAGTGGATCCTGACAGCACTGATCTGGTCAGTACATACAGTGTGAGTGGATCCTGACAGTAGTGATCTGGTCAGTACATACAGTGTGAGTGGATCCTGACAGCACTGATCTGATCAGTACATACAGTGTGAGTGGATCCTGACAGCACTGATTTGATCAGTACATACAGTGTGAGTGGATCCTGACAGTAGTGATCTGGTCAGTATATACAGTGTGAGTGGATCCTGACAGCACTGATCTGATCAGTACATACAGTGTGAGTGGATCCTGACAGCACTGGTCTGGTCAGTATATACAGTGTGAGTGGATCCTGACAGCACTGATCTGATCAGTACATACAGTGTGAGTGGATCCTGACAGCACTGGTCTGGTCAGTATATACAGTGTGAGTGGATCCTGACAGTAGTGATCTGGTCAGTATATACAGTGTGAGTGGATCCTGACAGCACTGATCTGGTCAGTACATACAGTGTGAGTGGATCCTTACAGCACTGATCTGATCAGTACATACAGTGTGAGTGGATCCTGACAGCACTGGTCTGGTCAGTATATACAGTGTGAGTGGATCCTGACAGTAGTGATCTGGTCAGTATATACAGTGTGAGTGGATCCTGACAGCACTGGTCTGATCAGTACATACAGTGTGAGTGGATCCTTACAGCACTGATCTGATCAGTACATACAGTGTGAGTGGATCCTGACAGTAGTGATCTGGTCAGTACATACAGTGTGAGTGGATCCTGACAGTAGTGATCTGGTCAGTATATACAGTGTGAGTGGATCCTGACAGCACTGATCTGGTCAGTATATACAGTGTGAGTGGATCCTGACAGCACTGGTCTGATCAGTACATACAGTGTGAGTGGATCCTGACAGTAGTGATCTGATCAGTACATACAGTGTGAGTGGATCCTGACAGCACTGATCTGGTCAGTACATACAGTGTGAGTGGATCCTGACAGTAGTGATCTGGTCAGTACATACAGTGTGAGTGGATCCTGACAGTAGTGATCTGGTCAGTACATACAGTGTGAGTGGATCCTGACAGTAGTGATCTGGTCAGTATATACAGTGTGAGTGGATCCTGACAGTAGTGATCTGGTCAGTATATACAGTGTGAGTGGATCCTGACAGTAGTGATCTGGTCAGTATATACAGTGTGAGTGGATCCTGACAGTAGTGATCTGGTCAGTATATACAGTGTGAGTGGATCCTGACAGTAGTGATCTGGTCAGTATATACAGTGTGAGTGGATCCTGACAGTAGTGATCTGGTCAGTACATACAGTGTGAGTGGATCCTGACAGTAGTGATCTGGTCAGTATATACAGTGTGAGTGGATCCTGACAACATTGATCTGGTCAGTACATACAGTGTGAGTGGATCCTGACAGTAGTGATCTGGTCAGTATATACAGTGTGAGTGGATCCTGACAGTAGTGATCTGGTCAGTACATACAGTGTGAGTGGATCCTGACAGTAGTGATCTGGTCAGTATATACAGTGTGAGTGGATCCTGACAGTAGTGATCTGGTCAGTATATACAGTGTGAGTGGATCCTGACAGTAGTGATCTGGTCAGTATATACAGTGTGAGTGGATCCTGACAGTAGTGATCTGGTCAGTATATACAGTGTGAGTGGATCCTGATAGCACTGATCTGGTCAGTATATACAGTGTGAGTGGATCCTGACAGTAGTGATCTGGTCAGTATATACAGTGTGAGTGGATCCTGACAGTAGTGATCTGGTCAGTATATACAGTGTGAGTGGATCCTGACAGTAGTGATCTGGTCAGTATATACGGTGTGAGTGGATCCTGACAGTAGTGATCTGGTCAGTATATACAGTGTGAGTGGATCCTGACAGTAGTGATCTGGTCAGTATATAGAGTGTGAGTGGATCCTGACAGTAGTGATCTGGTCAGTATATACAGTGTGAGTGGATCCTGACAGTAGTGATCTGGTCAGTATATAGAGTGTGAGTGGATCCTGACAGTAGTGATCTGGTCAGTATATACAGTGTGAGTGGATCCTGACAGTAGTGATCTGGTCAGTATATACAGTGTGAGTGGATCCTGACAGTAGTGATCTGGTCAGTACATACAGTGTGAGTGGATCCTGACAGTAGTGATCTGGTCAGTATATACAGTGTGAGTGGATCCTGACAGTAGTGATCTGGTCAGTACATACAGTGTGAGTGGATCCTGACAGTAGTGATCTGGTCAGTATATACAGTGTGAGTGGATCCTGACAGTAGTGATCTGGTCAGTATATACAGTGTGAGTGGATCCTGACAGTAGTGATCTGGTCAGTATATACAGTGTGAGTGGATCCTGACAGTAGTGATCTGGTCAGTATATACAGTGTGAGTGGATCCTGACAGTAGTGATCTGGTCAGTATATACAGTGTGAGTGGATCCTGACAGTAGTGATCTGGTCAGTACATACAGTGTGAGTGGATCCTGACAGTAGTGATCTGGTCAGTATATACAGTGTGAGTGGATCCTGACAACATTGATCTGGTCAGTACATACAGTGTGAGTGGATCCTGACAGTAGTGATCTGGTCAGTATATACAGTGTGAGTGGATCCTGACAGTAGTGATCTGGTCAGTACATACAGTGTGAGTGGATCCTGACAGTAGTGATCTGGTCAGTATATACAGTGTGAGTGGATCCTGACAGTAGTGATCTGGTCAGTATATACAGTGTGAGTGGATCCTGACAGTAGTGATCTGGTCAGTATATACAGTGTGAGTGGATCCTGACAGTAGTGATCTGGTCAGTATATACAGTGTGAGTGGATCCTGATAGCACTGATCTGGTCAGTATATACAGTGTGAGTGGATCCTGACAGTAGTGATCTGGTCAGTATATACAGTGTGAGTGGATCCTGACAGTAGTGATCTGGTCAGTATATACAGTGTGAGTGGATCCTGACAGTAGTGATCTGGTCAGTATATACGGTGTGAGTGGATCCTGACAGTAGTGATCTGGTCAGTATATACAGTGTGAGTGGATCCTGACAGTAGTGATCTGGTCAGTATATAGAGTGTGAGTGGATCCTGACAGTAGTGATCTGGTCAGTATATACAGTGTGAGTGGATCCTGACAGTAGTGATCTGGTCAGTATATAGAGTGTGAGTGGATCCTGACAGTAGTGATCTGGTCAGTATATACAGTGTGAGTGGATCCTGACAGTAGTGATCTGGTCAGTACATACAGTGTGAGTGGATCCTGACAGTAGTGATCTGGTCAGTACATACAGTGTGAGTGGATCCTGACAGTAGTGATCTGGTCAGTACATACAGTGTGAGTGGATCCTGATAGCACTGATCTGGTCAGTATATACAGTGTGAGTGGATCCTGACAGTAGTGATCTGGTCAGTATATACAGTGTGAGTGGATCCTGACAGTAGTGATCTGGTCAGTATATACAGTGTGAGTGGATACTGACAGCACTGATCTGGTCAGTACATACAGTGTGAGTGGATCCTGACAGTAGTGATCTGGTCAGTACATACAGTGTGAGTAGATCCTGACAGTAGTGATCTGGTCAGTATATACAGTGTGAGTGGATCCTGACAGTAGTGATCTGGTCAGTATATACAGTGTGAGTGGATCCTGACAGTAGTGATCTGGTCAGTATATACAGTGTGAGTGGATCCTGACAGTAGTGATCTGGTCAGTATATACAGTGTGAGTGGTCACCTCCTCATACATGATAAAATGAGATAAGCTGTGTGATAGGAGAAGGTGAGCAGAGCTGTGATTGGTTGCATACAATGTCAGTGCCTGCACTCCTCACCTGTCCCCTAACTCTATATTCCACACATAATAACAAATCTCACACCTCCGTCTATATCAGAGAATCCTCCTCCTCCCCCCGTGTCCTCCATCACTCCCCATCCACTATCATACACACCGCTATACCGCTCAGTCCGATCCAGCCACCTCCAGGTATTTCCGGCTCACGGGAAGGATCCTGCAGATGAAACGCCCTACGTCATCACGCCGTGTGCCTCAGAACGGGAGGGCTGGCTGTCAGATGCGTGCGGCGCCATCTTGGTTGTGGGCATTGTCACTGCTTTACTGAGAGAACTATGTGAGGAGGTGTTATTGGTGGGCTATTAACCTTTCTGTGTGGAGAGGTCAGCAATGGCAGCTTCCATAGATCTGTCACAATGTATGGAAACCAGAGTTGCCATCTCATCCTGTAAACCTGAACATGTATTAGTTACACAGGTTCTGTGGCTGAATGAAATGGTGCCCTATCTGCATTAAACTAGCCTCAGAACCTGTGTTATTATATGTGTTCAGGTATAAAGGAATGGGGTGACAACCCTAATGGAAACACAACAATATACTTTTCTTATTGGCTCTCTTCTTGGTCTGTTAGCCATCAGATGTCCAGGGAAACTTTTACATTTACCACACATATCAACCACATTATAGCGGTAGTATCCAGCTTTTTTCCACTTTTACCTACAGGTAAGCCTATAATGCGGCCTATAATAAGGCTTACCTGTAGGTACAATTAATATCTCCTAAACCGGCACGGTTTAGGAGATATTTGCAGTGCATGCAGCCGCTCACGCGAGCGGCGCATGCGCTCTGAAGGTCCGGGGGGGACCTCCAGTTTTCCTTGCCGCGAATTGCCAGAAAATCACTCCCGTGCGCATGCGCGGGAGTGACGTCATCGCAGCTCCGGCCAATCACAGCGCTGGAGCTGCCGTACCCGGTAGAGACACCGAGGGATCATGTCAGCGCCCGCAGCGGTGTCCGGGGGTCCGTGTCGGGGCTTCATTCTAAGGTAAGTAATTCATAATGAGCTAGTAGGCAATGCCTACTAGCTCATTATGCCTTTATCTTGCAGGGTTTTTTTTTTATTTTTATTAAGTATACAACCGCTTTAACCCTCCCACCGTACATTTGCTGCGGCGGTCAGCCGCTGTTGGGCAAAGCGACGTAGGGCTATGTCGCTCGCTCAGGAGACTGTAGGGGGCAGCACGCTCTCGCTCGTTCCCTGGGGAGCCAGCGTGTGTGTCAGGCGGCTCCGATGGCCAGCGGCCACTCGCAATCTCCCCCTGCTGACAGAGAAGGACGGACGGCTGATGTAAACACAGACATCTGTCATTCTCACTTAAAGAGGTTGTACACTCGTTCAAAAAAATTTTTTTTTTCTTACAACCTGCAAGAGAAAGACATAATGAGCTAGTATGCATCGCATACTAGCTCATTATGAAATACTTACCTTAGAACGAGCCCCCGCCGTGCTGCTCTCTTACCTGTATGACGAGCGACATGTTCAGTCACCCATCTTCCGGGATCGCGGCATCCGGCCATCTGATTGGCCGGAGCCGCGGTGACGTCACTCCCGCGCACGCGCGCGGGAGCCGACGGTCATGGCACGGGGCTCTGAAGGAACGGCACGATCAGCCGTTCCTTCAGAGCGCATGCGCCAGTGACGTCACTGGCTGCATTAAAGGTAAATATCTCCTAAACGGTACATGTTTAGGAGATATTTACAGTACCTATAGGTAAGCCTTAATATAGGCCTACCTATAGGTACAACTTCCTGAGGAGGGTTTACTTCCTCTTTAAGTGATCACAGAGATCATACGATCCTGCTATATAGGATCGCATGTCTCTGTGGTTACTTCACTAGCCACGCCCCTGACAGTTAGAATCACGCCCCTAGGGACACACTTAACCCCTTGATCACCAGTACAGTTAACCCCTTCCCTGCCAGTGTAATTTTTACACTAACAGTGCATATATATAGCACTGATTACTGCAGTAATGTCACTGGTACCCCCAAAAGTGTCAAAAATGTCAGTCAAGGGTCCGATCTGTCCGCCGCAATGTCGCAGTCCCGCAAAAAAAAATCGCAGATCGCCGCCATTACTAGTAGAAAAAAACAATAAAAATTACATAAATTTTTCCCATAGTTAGTAAATGCGATAACTTTTGCGGAAACCAATCAAAATACGCTTATTGGGATTGTTTTTTAACAAAAATATGTAGCAGAAAACAAATTGGCCTAAAATGTTAAAATAATTCGATTTTTACTTTTGTTTTTTTAAAATTTCATATGAAAAATGTGAAAAATATTGTTATTTTTTCAAAATTGTCGCCATTTTTTTGTTTATAGCGCAATAAATAAAAATCGCAGAGGTGATCAAATACCACCAAAAGAAAGCTCTGTTTGTGGGAAAAAAAGGACGTCAATTTCATTTGGGTACAGTGTCGCACGACCGCGCAATTGTCTGTTAAATTTACGCAGTGTTGAATGGCAAAATAGGGCCTGGTCTTTGAGCAGCCAAATCCTCCAGGGCTTAAGTGGTTAAACCACATAAAGGAAAAAAAAAAATATCTGGCCCCGGCAGTTTAAGTCATAATGTGCTAGTATGCATCACCCAACACAAATCCCTCTGCATTCTTCTTTCCGGGTTCATGCGCTTCAGCTATCTGAGTGAAATGCACGCAGGAGTCGCTGTGTGTGGCACGGCTCTGAAGGAACAGCCAGGGATATGCCGTTCCTTCAGAGCGCATGTGACGGTGATGTTACCGGCTGCATCTAAAGTAAATATCTGCAATGCGCTGCATTTACAGTACCTATAGGTAAGCCTTATTATAGGCTTACCTATAGCAGGGTGACCAGACATCCCCGGTTTCCAGGGACAGTCCCCGGACTGAGGACACTGTCCCCGGACCAAGCCTGCCCCCAGATTTGTCCCTGGTTCAGGGCAAGATTAACATAGACAGGCTGGCTGTAAAACAGCCTGTTGTGCCCAGCACTCTGTGTATTATGTAGTCCTGTGCCCAGCCCTCTGTGTATTATGTAGTCCTGTACCCAGCCCTCTGTGTATTATGTAGTCCTGTACCCAGCCCTCTGTGTATTATGTAGTCCTGTGCGCCCAGCGCTCTGTGTATTATGTAGTCCTGTGCCCAGCACTCTGTGAATTATGTAGTCCTGTGCCCAGCGCTCTGTGTATTATGCAGTCCTGTGCCCAGCACTCTGTGAATTATGTAGTCCTGTGCGTAGCGCTCTATGTATTATGCAGTCCTGCGCCCAGCTCTCTGTGTATTATGTAGCCCTGTGCCCAGCACTCTGTGTATTATGCAGTCCTGTGCCCAGCACTCTGTGTATTATGTAGTCCTGTGTCCAGCACTCTTTGTATTATGCAGTCCTGTGCCCAGCACTCTGTGTATTATGCAGTCCTGTGCCCAGCGCTCTGTGTATTATGTAGCCCTGTGCCCAGCGCTCTGTGAATTATGTAGTCCTGTGCCCAGCACTCTGTATATTATGCAGTCCTGTGCCCAGCACTCTGTGAATTATGTAGTCCTGTGCCCAGCGCTCTGTGTATTATGCAGTCCTGTGCCCAGCACTCTGTGTATTATGCAGTCCTGTGCCCAGCGCTCTGTGAATTATGTAGTCCTGTGCCCAGCACTCTGTGTATTATGCAGTCCTGTGCCCAGCGCTCTGTGTATTATGCCGGCCTGTGCCCAGCACTCTGTGTATTATGCAGTCCTGTGCCCAGGGCTCTGTGTATTATGCAGTCCTATGCCCAGCGCTCTGTGTATTATACAGTCCTGTGCCCAGCACTCTGTGTATTATACAGTCCTATGCCCAGCGCTCTGTGTATTATGCAGTCCTGTGCCCAGCACTCTGTGTATTATGCAGTCCTGTGCCCAGCACTCTGTGAATTATGCAGTCCTGTGCCCAGCACTCTGTGTATTATGCAGTCCTGTGCCCAGCGCTCTGTGAATTATGTAGTCCTGTGCGCCCAGCGCTCTGTGTATTATGTAGTCCTGTGCCCAGCACTCTGTGAATTATGTAGTCCTGTGCCCAGCGCTCTGTGTATTATGCAGTCCTGTGCCCAGCACTCTGTGAATTATGTAGTCCTGTGCGTAGCGCTCTATGTATTATGCAGTCCTGCGCCCAGCTCTCTGTGTATTATGTAGCCCTGTGCCCAGCACTCTGTGTATTATGCAGTCCTGTGCCCAGCACTCTGTGTATTATGTAGTCCTGTGTCCAGCACTCTTTGTATAATGCAGTCCTGTGCCCAGCACTCTGTGTATTATGCAGTCCTGTGCCCAGCGCTCTGTGTATTATGTAGCCCTGTGCCCAGCGCTCTGTGTATTATGTAGTCCTGTGCCCAGCACTCTGTGAATTATGTAGTCCTGTGCCCAGCACTCTGTATATTATGCAGTCCTGTGCCCAGCACTCTGTGAATTATGTAGTCCTGTGCCCAGCGCTCTGTGTATTATGCAGTCCTGTGCCCAGCACTCTGTGTATTATGCAGTCCTGTGCCCAGCGCTCTGTGAATTATGTAGTCCTGTGCCCAGCACTCTGTGTATTATGCAGTCCTGTGCCCAGCGCTCTGTGTATTATGCCGGCCTGTGCCCAGCACTCTGTGTATTATGCAGTCCTGTGCCCAGGGCTCTGTGTATTATGCAGTCCTATGCCCAGCGCTCTGTGTATTATACAGTCCTGTGCCCAGCACTCTGTGTATTATACAGTCCTATGCCCAGCGCTCTGTGTATTATGCAGTCCTGTGCCCAGCACTCTGTGTATTATGCAGTCCTGTGCCCAGCACTCTGTGAATTATGCAGTCCTGTGCCCAGCACTCTGTGTATTATGCAGTCCTGTGCCCAGCGCTCTGTGAATTATGTAGTCCTGTGCCCAGCACTCTGTGTATTATGCAGTCCTGTGCCCAGCGCTCTGTGTATTATGCCGGCCTGTGCCCAGCACTCTGTGTATTATGCAGTCCTGTGCCCAGGGCTCTGTGTATTATGCAGTCCTATGCCCAGCGCTCTGTGTATTATGCAGTCCTGTGCCCAGCACTCTGTGTATTATGCAGTCCTGTGCCCAGCACTCTGTGTATTATGCAGTCCTGTGCACAGCGCTCTGTGTATTATGTAGTCCTGTGCTCAGTGCTCTGTGTATTATGCAGTCCTGTGCCCAGCACTCTGTGAATTATGCAGTCCTGTGCCCAGCACTCTGTGTATTATGCAGTCCTGTGCCCAGCGCTCTGTGAATTATGTAGTCCTGTGCCCAGCACTCTGTGTATTATGCAGTCCTGTGCCCAGCGCTCTGTGTATTATGCCGGCCTGTGCCCAGCACTCTGTGTATTATGCAGTCCTGTGCCCAGGGCTCTGTGTATTATGCAGTCCTATGCCCAGCGCTCTGTGTATTATGCAGTCCTGTGCCCAGCACTCTGTGTATTGTGCAGTCCTGTGCCCAGCACTCTGTGTATTATGCAGTCCTGTGCACAGCGCTCTGTGTATTATGTAGTCCTGTGCTCAGTGCTCTGTGTATTATGCAGTCCTGTGCCCAGCACTCTGTGTATTATGCAGTCTTGTGCCCAGCGCTCTGTGTATTATGCAGTCCTGTGCCCAGTGCTCTGTGTATTATGCAGTCCTGTGCCCAGCACTCTGTGTATTATGCAGTCTTGTGCCCAGTGCTCTGTGTATTATGCAGTCCTGTGCCCAGCACTCTGTGTATTATGCAGTCTTGTGCCCAGCGCTCTGTATATTATGCAGTCCTGTGCCCAGCACTCTGTGAATTATGCAATCTTGTGCCCAGTGCTCTGTGTATTATGCAGTCCTGTGCCCAGTGCTCTGTATATTATGCAGTCCTGTGCCCAGTGCTCTGTGTATTATGCAGTCTTGTGTCCAGTGCTCTGTATATTATGCAGTCCTGTGCCCAGCACTCTGTGTATTGTGCAGTCCTGTGCCCAGCGCTCTGTGTATTATGCAGTCTTGTGCCATTTGCCAAAAAAATAAATAAATATTTAGAAATCTTGTCACCTTAACCTATAGGTAAAAATCATACATGAGAGTTTACTCCCACTTTAACCACTTGCCAACCAGCTGCCGTGTATTTACTGCACTATTGCACGAAACAACATACCTGTACGCTGTTTCGATCAAAAAACACTAGATGGCACCATCGCCCCGCCAGAGGCGTGAATTTACACTTATTGGAAATTTTTTTGGCCAAGAATATGTAGCAGAATACATATTGACCTAAATTGATGAAGAAATTTGATTTTTTACATTTTTTATTGGCTTTTACAGCAGAAAGTAACTATAGGCCGGTCAGCCTAACATCAGTAGTCTGCAAAATTTTGGAGGGGATGATAAGGGACCACATACAAGACTTTAGTAATGAAAACTGTATTATTAGTAGTAATCAGCATGGATTCATGAAAAATCGTTCTTGCCAAACCAATCTGTTAACCTTCTACAATGAAGTGAGCTGCCACTTAGATAAAGGTAAGCCTGTGGATGTGGTGTATCTGGACTTTGCAAAGGCCTTTGACACCGTTCCCCACAAACGCTTACTGTACAAACTAAGGAAGGTAGGTATGGACCATAAGGTGAGTACCTGGATAGAGAACTGGCTCCAGGGGAGAGTCCAGAGGGTGGTGATTAATGGGGAGTACTCTGATTGGGCGGGTGTGGAAAGTGGGGTCCCCCAGGGTTCTGTCCTGGGACCAATCCTGTTTAATTTATTCATAAATGATCTAGAGGAGGGGATATCTAGTACAATCTCAGTATTTGCAGATGATACTAAATTAGGCATGCCAATATCTTCTATGCAGGATGTGGAAATCTTGCAAGCAGACCTGAACAAAATAACGGGGTGGGCAACTACATGGCAGATGAGATTTAATGTAGAAAAATGTAAAGTAATGCACTTGGGGGCCAGAAACCAGAAAGCAAGCTACTCACTAGGGGGGGAACCTCTGGGTGAGTCTAGGATGGAAAGGGACCTGGGGGTACTGGTAGACAACAGGCTTGGAAGTGGCATGCAATGCCAAGCCGCTGCAAGCAAAGCCAACAGAATATTGGGTTGTATAAAAAAGGGGATTCACTCCAGAAATAAAGAGATTATTCTTCCACTCTACAAAACTCTGGTCCGGCCACATCTGGAGTATGCTGTCCAGTTCTGGGCACCGGTCCTCAGGAAGGATGTGCTGGAACTGGAGAAAGTCCAGAGAAGGGCAACAAAAATAATTAGGGGAATGGAGGACATCAGCTATGAGGAAAGACTACAAGCACTGAACCTATTTTCTCTGGAGAAGAGACGATTGAGGGGGGATATGATATCAATGTACAAATACTGTACTGGCGACCCTAGCATAAGGAACAAACTATTCAGAGAAAGGAGATACAATAAGACACGTGGCCACTCACTAAAACTTGAGGAAAGGCGGTTTAACCTTAAAGTGCGTAAGGGGTTCTTCACTGTAAGAGCGGTAAGGATGTGGAATTCTCTTCCGCAAGCAGTCGTATCAGCGGGGAGCATTGATAGTTTCAAAAAACTATTGGATGGACACCTTAAAGACCACAACATACAGGGGTATACAATGTACGGTTAAAAGCAAACACACACACACATCATAGGTTGAACTGGATGGACTTGTGTCTTTTTTCAGCCTCACTAACTATGTAAAAGTAAAAAAATATTGTTTTTTTTTTTTCAAAATGTTTTCTCTTTCTTTTGTGTAAAGCACAAAAAATAAAAAAATGCAGAGGTGATCAAATACCACCAAAATAAGCTCTGTTTGTGGGGAAAAAAAGGACACAAATTTTATTTGTGTACAGCGCCGCATGACGGCGCAATTGTCGCTTAAATTAATGCAGTGCTGTATCGCAAAAAATGGCCTGGTCATTAAGGAGGAAAAATCCTTCTGGTCCAGAACTGGTTAAATTCAACTTCATCTTTTGAAATACTTTACATAGTTAGTTTGGGCCAGTTTGGTCTAAACAATGTCCCTCACTAACATGTGAGGCTGCTGGATGTGGGGTATAAAGTGTATGTAGCTGCGGCCAGGAGCCTATCTACCACAAGGCAAACAAGGCATTTGCCTGGGGTGGCATTTTTCAGGGGGCCAGTTTATGGCATTTTTGGGCAACACATGGTGGAGCTCATAACACATGCTTGCTGGATGCTTATGTGGTGATTGTTTACAGAATTATATGGTGACAAGTGAGCTGGGCAGCCTTCAAGAGGAGCAGCCAGTGTTAGGGCTGACATTGGATGGGAAATGTATGCACCGAGGACATCTAGTGACGGAAATTAATATGACCATTCCACTGATGGACAAATTCTACATGCGGTTTTCAAGTTACATCGAGGTGAGAATACAGAGAGCACAATTAGGGACATGCAGAGGAAGAAAAGCACCCTATAAGAATTTTCCACACTTCATTGAAGGCATTCACTTATATATTCATTAAGGATTTATCTCCATCCAATTGACTTTTATATATAGGTTTTTTATTATTTTTTTTGCACTGTGAATTTTCACATCTGTCTACACATTAAGGACTTATGATATCCAAATTTTACCAATCAATATACACATTGTGATGGACTTTTACACGGTGCACTTTTCTCGATATACATACTTGCACTTGGCACTTTATGATGATGAGTTTAATATGAATTAGTGTTTATAGTTATTTATTATTCAGATATATGCACACTTTGTTCAAATATTTGGCTTATGCACTTTACTTATTGATGCGTTTTTTCAATGTATTGATTTGAAGGTACCATATTTACTGTGTAGTCCAAGGGCAGCTCAACACTTTCACTCATTATCTATACATAAACTGTATGTAGCTGCAGCCAGGAGCATATCTACCACAAGGCAAACAAGGCTTTTGCCTGGGGTGACATTTTTCAGGGGGCAGCACATGTTCCAGGGCACCCCCCGGTATAGTTTTTTAGAGCTAACGATCAGCTCTCCTATAATAGAAATCGGAGCGACTTACTAGCCGCTCGATTGCTATTACAAGTAGCAGGAGGGGACGTCTGCTGCCTTCCATGGCTCTCCCGGGCTCTCCTGCCCCATGGAGCTGTCCGGACCCATACCACCAGAGCTGGCCAGACAGCCAAGCAAAGCCGGGATTTGCTTTACTCGGCTGTTCGTAACAGTAAACCAGAAGTGACGACATGATATCCCTTCCGGTTTACTTGGGAACCATCGGCCCCAGATCTCTCCATAAAGGGTAGCTGTCACGTGCCTATTACTGTCACAAGGGATCTTTATATTCCTTGTGACAGCAGTAAAAGTGATAAAAAAAATAAACAAAAAAAGCAACAGTGTAAAAATAAAAGAAATTCATAATTAAAAAAAAAAAAAAGTGTTCACGTCCTCCTATGCAAAGGTGAACGCGTGTGTTAGTCCTGCACGCATGCAAACAGCCATCATCCCACACATGTGACCATCAGATCATGGGCAGTAATTCTAGCACCAGACCTTCTCTGTAAATCTAAAGTGGTAATCTGTATAGGCTTTTAGACATCCCCTATAGATAACATTTGCATTGTTTGTCGCCATTGCACGGGCATGCCCAATTTTAAAGTGGCTGGGGTGGGACAAATTTAGATTGGGGGGGGGGGCACCCGTTTTTAGTCTTGCCTAGGGCAGCACATGTATATAAATATACCACTGGCTGTGGCTACATACAGCATAGAGCACTGTGTTCCGGGTTCAAGCCAGGACTTCCAGTCTCATATCCAGAACACAGTAGCGTTGTTATCATTTTAGAGATACATTGCTTTCTCTGAATGGCTGAGCGCCGCTGTGATAGACTCTACTGTGCTCCAGGTATGAGACTGGAAGAAATGAATTATGTAAAGCAGCCCTCGAAATTTCCACTTGCCTGCTCGCATTTGGTAAGTGGAAACTAGTGGAGGACGAGTGTGGAGCAGGGGCAGACTGGGCTGACAGTTTCCTGTCTGATCACTTCTGGCAGTGGTGCAGCCATCAGAGTGGGCCCGGAGGTGGGGCTTCCTGCTCCCAGGGTCGTTCTGGTATCCTGTAAAAAAGGCTGCACCGCTTCTGCCAGAAAAGAAGGATCACCGGCTGTGACACAGCTTGTATATGAATAGTCGGCTGCTGTCAAAGTCCCACCCCCTGGCTGGCTACTATGGTCAAATGCCAGTCCAGGAGGCAGGATTTTGTTTGACAGCAGCCAGCAATTCATATACAAGCTGTGCCTCAGTGGGAGATCCCCGCTCTGTGTGATGCGGCTGCCAGATCCTCCCAATTCCATCCTGCTGCATTGATTGGCATGGATGAGGCTGCATTTATGGCCACTGATAGGCTGCTTTGATGGGCACTGATAAGCACTGCTGAGGCTACATTTATGGGCATTGATAGGCTGCATTGATGGGCAATGATAGGCTGCATTGATGGGCAATAATAAGCACTGATGAGGCTGCACTGATGGGCATTGATAGGGCTGCATTGATGGCCACTGATAAGGCTGCACTAATGACCACTAATGAGGTGGTACTAATGGCCACTGATAAGGCGGAACTAATAAGCTTCACTAATGGGGCTACACTGATAAGGCAGCACTGATATGCTGCACTGATATGCTGCACTGATGGGCACTAATAGGCTGCACTGATAGACACTAATAGACTGCACTGATGGACACTGATGAGACTGCACTGTTGGCCACTGCTGAGGCGGCAATGATGAGTACTGATAAACTGCACTGATGGGCACTGATGAGGCTGCACTGATAGCCACTGATGAGGCGGCACTGATGGCCACTATTGAGGCGGCACTTTTAAGCTTTACTGATGGGGCTGCGCTGATAAGGCAGCACTAATATTCTGCACTGATAGGCTACACTGGTGTCCCCTGATGAGGCTGCACTATTGGCCACTGATGAGGCCGCAATGATGGCCTCTGATGAGGCAGCACTAATGGGCATGGATAAGGCTGCACTGAAAAAGCAGCACTGATATGCTGCACTGATGGGGCTGCACTGATGGGCAATGATAAGGCTGCACTGATGGGCACTAATGGGACTGTACTGATGGACACTGATAAGGCTGCACTGCTGGGCACTGATAAGTCTGCACTGATGGGCACTAATGAGGCTGCACTGATGGGCACTGATAGGCTTCACTGATAGGCACTGATGGGTACTGCAATGCTTTATGTTAATATTGTTAAAGTTGTTGTTAATATTTATTTTTGTAACTCTGCAAAAACATTTAACAGTGTAATTTAATGAAATAATTTACAAGGGCATGTTTAGGGGCAGACTTAGGAGCAGGGCAGGGTAGGGATTGGGTGGGGCAACTGGTGGCGAGTAACTCTTAAGGCCTGGCTAGTGACTCAGAACTTTAAATTTTGAGCCCTGATTTAAAGTATATCAAAAAATGAAGTTGAGCTTTAAATCCACCAATCTGCCTTTTTCTCACAAGAAAATCCCCACAAATGCAGAGGTCCTGGAAAATAAAATGGTTGTTGCGATTTTATTATGCCGCACAATATTTTCACAAAACTTTACTATAGCTCCCAACTGTCCCTGATTTTGAGATACTGTCCCTGATTTTGAACAAAGTCCCTCTGTCCTTTTTTCCTCCTCATTTGTCCCTCAGTGCTCTTTAGCAAGGAACACAAATTCCACATTAATAATTATGCTACCAAAATTAGTGTGTGCTGTAAATTGCCTCCAGTGTTGCTCTTGTTTCTTCTTGCTGCATTTTTCTGAAGCCCAGAGCCCCCGAAGAGCAGTAAATCATAAAGAGGAACTACTTTAAATCCATCAATTTAAAAGTTTCAAAAAACAGTTACATTCCTGGAATACCGGGATTGCAAACTGTCACATTTGGTTGTGTCCTCAACCAAACTGTCAAACCATTAAATGGCTGGTTGCATAACTGATCACATGTGCAGCACCATGACAGCTGCAGATCAAGCAGAAGCAGCTTCCTTGGCTGAAAAGGATAGGAGGGTTTTATTCTGCTTTAAGTCTGTCAGCAGATCGGCCTCTAAAAACTCAGCAGTGCATAGAAATAGAGAGCAGCAAAGCCTGTGCAGAGTAGGGTGAGACAGTGGATTGCTGGATTTTAAACAGTATAGAATTTGTAATGTTTTACATACAGTAACTACACCTGCAAGAGGGGACAGCCTGAAGTCATCTAGCAGGATCTCATTTTTTACTAAAGTTCCACTTTGAATTGATGGGTTTAGTTCCAATTTAAGGGCTTGTTCATACTTTCAGTTGAAGGGGCAGTAAAAATAGGCACTGTGGGCACAATGTAACAAGGGAAGAGGTGAATAAAAAGCGGAACTGTCCCGGGAAATCTGGAACAGTTGGTAAGCATGTGGATGTCATTTTTATTATATAGTACCACTTCTCCTGCATTCTGGTAGTGATTTTTGACATCTGTTCCTATTTAGAATGTAAGTGCACTGTACAATTTCCCATAGCTTCTCAAGCAACTGTATTATTGTGTGTTATATGCACGCTTCTTCAATAGTTTAGGCACACCATGACAGGGCAACAAAAGAAAAAACATAGAGAAGTGACCCCATAGGATTGTCACCTCTATCACCCATTTGTTTTTTAACCACTTGCCTACTGGGCACTTTTACCCCCTTTCTGCCCAGGCCAACTTTCAGCGCTATAGCACTTTGAATGACAATTACGTGATCATGCAACTCTGTACCACTCATGGACACTGAAAGACTGCACTGATGGGCACTGATAGGCACTGATGGGCACTGAAGGGCGGCACTAATGGGCAGTGATGGGCACTGATAGGCGGCACTGATGAGGCTGCACTGAGAGGTGGCACTGATAGGCAGCCCTGATGGGCAGTTATGGGCACTGATAGGCGGTACGTATAGGCGGCCCTGATAGGCAGCACTGATAAGTGACACTGATGATGAGGAACTTATGGGCATTGATTAGCAATACTGTTGGGCACTAATAGGTGGCACTGGTGGGCACGGATTAGCAGCACTGGTGGGCACTGAGGGGACCGATGTCCCTGTAACAGAAGCCGGTTAACGGGTTTCTTCTTTTTTCCTCACATTGTCAGCGTGAGGGGAAAAAAAAGCAGATAACTGGCTTCTGTTTACTTCCGTGATCAGCTGTCATTGGCTGACAGCTGATCACGTGGTAAAGGGCCAATGTGATTGGCTTTTTACCCCAATCTGTGATTAGCTAAGTCCCAAGGACTCAGCGATCACAGAGTGCTCGAGCATGGGAGGATGTCCATGGAGGACCCTTGAGGCATTTTAACCCCGTGCTGTCAGGGCCACTGATAGGGGGGGGGGGGGACACCAGTCCCCTTGTAAGGGGCCTGAGCACACAGGGGGGCCCACCCAGGTAGGGGGATTAGTGACAGACGACAATTTTGTTTCTCTTTCTCCAGCAGATAAAAGCTGCTCTCTCCCTCTCCCTGCTGCCAGCTTTCAGCTGATGGAGGAAGAGAGACACAATTGTTGTCTGTCACTAATCCCCCTTCCTGTGTCTGCCCCCCTCTCAGCGCTGGCTCTGCTAGGTGAGTTTGTTATCTCTGTAACTTTGTTTCCTATACTCCTTGTCCCAGCCTGTATATTTTTTTCATCTCTCTCCCCCATTGCTCTGTCTCCCTGACCCAATCACAGCTGATCAGCTGCATTCCCATGGGGTGAAGAATTTACTGTTACACCAGTTCAATAGCTGCCTGTTATCTTGTCCCAGTGCAGTTTAGTGTGCTTTATGTAGCCGGGCTTCCCACTCCTCTCCCCCAGACTGCTTCCTGACCTATGGAAGTTTGCTTCTTTTCCCCTACACTGTCAGTTCCCTCTTCAAATCTATGTATCAACTCCTCTTTAACCGTTTACTAACTGATCTGACAGTAGTAAACTCAATTTTTTATCGTGTATCAACAGGTAAGTCTATAATAGGGCTTACATGTAGGTACAGTGAATATCTCCTAAATATAGCAGCCAGTGATAGCACCAGCGCATGTGCACTGCGCTCTCAATGGATGACATACCAACTATTGAGAGAGCTGTGCTGTGACCATAATTCCCACATGCATGCGTGTGAGTTACATCATCACAGTTTGGCCAAACGGATGGAGCCCAAGAAACCAGAGAGAAGACCAGACAAAGATGGAATCCCTCTCAGTAGTGACAGCACACCGCTGGAGAGATCTGTTCTTTAGATAAGTCTGTTATAATAATATTTCACCAAAGCCCGCCCTCCCTCCTTCCAAACAGGGTTGTTAAAAAAATATATATATATATATATATATATATATATATATATATAATTAAGGGCTCATTCCCACAGGTACTCTGGCTGTGTGAAGGAGGGGTTTGGGCCGAACCACCTGTGTTCATACAGCTCCAGATGGCTCAAGCCTCATAAATGAACCACTGATTCACACTGTACAGACCACAGCACCCATGTGCATGAGCCCCAATACCTAATTCACACACAAAGAGATTTATTTATCAACTCAGTTTCATCTTTTAGATTTAGCAGGAATTTTGTGAGTTATGTTGTATTTGTGTCTGCTAAGAATGGTTTTATTGTATTTTTATCGAATTATAGCTTTAACGTGATTGTAAAGTCTTGTTTTTTGTTTCAATAACAAACATAGTTGGTTTTAGAATTTCTACGCGCATGCGTGTGAGTTACATCATCGCAGTTTAGCCAAACGGCTGGAGCCCAAGAACCCAGAGAGAAGACCAGACGAAGATGGTGACAGGAGCAGCTGAATTCTCCTCTACTCGGTGTCGTGGAAATTATTAGGGCTTGGAGCATAGAAACCCGCTCAGTGCGCTGAAGATTAATACGCACCAAACGCCATTAATAGCTTGTACTGAAAAGTACAAATGTACCGCTCTTTTGCATAAGGTTTACCAAGCGCTCGGCGACAAAAAAAGGAACAGACACGCTGGGTCATATCGATGCCATCTGCTTGGTCTCTCTCTCTGGGTAAGTATATGTGTATGTATGTATGTGTGGATAGGCGCCAGTGGTCGTGTGTGTGTGTATGAGAGTTTCTGTGTGCTGTGTCCTCTGCATGCATGAATGGATGTAAGAGCTTGTGTCCACGTGTGGTCTGTGCTATGTGTGTCTTCTTGTCTGCGTTTCCTGTATGAGTCTCAGGGCAGGGCTGGTTTAATTACAGCAAGTGGACAAAAGGGGGTTACAGGGAGTGGCTTCAAGACCACCAATCACAGAACATGTATACATTCAAAAAGTACAATGTAAACGAAGAGTCAGTGCTTATGTAAAAACACAGACATGTGCAGAGATGAGCAGAAATGGCTGCCATCTTATGGACTTGTCTGTGCTCATTCACAAACATGGACTTATTACCTGTTAGTGGATCTCATTAAATATGATTCATATATATATATAAACCATATTTAATAGCGACCATTCTATTTGTTCCAGTTGATGAGGCTCTATTTGCATAAGACAATAGCAGCAGTATTTCAGTCATATGGATCAAATATGATTAAAAGATGCCATCCATTAATCTTGGTAAAATAATAAGAATTCCATATCACAAACATATTTTAGCAGTACGGGGCCCCGAATCTGTGCGATGGACAAGTATTGTGCCATCTCATCTTAATGGAAGGTTTTCACTCACAAGTCTTTCCGCAAGTTACTCACAGTTAAAGCAATATTCACTGTGAATAGCGATTACCGGTAAAACTGACACTGGGAGACATTATGACTATTTAACCACTTTACCACCGGAGGATTTTGCTGTCTTACGTCCAGGCCACTTTTTGCGATTCGGCACTGTGCGACTTTAACTGACAATTGCGCGGTCATGCAACGCCGTACCCATTTACATCCTTTTACGCAGATCGCCGCCATTACTCGTTAAAAAAAAAACACCAAAAAATGACAGAAGTCCTCGCTAAGCGGTCGGCAAGTGGTTAAAGCGGAGTTCCGGCCTCCAAAAATTTTTTTCAATAAAAATACCCCCGGGACGGTCAGGGCTAGTGCATTTCAGCAATGATAGCCTCTGAACTTTCCCTGTGTTCACTTACCTTTTAGAAGAAATACTTAACTTGTAAATGTATTCTCCAGCGCTGCCATCTCAGGTGTGGGCAGCTGAAGCTGGAGTATCCTCTTTGGTGTCCTCTTCGGTGACGTCGGAGTCCCAGAATGCACTGCACCGGCCCTGCTCGTCACTTCCGGTGCAGGCGCGTCATCCCTGCACAGCTTCTGGGCATGCCCAGAAGCTGTTTAGCAGGGAATGACGCGCCTGCACCGGAAGTGACGAGCAGGGCCGGTGCAGGCGCATTGATTCCTGGGAGCGATGACGCTCATCTCCCAGAAGTCAATGCAAGGAGGAAGTGACGAGCAGGCCCGGTGCATGTGCATTGATTCCCAGGAGTCAATGCAAGCAGGAAGTCACGGCGCGGGCCGCGGCCAAGCAGGGAGGAAGAGGAAGGAAGGTAAGTATATTTTCTTCAATAAGAAGGTAAGTAAAGCAAAAAAAAAAAAAATCGTGATTATCCAATTCCTTTTCAGGTTACTTAGAGCAAGCGGGTGTCATATTTTCGTTTTGAGGCTGGAACTCCGCTTTAAGTGGTAAGGTGAAAAAGCTTCTGTGTTTCAGGTGCCTCCAGACCCCCCCCCCCCTTTTTCTTACCTGAGCCCAATTCAATCCAGCAATGTGCAAGAGCGCAGCAGCTTCAGGACATTGGACAGATTGATAACAGCAGGAGCGACTGGCTCCCATTGCTGTCAATCGAATCCAGTGACACGGGAGCAGGGGACGGGGGCAGGGTATGGCCACGGCCAATGGGGAGAGCCAGCAATAAAATATAAAAATTCCTGTCGGGAAGACCTTGATGTGTGCAGGCATAACAATCACCTCATGTCATAGATATACCATATCATATCAAAAGTACTGTCCATATATACAAACCCAATTCCAAAAAAGTGATTTAAAAAAGGAATGGCCTAATTTACAAATCTCATAAACGTATATTTTATTCACAATGTAATATAGATAACATATCAAATGTTAAAAGTGAGACATTTTGAAATGTCATGCCAAATATTGGCTCATTTTGGATTTCATGAGAGCTGCACATTCCAAAAAAGTTGGGACAGGTAGCAATAAGAGGTTAGAAAAGTTAAATGTACATATAAGGAACAGCTGGAGGACCAATTTGCAACTTATTCGGTCAATTGGCAACATGATTGGGTATAAAAAGAGCCTCTCAGAGTGGCAGTGTCTCTCAGAATTCAAGATGTGCAGAGGATCACCAATTCCACCAATGCTGCGGCGAAAAATAGTGGAGCAATATCAGAAATGAGTTTCTCAGAGAAAAATTGCAAAGAGTTTGAAGTTATCATCATCTACAGTGCATAATATCATCCAAAGATTCAGAGAATCTGGAACAATCTCTGTGCGTAAGGGTCAAGGCCGGAAAACCATACTGGATGCCCGTGATCTTTGGGCCCTTAGACGGCACTGCATCACATACAGGAATCCTACTGTAATGGAAATCACAACATGGGCTCAGGAATACTTCCAGAAACCATTGTCGGTGAACACAATCCACCGTGCCATTCCCCGTTGCCGGCTAAAACTCTATAGGCCAAAAAAGAAGCCATACCTAAACACGATCCAGAAGGCATTTTCTCTAGGCCAAGGCTCATTTAAAATGGACTGTGGCAAAGTGGAAAACTGTTCTGTGATCGGACCAATCAAAATTTGAAGTTCCCCCTGTGGGGCAACCCGTTGCTCCCTCACCTGCGGATGCTTCCTGACCCGCAGGTGTGGGCCTGATGCGGCATCCAACGCCTGAGAGACATTATGCCCCTTGGCACGCTTCGCACGCTCCCGGATTTGAGAGGGTTATTTGCCCTGCCCTGCTGGATTGGTTTACGTTATCTCCAGGTTGCGCCATGCAGTTCATGCTCAATTTCCAGTCACCCTAGTCCTACAGACTGACCGTTTGGAGGACGTGTTGGCACAAGCCGAATTGCCCAAACCTCTCTCTGCCCTTTACGCTACTCTGTTGGCCACTGACTCCCCTGCCTTGGAGCGTCTTTGGCAGAGATGGTCTTCGGACATGCCTAATTTAGATAGGGAAGAATGGGATTACTGCTTGGGGACTGGCTCCAGACTGGTGATTGCTTCTAGGGACAAACTCATTCAGACCAAATTTCTGCATAGGGTTTATTTCACTCCACTGAGACTGCACAGAAGGTACCCTGCCAGGTCGGCTGAGTGCCCTAAATGTCTTACTGCTGAGGGTTCCTATTTTCATATGTTTTGGACATGCCCACGGGTGGCGGAGTTCTGGGTGGCGGTGTTTGACATCCTGAACACTCAACTTCATCTCTCTGTCACATGCAGCCCGGAGCTGGCACTCTTGGGCATTCCTGATAAGGTTAGGCGCTCTAAGTATTCTCGCTTGTTGATCTCTTTGTTGCTCTATTATGCTAGGAAGGAAATTGTACTTCGCTGGGGCTCCCCCTCACCCCCCCCCCCCCCCACGCTGAACGCGTGGGAGGCCCTGGTGAACAGGGCCCTTCTGATGTATAAACTTACTTATATTTTGCCCCCAAAAGTATGAGAAAATTTGGCAGCCATGAGTGGATGGCACAGACTAGCTCCTGTTCTGTATCTTGTAGTGTAACTGCACTGGTTATATTTCCTATGGGTTATGCCTATTTTTTATTGAGTTCTTTATGTTTGAGTTTATGCTGTGTTCCCCCATTGCGATTGTACTAGTGCTCCCGGAACACCTGCTTCTTCCCCCCTGATCTCTGATGTTGTACACTGGCTACACTTATGTTGTATACTGTTGTTTACTTCTGTTTTTTTTCAATAAAGAGCAACCTTGTTTGTAAAAAGAAAAAAAATTTGGAGTTCTTTTTGGAAAAATGGGACGCCATGTCACCCGGACTAAAGAGGACAAGGACAACCCAAGTTGTTATCAGCGCTCCCAACTTTTTTGGAATCAGGTTTGTATATATATATATATATATATGTATATATATATATACAAAATAATCTGTACAAAATAATCCATTCATATACAGTATGTACCCTATCATATCAATACAACATTCCCGTCAAATGTACTAACCATACCTAAAAATTATATCTATATACATACACTATATTGTCAAAAGTATTGGGACACCTGCCTTTACACACACATGAACTTTAGGCCCCTTTCACACAGGCGGACCGTTCAGATCCGCCTGTCCGTTTTTTTGGCGAATCTGAACGGTCCCCCCCATGCATTCCTATGGGGCATCGGATGGCAGCGGAGACATGTCCGCTGACATCTGACCCGATCCAATCGATCAAATCTGGACGGATGGAAACCCTATTTTCCATTTGTCCAGCGGATTGGATCGGATAAGAACGGACCGACGGTCCGTTCCCATCCGATTTCCCCCATAGAGATGCATGGGGAACTGACAGCTGTGTCTCCGCACACAGCGCGGAGACACAGCTGTTCTCCTGCTGCTCAGCGGGGGATCGGCGGCTCGATCCCCCACTGAGAAAAACGGAATCCGTCCGACGGACGGATAGTGTGAAAGGGGCCTTAATGGCATCCCAGTCTTAGTCTGTAGGGTTCAATATTGAGTTGGCCCACCCTTTGCAGCTTTACCAGCTTCATCTCTTCTGGGAAGGCTGTCCACAAGGTTTAGGAGTGTGTCTATGGGAATGGTTGACCATTCTTCCAGAAGAGCATTTGCGGGGTCAGGCACTGATGTGGATGAGAAGGCCTGGCTCACACTCTCCACTCTAATTCATCCCAAAGGTGTTCTATTGGGTTGAGGTCAGGACTCTGTGCAGTTCAGTCAAGTTCCTCCACCCCAGAGTCACTCATTCATGTCTTTATGGACCTTGCTTTGTGCACTGGTCTAAATCATTTGGTGGAGGGAGGGCTTATGGTGTGGGGTCATGTTGGAACAGGAAGGGGCCACTCCCAAACTGTTCCCACAAAGTTGGGAGCATAACATTTTCCAAGATGTCTTGGTATGCTGACGCCTTAAGAGTTCCCTTCACTGGAACTAAGGGGCCAAGCCCAACCCTGGAAAACAATCCCGGTTGAGCGTGGTTGGAATTTCCTAAAAATCTACATGAGTGAAGCCAGCATTTGGGCTGGGTGGCTAGTGGAAGACACCAATCAGTATTATTAGGCTGGGCTCACACTTTTCTGTTGTGATAACACTGGTGTTGACACAACACACATGGAGAGGAGAGATTGGCGCAATCAGATGATCAGAACTGTAAACAGTTTCTATGCATATAGCTAGGTATGGCAAGGTGGGCTTCAGTGTACAAAGTCCGGTGTGGCTTGCTGAACACTTCGATGGCCGCCTCCAGTAAAGGGTGAAGTAACCCTGTATGACCCAAAACAAGAAGAGAAAAGACCGGGCGCCGATCTAAGTGTAGCAATAAAAACTTTTAATAGCAATAGCAAGAGTACTACTCACAGGAGTATGTTAAAAACAGGCATCTCAATAGTGGGTGTGCAGAGTTCGTCCGGGGGGTCCTCCAAAAGTCCTGTTGGAACTGGTGCTGCGAGGGATATGCAGCGGCTTCCTGGTGCGGGACGCGCTGATCTCTCTGTGTTGATCCGGCAGCGTGGGTCCGTAGGATGGAGGGCCGTGGTGTCACTTCCTGGTCGACTCTGCGTGCTTGAACGGCGACGCGTTTGCGGAGCATGCGCTCCTTCTTCAGGCCGTTGCCAATCAAAGTTTTAAGCTACATACACTTTTCTTCATCCTGATTTCTCCACACTGTTCCCTGCCTGTCACACATCCCCGAGGCGCCCCGCTGCAGTGCTAGTACCTTTTTGCCATATCGAGCCACCGTACCCGAGCTCCCCACACTACTGGCATAAAAGCCCACATCCAATATGGCCCCTGCACGGCCTGAAGAAGGAGCGCATGCTCCGCAAACGCGTCGCCGTTCAAGCACGCAGAGTCGACCAGGAAGTGACACCACGGCCCTCCATCCTACGGACCCACGCTGCCGGATCAACACAGAGAGATCAGCGCGTCCCGCACCAGGAAGCCGCTGCATATCCCTCACAGCACCAGTTCCAACAGGACTTTTGGAGGACCCCCCGGACGAACTCTGCACACCCACTATTGAGATGCCTGTTTTTAACATACTCCTGTGAGTAGTACTCTTGCTATTGCTATTAAAAGTTTTTATTGCTACACTTAGATCGGCGCCCGGTCTTTTCTCTTCTTGTTTTGACACAACACACATGAAGGTGCAATATGTGCATTGATGTTCTGCAGTGCTACTTATTCTTATGGCACCTTAACGCACCTTGTACACCACAATGCACAGCGAGGTACATACAGACTTTTGATGCATTAGGCAATGCAAATAAATGAGGAAACAGAAAGAGGAATAGGTGGCACAGCCTAGGGGCAAGTAAGATGTAAACCTAGCAGGACTGGGGCTAGGTATAATATTACGTGCTGTAACCAGTGCAAAAAAATATAAATATACACCACTGGTGGCTCAAAGAATAAAATAAAAATAAGATGCTATAGCTAAAAATTCATCAAAAAACATGTGATAAGTTTTCATCTAATAAGATACTATAGCTCAAATTCATCAAAAAAGCGACAAACAGTGAAATGTGCTAATGAATGAACAATTATATCAAAATTCAAAGAACTATAATATTTACTATAAAATCATCAAATTGCTGTTGTGCAAAAGTTGAGCCCCTAGTGGTGTATATTTATATTTTTTTGCACTGTTTACATCTTTCGCCCATCACGTAATATTATACCTAGCCCCAATCCTGCTAGGTTTACATCTTACTTGCCCCTAGGCAGCGCCCCCTACTCCTCTTTCTGTTTCTTTATATCTGTATATCCCTTTGGGGTTATATTTGAGGTAGGCTGCAGCCTGTGACATACCATAGTTCGGAATCCTTTTTTATAAATGCAAATACATGGATGTGCTGCAAAAGCCTAATAAAACCAATGCATATTTGCAAACTGTTGTAGATTCACCAGGACAGCCCTACTTTTCAAAGAATTGTCCTACCTCTGCTGTGTCCCGAAACAACATATACTGTAGGGATCGAAAGTTTGGGCACCCCAGGTAAAAATTTGTATTAATGTGCATAAAGAAGCCAAGGAAAGACTTTATTTCCATCATTTACACTTTCAAAATAACAGAAAACAAAAAAATGGCGTCTGCAAAAGTTTGGGCACCCTGCAGAGTTAATATCTTGTACTGCCCCCTTTGGCAAGTATCACAGTTTGTAAACGCTTTTTGTAGCCAGCCAAGAGTCTTTCAATTCTTGTTTGCGGTATCTTTGCCCATTCTTCCTTACAAAAGTCTTCCAGTTCTTTGAGATTTCTGGGCTGTCTGTCACGCACTGCTCTTTTAAGGTCAATCCATAGATTTTCAATTATATTGAGGTCAGGAGACTGTGAAGGCCATGGCAAAACCTTCAGTTTATGCCTCTTGATGTAATCCCCCGTGGATTTCGAGGTGTGTTTAGGATCATTATCCATTTGTAGAAGCCATCCTCTCTTTAACTTCAGCTTTTTCACAGGTGGCATCAAGTTACCATCCAAAATTTGCTGAAATTTTATTGAATCCATTTTTCCTTCTACTCGTGAGATGTTCCCTGTGCCACTGGCTGCAATACAACCCCAAAGCATGATTGATCCACCCCCATGCTTAACAGTTGGACAGAGGTTCTTTTCATTAAATTCTGTGCTCCTTCTTCTCTAAACGTACCTTTGCTCATTCCGTCCAAAAAGTTCCATTTTAACCTCATCGGTCCACAGAACTTGTTTCCAAAATGCATCAGGCTTGTCTATATGTTCATTTGCAAAGTTCAAACGCTGATTTTTGTGGTGAGGACGTAGAAGAGGTTTTCTTCTGATGACTCTTCCATGAAGACCATATTTGGACAAGTATCTCTTTATAGTGGAATAGTGTACCACAACTCCAGTGTCTGCCAGATCTTTCTGGAGGGATCGTGCAGTCAAACGTGGGTTTTGAATTGTTTTTCTCACAATCCTGCGAGCTGTTCTGTCTGATATTTTTCTTGGTCTTCCCGATCTTGCTTTAACTTCCACTGTTCCTGATGACTGCCATTTCTTAATTACATTCCGAACAGAGGATATTGACATCTGATAACGCTTTGCTATCTTCTTATAGCCTTCTCCAGCTTTGTGAGCGTCAACTATTTTCAGTTTCAGTTTTCTAGACAACTGCTTAGAAGATCCCATGGTGCTGATTGTTGGGGCAAGGTCAGATGAGTCTGGGCATTTAAAACCTTTGAGATTGACATCACCTGGTCTTCCCAGACGATGATTGAGAACAATCCATGACACTGGCAGGTCTCAGCCTTGCAAAGGGGGCAGAGCATGCTATAAAGTCTGCAGGGTGCCCAAACTTTTGCAGACACCATTTTTTTTGTTTTCTGTAATTTTGAAAGTGTCAATGATGGAAATAAAATCTAACCTTTGTTGACATATTATAAAAATGTTGAATATGTAATTTGATGCCTTTTGGAGATTTTTCCATCTTTCCTTGGCTTCTTTATGCACATTAAAGCGGAGTTCCACCAGAAAATGAAAGTTCATTCCATCTTCTTGGTCCGGTTCACCTGAAAAACAAAATGATAAACGCAATTTTTTTTTTTTTACTTACCTTTTTTAGAAGATAATATACTTACCTTACTTCCTCTTCCTCCCCTCGGCGGCCACGGCGAGTCGTCACTTCCTGGCTTGCAATGATTCCTGGGAGCTGAACGTCATCGCTCCCAGGAATCAATGCGCTTGCACCGACCCCGATGTCAGTTCCGGTGCAGGCGCCGTCATACCTTGCTAAACAGCTTCTGGGCATGCCCAGAAGCTGTGCAGGGATGACGCTGCAGACCCGGAAGTGACAGCGGGGCCGGCGCAGTGCATCGTGGGACCGAAGAGGACGGAAGAGGACGCAAAAGAGGATTGCGCTGGCTTCAAGCTGTCCACACCTGAGATGGCAGCGCTGGAGAAGACATTTTTAAGGTAAGTATTTCTTCTTGCAGGTAAGTGTGACCCGGGACAGTTCAGAGGCTATCCATTATGGAATGCACTAGCCCTGACTGTCCCGGGGGTATTTTTATGTATTTTTTTGTTTTTTAGGTGGAACTCCGCTTTAATACAAATTTTTACCTGGGGTGCCCAAACTTTCGATCCCCACTGTAGATCGCTAAGCAGCTGCAATTGCACCAGCTCAGTGTTGCTGATATAATGCCAATTTGTACACTTCACTGACCCGAACCTCCCTCCCCACCTCCTGCTTGAAGAGTCATCTGTGAATGCTGGTCAGCTGGAGAGAGGGACAGGGTGTCTTTCCTGGGCAGGCACTGGCTTCAGAGATCAGGGCAATGCCACCACTAGCTGCTCCCGGTAGTTGTTCTTGTCAGATGGCTGCCATCCACAGGATGACAGGCACCTCTTTGGTAGAGGCTGATGAGTTCTCCATGGTTTCCAGAATGGAGCAATAAGGATGGAGTTGAATAAACAAATCAATTAGCAATGTTTACTACTGGCAGGTGTATAGCAGTTTGCTATTGCTTATATTTACTCAGGACACTTCTCTCAAGTGCTGGTCATTGGCTATGTTGGCTGGACAGCATGAAGCTAATTTGGAGAAGGTTTTTCAGAAGATGTATGAAGAGGGGCTGAAGTTATCTTTGGAAAAGTGTCAGTTCTATCAAATATCTGTCACCTGTTTGGGGCATGTCGTATCTACTGCAGGAGTAGCCACTGACCCTAAGAAGCTTTAAGCTGTCACTACTTGGCAAAGGTCTAGAACGGTCACCAAGCTAAAGTCCTTTCTGGGATTTTGCACTTACTATAGAAGATGCGTCAGGAATTTTGCTCAAATAGCAAAGCCTTTGAATGAGTTGCTGCAGAAGGAAAGAAATGAAGGGGAATCACATTTAAAAGCCAAAAAGGGCCTCAGGGATCGAAAGAATCCATCCAGGACCAGTGGAATCCCAGATGTGAACAAGCTTTTTGGAGGCTGAAAGAACGCCTCACTAAACCCCTGTGTTGTCCTATGCTGATCCAACAAAGCCTTATGAGTTGCATGTTGATGCCAGTTGGGATGGATTGGGCGGAGTGTTGTATCAGGAGAACGAGGGAAGATTGCGTCCTACACAATTTGGAGTTCCTGGCTCTCAAGTGGGCGGTAGTAGATAAACTGCGAGAGTACCTCAACGGGCCCTACTTCGTGGTCAAGACTGACAATAACCCACTAACCTATCTATTGACCACTGCCAAGTTGGATGCCACTGGACATCGGTGGTTGGCTGCTCTATCTGAGTTCCAATTCAGTCTGAAATATCGGCCTGGGAGAGGAAATCTGGATGCTGATGCTCTATCTAGACGGCCACACCCCACTGAAAGAGAGGAACATGATTGGGGAGTGTAGGCTGCATGTCAAGGAGTAGAATATCGCTTGAAAGGAGCCCCTGGAGCTGAAATGGTGGGGGTCTCCCCATCGGACGTGCCACCGTGTTACTGTGATTTAACTCAAGTGAGGAGTTCAGGGGTTTCCCAGCTGACAAAAGAAGATTTGAAAAGGGATCAGAAGGAGGACCCTTTAGGTGCCTTAGTGAAAAAAGGCACTGAATCAAGGAGACCCCAGGACTTTATTGGAAAGTCCCATTGTGGGGGCTAGATTGATCTACAAGGATTGGGAGAAGATGGAACTGAAAGATGGGATTATCTATCGTGTGAATCCAGTGGGAGAATCAGATGGAGTTCACCAGTTGTTGTTGCCTGAGACAGGGGCGTAACTACAGGGGTTGCAGGGATTGCAATCGCTACCGGGCCCCATGCTCCAGGGGGCCCGGTAGCAAACCAGTGGGTGAACTTCTAGGATCTCAAAGGTCACACTTGCGACCGGGCCCTGGCATTTCACCACTGTGGGGAGGCCCCAAGATTGCAGGAAGGGGGCCCACTGCAGAACTTGTGAAAGGATCCTGATGCGGGACCATAATAAAAGGCCATGCAATGAGAGTAAAGAGCCCCAGGATTAGTGGGAAGAGCCCCGGGCTTGAAGGGAAGGGCCCCGGCCAGGGGTCTGGGGGGCCCTTCATGGTTTCTTGCATCGGGGCCCTGAAGGTTCTAGTTACGCCTCTGGCCTGAGAAGCATCGGTTGACTGTCCTTGCCGCTCTGCATGATTCCTATGGACATCTGGGGCCAGATGGAACATTTCAATTGTTTAGAGACCGATTTTACTGGCCTTTCATGAGGAAGGAAGTAGAAAACTATTGCCCTTCCTGCATTAGATGCATCCAGAGGAAGACTTTACCACACAGAGCTGCTGCTATGGGCCATTTGCGAAGCCAAGGACCCATGGAGTTGGTGTGTTTTGACTTTCTGTTTCGAACCTGATCTGGGTGGGCGTAGTAATGTCCTAGTTGTGACAGACCATTCCACTAGGTATGCTCAAGCTTTCCCCACACAAAACCAGAAGGCTAGCACAGTTGCCAAAACTCTGGTAGAAAAATTCTTTGTCCATTACGGTCTACCAAAACGTCTACACTCTGACCAAGATTTTGAGAGCAAGTTGATTAGGAACTGTTGAGCATACAGAAATCAAGAACAACCCCGTACCATCCTCAAGGGGATCCTCAACCTGAAAGGTTCAATTGTACCCTGCTGAACATGTTGGGGACTTTGCCAGTAGAGAAGAAGCAGCATTGGGGCGAACACATTGCCATGATATTGCATGCATATAATAATAGCACAGTGAATGATTCTACCGGATACTCCCCTACAAATTGATGTTTGGGAGAGAAGCTCACCTACCTTTGGATCTGGCCTTTGGGACATCACCTGATCATAGCTCACAGAATTCATATAAAGGCTATGTTGATAGACTTCAGAGAAATTTGAAGTTAGCCTATGAGAAGACTTTGGAAACCTCAGCAGTAAGAGAACAACAGAATAAGAAGAACCTCAATCTAAAGGTGATGATACAGGATCTACAGCCTGGTGACCAAGTCTTGTTGAGGAACTTGGGAGCACCAGGAAAGCATAAGTTGGCTGACTGGTGGCGCTCACAGCCCTTTGTTATCTGTAAGAAGCTGTCAGGCTTACCTGTGTATCAGATTCGTCCAGAGGGAAAAGTTGGGCCCATACGAGCATGGCATAGGAATCATTTGTTGCCCATTACCGATGCCATTAGGGTGCCAGCTGTGCCTGATAAAGGATGTTTCCAGGACTCCCACTTTACGGTCTGAGACACAGCAGGCCTCTAAATCTTTGGGCCGACAAGAAGAAGGAGAAGATAGTGAAGATGAGGAAGTGGTCTTTGACTGGTGGTGGCCTTCTCCAGCGGAGGATTCAATTAAGAATAGCCATACTCCCACAGGGGATTGGCAACTGTTGCCTTTACCTGAAAGAGAGAAACCTCAAGTGACATTGTCCACTGCCCTACTGACATCATCATCCACAGTCCTACTGACACTATCCACTGCCCTACTGACATTGTCCACTGCCCTACTGACAACATCCACAGCTCTACTGACATAGTCCACTTCCCTATTGACACCATCCACTGCTCTACTGACACCATCCACTGCTCTACTGACACCATCCACTGCTCTACTGACATTGTCCACTGCTCTACTGATATCATCCACTGTCCTTCTGCCACCATTTACTGCTCTGCTGACATTGTCCACTGCCCTAGTGACATTGTCCATATACCGTTCACTGCCCTACTGACACCTTCCATTGCTCGACTGATACTGTCCACTGCCCTACTGACACCATTCGTTCACTGCTCTACTGGCACTATCCACTGCCCTACTGACACCATCCACTGCTATGCTGACATCGTCCACTGCCCTACTGACACCATCCACTGCTATGCTGACATCGTCCACTGCCCTACTGACACCATCCACTGCCCTACTGACACCATCCACTGCTATGCTGACATCGTCCACTGCCCTACTGACACCGTCCACTGCCCTACTGACACTGTCCATATACCATTCACTGCCCTGTTGACACTTTCCACTGCTCTACTGACTGACACTGTCCACTTTTAAGGTAGGCTGTATTTTTACAGTAACATCTGTTTATTTCTAAATTTAAGTTTCTCTTTCGTTTATTGACGGACACAGCTCCTGATGTTAATAACCATTGGGTTATACTGCCCCCTACAGGAGTAGGACACTAGATAGAAAAAGAATCTGGCTACCCTATGGATAGAGCCAGGGGGGAATACTCCCTCTCTCTGCTATAGGTACTATTTTCTGCCTAGTCAGAAGTAAGGACCTTGTTCTTTTCTGGAATCTCTGGTCCTGGCAATTTTGTTTTCTTTTTAGATAGAAATGTTTTCTCCTGTTTTTTTCCTGTGGGATCTACAATCAACTACCAGACAGGGGCGACGGGTTGAATAATCTAGATCTAGTGGTCACCTCAGTCTGGTCAGACCTCAGCTCTGTGCTAGGTCGGCCGCGACATAGCCCAATTGGACAGGGACTGGCCTGCGAGTGCCTGTCTGGTTCCTGGTATGATGAGTAGTTGTCCCCCCTCTCCCCCTGGAGGGTTTTGGGGTGGACATGGGCCCATCCTTGGGATGGTCAGACCCCTGGGTTTCCCTTCTTCCCATCGGGCACCCCCCTTTCATCTGTCCCCCATCCTACCCCCCCTCCACTTATGCTGAGGCTGTGTGGGTGGTCTAGTCCACTTCCTCAGTAAGGGGGCAGGGCGCTATGCTGGTGATGGGGGCCGGGGGTCGCGCTGCCAGTGACCGGACATTCGGCTGTGTGGGGGGGTTTGTACCTGGGAGGGCTCCTGCCAGGGCCCCCTGTCCTGCCCTGGGCCTGTCCTTGAGGCCTAGGGATCCCCACTGGGTCCCTAAGAGCTTTGTGGTGCCACGCGGGGCTGCCATTTTGCTGTAGCCTGTGTGTTTCTATGCACTACAGCCATGTTTGTGTAGTCCGGCGGCTATTTTGCAGTGGTTTGACATTGAAATTAGTGGCGGCCATGACAGTGGAGCCCTGTGGGCAGGGATTTCGGCGGTGGGAGCCCCCCCCCCTCATTCCCTGGTGCTGACTTTTTTCAATTCCTGATCACCGCAAGTGTAGTGAAGATTGTCCTGGTGGCTGCAGGTGCCTGTTTCTGCTGGGTGTTGAGTCTGGTGGGGTCCTCTCCCTCTCTAGTGCTTTTTGCCTGGCGACTGGGTGGTGCTGCCAGCACGGTGAGGGTTGTCCCTATGCAGTGTTTTACACTTTTGTAGGGTCCCCCTGGTGGCTCATGGAGTCTTTGGAGCACATCTCCCCACCTGATCCCCTCTCTGAGACTGCTCCCCCCTGTTCCCCTGCCTCATCTGTCTCATCAGATCCTGAATCTGATTTGGCCGCCGCGGACATGGGTCACCCTGAATCCTCAGATAGTGAGGATGATTCCTCCACATCTGCAACTGCACATGAAAAGGCGCTGGTGGATGCACTGATCATATCTGTGCGTGAGACCTTGAAGACGTAGGACACAGCTGCAGCTGCGATGGAGGCGCAGGTTCCCCTTTGGCACTCACAAGCCATCCGGAGCGGGAAATCCTCCCTCCCCTTATATTGGACAGTGGTCACCATGGATGCCAGCCCCTCCAGCTGGGGAGGCGTCCCCAGCAAAAACTCTGCTCAGGGGATCTGGACACTGGAAGAGTCCAGACTACTGATCAATGTCTAGGAACTCTGAGAGATCAGACTGTGCCTGTACCATTGGACGGATCGTCTTTAGGGATGTCCAGTGCGCAATCAATCGGACAGTGTCACGGCCGTGGCTTATGTCAATCACCAAGGGGCACAAAAAGTGTCTTGGTGGCTCTGGAGGTAGCCGGCATTCTAAGATGGGCAGAACGGTTTGTTCCAGCCCTCTCCGCCATACACATTCCGGGGGTGGAAAACTAGCAGGCGGATTACCTCAGTTGGCGGGCGTTGGACCAAGGGGAGTGGTCCTTTGATCCGGAGGTGTTTCATCAGCTGTGTCTCTGGTGGGGCATCCCCGAGGTGAATCTGTTGGCGTCTCGGCTCAACAGAAAGGTGCAAAGGTTTGTGGCTCGGTCACAGGATCTTTTGGCGGACTCCACAGACGCGCTGGTGGCCCCGTGGGATCAGTATCGTCTGATTTATGCTTTCCCTCCTCTCAAGCTTCTGCCAAGACTTCTATGCAGGATTGAGGCAGAAGCGATTCCAGTCATCTTGGTGGCTTCAGACTGGCCTTGCCAGGCTTGGTACGCCGATCTGATGTGGCTGGTTGCCGACATTCCTTGGCAGCTTCCTCTCAGGGAGGATCTGCTGCCCAAAGGACCAATCTTACATCCTGCTTTACAGCCGCTGGCTTTGTTGGCTTGGCTGTTGAACGCCAGGTGCTGATGGATAGAGGCTTGTCTGAGTCGTTGATTCCAAAGCTGTTAAAAGCTAGGAAATCTACATCTAGGAAGATCTACCATCGTACGTGGAAGACGTACATTGCGTGGTGTGAGTCTCTTGAGGTTCATCCTCGCTCCTTCTCGGTGGCTTGGATTTAGACCTTCCATCAGCGGGGAGTTGAAAAAAATTGGCCTTGAGTACCATCAAGGGCCAGGTGTCGGCTTTGGCACTCTTCTTCCAACGCCCCCTGGCCACACACCTCTTGGTGTGTACCTTTCCTCAGGGTGTCCGACATTTGGTTCCTCTAATGCGGTCATCATTGCCGCCTTGGGACCTCAATTTGGTGCTTTCGGTCCTCCAGAAGCTTCCCTTTGAGAAACTTTGGGACTTTCCCTTGCTTACGCTGTCTCAGAAGGTGGCTTTTTTGGTGGCTATCACCTCTGCGAGTAGGGTGTCGGAACTGGCGGCGTTATCCTGTCATTCACCTTACTTGGTGATTCACAGAGATAAGGTGGTTCTTCGGCCCTGTCCTTCATTCCTCCCAAAGGTTGCCTCTGATTTTCAATTGAATGAAGACATTGTGTTGCCTTCCCTGTGTCCCAGGCCAAAACATCCAAAGGAAATTGTCTTGCATGCCTCGGATGTGGTCTGGGCAATTAGGGTGTACCTGGCAGCTACGGAGTCTTTTAGAAAGTCAGACTCACTATTTGTGCTTACAGATGGGCCTCGGAAAGGGTTGTCTGCTTCCGCTGCAACCATTTCCAGATGGAACAGACAGACGGGTATTCAGGCCTATTCCATCAGGGTTCAGGTTCCTCCTTTCCCTGTCAAGGCGTACTCTACTCGGGCACCTGGTGCCTCCTGTCAAGGTCTTCCTTTGCCCTCCTGTTGGCAGCCATCTTGGACATGTGCAGACTGCTGTCTCTTATTATCTCTGATTGCATCATCACTTGCTTGCTTCCTGGGTGTCACACAGTGATGATGCTGCACACCTGACGGGTTGCTGTCCTTGCCCGTGTGCTTGTGCTTCAAGGTGCATCTCTGCTAGCAGTCTTCTGTTCTCTGTGTTCCTCTGTGTATAACCTGGCTTGGATGACGACTCTCCTGGCTCTCGACCCCACATCGGCAGATGACCCCTTATCAGCAGACGATCCGCTTATAGACTCGACCTAGGCTTGGATGACTACCCACTTCTGGACTTGACCCCAGCTTTTTCTTGCTGTCACTTCCTCACTCTTGCTGTGCGTTTTTTTCTTTTTCGTTGTTTGCTCCAATAAACTGCTTTATTTTACCTGCATCTCCATTGGGTCTGGTTTCCTGGCACCCTGACACCTCCTGGGTCTTCTGTCATCAGGCGTCAGTGACGCAGGTTTGCAAGGCGGCTACCTGGTTGTCGGTTTTGCAGCCTGCTGTTTAACTACCTCAATACTGGGCACTTAAACCCCCTTCCTTCCCAGACCAATTTTCAGCTTTTAGCGCTGTTGCAATTTGAATGACAATTGCGAGGTCATGCAACACTGTACCTAAACCAAATTTGTGTCATTTTTTCCCCACAAATAGAGCTTTCTTTTGGTGGTATTTGATCACCGTCAGGTTTTTTCTTTTTTGGTGCACAAATAAAAAAAGACTGAAAATTTTGAAAAAAAAAAAAAGTTTTTTTGTTTAGGTTATAAAATTTTGTGAATAGATAAGTTTTTTCCTGCACTGATGAGCACTGATGATGCCGCACTGACAGGCACTGATGAGGAGACACTGATGGGGTGGCACTGATGGGGTGGCACTGATATGCAGCACTGATGGGCACTGATAGGTAGCACTGATATGCAGCACTGATGGGCACTGATATGTGGCACTGATAGATAGCACTGATATGCAGCATTGGTGGGCACTGATAGGCAGCGCTGATGGGCACTGATAGGCATCACTGATGGGCACTGATTGGCGGCACTGATGGGCACTGATGGGCACTGATAGGTGGCACTGTTGGGCGGCAATGATCGGCACTGATCGGCACTGATGGGGGCACTGATCGGCACTGATGGGGGGCACTGATAGGCGGCACTGGTGGGCAGTAATGGGCACTGGTGGGCGGCACTGATAGATGGCAATAACGGCACTGGTGGGCAGCACTGATAGATGGCATTGGTGGGCAACACTGATAGGGAGGGCACTGGGGGGCTCTCTGAGCCCTGCTTGCCATCCCTGGTGGCCATGGTGGGCATCCCTGGTGGTCATGGGTGGGCATCCCTGGTGGCTTAGTGGCACCCCTCCCCCCCCAAGGCTGCACTGGTAATCAATCATCTGATTACCAGCACAGACCCCCCCTGTGATCAGTGAGTAATTAGAAATACTCACTGATCACCCCAGCAGCAGCACCGATCCTCTTCTCTTCTCCTCACTGACAGGATCTGTCAGGAGGAGAAGAGATCGAAGCCGTTACAACGGCTCTATTTACATTACATGACGGCTGTGATTGGACACAGCCGTCATGTGATCAGGAGAGCCAATCACAGGGCCCTCCTGCCGAATGATGTTGCTCTGTGTCCGAGGGACACAGGCACATCGAGATCGCGCCGCTGCGCATGCCCGCGGCGGCGCGATCTCTCTCCTTCTGAAGGACGTTCCGGAACATCCATTCAGAAGGACGAGACTCCCACCCGGCCGTATATTTACAATGGCCCGGGTGGGAGGTAGTTAAAGGACCTGATCCTCATGAGGGTGTATTGTCTTTTTTCAGGTGAGCTCCAGTTGTTTTGGTTGAGCTCATGTTGCCTTGTTGAGCTACTGTTTAGCCTTGGGAATTTTTTTGCTGTTCCCACCCCTCATGTTTAACACTGCTTTGGGATGTCCCAATGGTTATGAAGATCAGGAGCTGTGTCCGTCAATGAACGAAAGAGAAAATTCGATTTTTAAATTACCGTAAAATCCATTTCTCTGATGTTCATTGATGGACACAGCACCCACCCCTCTGTGGAGTTGGAATTCTTCTGACATTGCTTGTAATAAAACTGAGTACCTATAGCAGAGAGAGGGCGTATACCCTCCTGGGACTGCCCATAGGCGTAGCCAGATTATTTTTCTGCCTAGTGTCCTACTCCTGTAGGGGGCAGTATAACCCGATGGTTATGAAGATCAGGAGCTGTGTCCGTCAATGAACATCAGAGAAATGGATTATACGGTAAGTGAAAATCCACTTTTTTCTTATTACTTATTCCTTGCCAATTCATTTCTTAAAATAAAAAGTGATCTTTCATGTTCAGGTGTATCTCCACCTCTTCAAGATTGCCTGGCTGATCAGGCCTGTACATCATAAAGTGGCTGATTATTTATGTGGCTGGAGCTGCCAGATGCTCTGTGCAGGCAATGCATGTAATGTACGTGTATGTGGATGCAGTGGCTGAACGGACACAGATGCTGTAGGTGTAGGCCAATTATTTACCTATTGGAGCCTGGCTGAAAAACTCCCAGAGATGGTGCCCCCTGTCCTGCCTTGCTGTTAGGATGTTGCTTAAATGATTCCTGTGCATGCTTGGTTTGCTGTCTCCTTCGTCAAAGCAACAATGAGCTTGAGCCACTATAACAGAGATGAGGGAGTGTGCATGCGCAGGGATTTGAATCAGACAGGCTTCACTCTTGTGATAATGAGAGTGACAAGGTACAACGGGTTATTTTACCAATGTTCTAGCAACAAGGCAGGACAGGATGATGCCATCTCTGAATTTTTCAGAGTTTGTGAGATATGTACAGTAAATGACCTGAACCTACCGTAAGGGCCTTTTGACATTTTCCAGTTGCATTAAAACTAAGTCAAGCCCAACACCTGAAAAACAACCCCACACCATAATCCCCCCTCCACCAAATGATTTGGACCAGTGCACAAAGCAAAGTTCATAAAGACATGAATGAGCGAGTTTGGGGTGGAGGAACTACAAAGAGTCCTGACCTCAACCTGATAGAACACCTTTAGGATGAATTAGAGCAGAGACTGTGAGCCAGGCATTCTTGTCCAACATCAGTGTCTGACCTTACAAGTGCTCTACTGGAAGAATGGTCAAACATTCCCATAGACACACTTCTAAGGTCGGTTTCACATATGTGCGGTTGCAGGTTTGTGCCTGGGGTCCGGTGTGTGAATGTTCACCGGTTCAGGTCCAAATTTATTCTTACATTCGCAAAGATGCACAGGACCCTTTTGCAATCCCCTCCTTTAAAAGCCGGTCACACTTGCATGTCATACAAAACCCGCATACAGTTTGCACATATGTGAACCCACCTATAACCTAGTGGACAGCCTTCCCAGAAGAGTTGAAGCTGTTATAGCTGCACAGGGTGGGCCAACTCAATATTGAACCCTACGGACTAATACTGGGATTCCATCAAAGTTCATGTGTGTGTAAAGGCAGGCGTCCCAATACTTTTGACAATATAGTCTATCTTGAGTCCAGGACCCATCCTGTATGGAGTAAATTCAGAACTGTGTATACATAATCACTAGGAATGGGCTTGGGCGTGTTTGAGATCCCACCTGCCCGATCCCACCAGAAAGCCAACACTGCGCACCGCCAATCACAGGCAGTGAGACATTTGCCTGATCTGTGTAGCTGTGGACCTGTGTAGTGTCAGCTTCCTGGCGGGATCAGGCAGGGTGGGATCCCTAACACGCCCGGGCCCATCTCTAATAGTCACATAAATGCATATTGAGGGAAGCCAGAGCATCTACATGGTTAAAGAATACCTGGGCAGGTAATCCCAATCTAGCCAATCAGGGCACAGCTGTTCTATGTATTCCTGGGCAGGTTATCACAATCTAGCCAATCAGGGCACAGCTGTTCTTTCTATGCATTCCTGGACAGGTTATCCCAATCTAGCCAATCAGGGCACAGCTGTTCTATGTATTCCTGGGCAGGTTATCCCAATCTAGCCAATCAGGGCACAGCTGTTCTATGCATTCCTGGGCAGGTAATCCCAATCTAGTCAATCAGGGCACAGCTGTTCTATGCATTCCTGGGCAGGTAATCCCAAACTAGCCAATCAGGGCACAGCTGTTCTATGCATTCCTGGACAGGTTATCCCAATCTAGCCAATCAGGGCACAGCTGTTCTATGCATTCCTGGACAGGTAATCCCAATCTAGCCAATCAGGACACAGCTGTTCTATGCATTCCTGGACAGGTTATCCCAATCTAGCCAATCAGGGCACAGCTGTTCTATGCATTCCTGGACAGGTTATCCCAATCTAGCCAATAAGGGCACAGCTGTTCTATGCATTCCTGGACAGGTTATCCCAATCTAGCCAATAAGGGCACAGCTGTTCTATGTATTCCTGGGCAGGTAATCCCAATCCAGCCAATCAGGACACAGTTGTCCTATGCATTCCTGGGCAGGTTATCCCAATCTAGCCAATCATGGCACAGCTGTTCTATGCATTCCTGGGCGGGTAGTCCCAATCTAGCCAATCAGTGCACAGCTGTTCTATGCATTCCTGGGCAGGTAATCCCAATCCAGCCAATCAGGGCACAGCTGTTCCATGAATTCCTAGGCAGGTAATTCCAATCTAGCCAATCAGGACACAGCTGTTCCATGCATTCCTGGGCAGGCAATCCCAATCCAGCCAATCAGGGCACAGCTGTTCCATGCATTCCTGGGCAGGTAACCCCAATCCAGCCGATCAGGGCACAGCTGTTCCATGCATTCCTGGGCAGGTAATGCCAATCCAGCCAATCAGGGCACAGCTGTTCCATGCATTCCTGGGCAGGTAATCCCAATCCAGCCAATCAGGGCACAGATATTCCATGCATTCCTGGGCAGGTAATCCCAATCTAGCCAATCAGGGCACAGCTGTTCTATGCATTCCTGGGCAGGTAATCCCAATCCAGCCAATCAGAACACAGCTGTTCTATGCATTCCTGGGCAGGTAATCCCAATCTAGCCAATCAGGACACAGCTGTTCTATGCATTCCTGGACAGGTTATCCCAATCTAGCCAATCAGGGCACAGCTGTTCTATGCATTCCTGGACAGGTTATCCCAATCTAGCCAATCAGGGCACAGCTGTTCCATGCATTCCTGGGCAGGTAACCCCAATCCAGCCAATCAGGGCACAGCTGTTCCATGCATTCCTGGGCAGGTAATCCCAATCCAGCCAATCAGGGCACAGATATTCCATGCATTCCTGGGCAGGTAATCCCAATCTAGCCAATCAGGGCACAGCTGTTCTATGCATTCCTGGGCAGGTAATCCCAATCCAGCCAATCAGAACACAGCTGTTCTATGCATTCCTGGACAGGTTATCCCAATCTAGCCAATCAGGGCACAGCTGTTCTATGCATTCCTGGGCAGGTAATCCCAATCTAGCCAATCAGGACACAGCTGTTCTATGCATTCCAGGACAGGTTATCCCAATCTAGCCAATCAGGGCACAGCTGTTCTATGCATTCCTGGACAGGTTATCCCAATCTAGCCAATCAGGGCACAGCTGTTCTATGCATTCCTGGACAGGTAATCCCAATCCAGCCAATCAGGACACAGCTGTTCCATGCATTCCTGGGCAGGTAATGCCAATCCAGCCAATCAGGGCACAGCTGTTCCATGCATTCCTGGGCAGGTAATCCCAATCCAGCCAATCAGGGCACAGATATTCCATGCATTCCTGGGCAGGTAATCCCAATCCAGCCAATCAGAACACAGCTGTTCTATGCATTCCTGGACAGGTTATCCCAATCTAGCCAATCAGGGCACAGCTGTTCTATGCATTCCTGGGCAGGTAATCCCAATCTAGCCAATCAGGACACAGCTGTTCTATGCATTCCTGGACAGGTTATCCCAATCTAGCCAATCAGGGCACAGCTGTTCTATGCATTCCTGGACAGGTTATCCCAATCTAGCCAATCAGGGCACAGCTGTTCTATGCATTCCTGGACAGGTAATCCCAATCTAGCAAATCAGGGCACAGCTGTTCTATGCATTCCTGGGCAGGTAATCCCAATCTAGCCAATCAGGACACAGCTGTTCTATGCATTCCTGGGCAGGTAATCCCAATCTAGTCAATCAGGGCACAGCTGTTCTATGTATTCCTGGACAGGTAATCCCAATCTAGCCAATCAGGGCACAGATATTCCATGCATTCCTGGGCAGATAATCCCAATCTAGCCAATCAGGGCACAGCTGTTCTATGCATTCCTGGACAGGTTATCCCAATCTAGCCAATCAGGGCACAGCTGTTCTATGCATTCCTGGACAGGTAATCCCAATCTAGCCATTCAGGACACAGCTGTTCTATGCATTCCTGGGCAGGTAATCCCAATCTAGCCAATCAGGGCACAGCTGTTCTATGCATTCCTGGACAGGTAATCCCAATCTAGCCAATCAGGACACAGCTGTTCTATGCATTCCTGGGCAGGTAATCCCAATCTAGCCAATCAGGGCACAGCTGTTCTATACATTCCTGGGCAGGTAATCCCAATCTAGCCAATCAGGACACAGCTGTTCTATGCATTCCTGGACAGGTTATCCCAATCTAGCCAATCAGGGCACAGCTGTTCTATGCAATCCTGGACAGGTTATCCCAATCTAGCCAATCAGGACACAGCTGTTCTATGCATTCCTGCACAGGTTATCCCAATCTAGCCAATCAGGGCACAGCTGTTCTATGTATTCCTGGACAGGTAATCCCAATCTAGCCAATCAGGACACAGCTGTTCTATGCATTCCTGGACAGGTAATCCCAATCTAGCCAATCAGGGCACAGCTGTTCCATGCATTCCTGGGCAGGTAATCCCAATCCAGCCAATCAGGGCACAGATATTCCATGCATTCCTGGGCAGATAATCCCAATCTAGCCAATCAGGGCACAGCTGTTCTATACATTCCTGGGCAGGTAATCCCAATCTAGCCAATCAGGACACAGCTGTTCTATGCATTCCTGGACAGGTTATCCCAATCTAGCCAATCAGGGCACAGCTGTTCTATGCAATCCTGGACAGGTTATCCCAATCTAGCCAATCAGGACACAGCTGTTCTATACATTCCTGCACAGGTTATCCCAATCTAGCCAATCAGGGCACAGCTGTTCTATGTATTCCTGGACAGGTAATCCCAATCTAGCCAATCAGGACACAGCTGTTCTATGCATTCCTGGACAGGTAATCCCAATCTAGCCAATCAGGGCACAGCTGTTCCATGCATTCCTGGGCAGGTAATCCCAATCCAGCCAATCAGGGCACAGATATTCCATGCATTCCTGGGCAGATAATCCCAATCTAGCCAATCAGGGCACAGCTGTTCTATACATTCCTGGGCAGGTAATCCCAATCTAGCCAATCAGGACACAGCTGTTCTATGCATTCCTGGACAGGTTATCCCAATCTAGCCAATCAGGGCACAGCTGTTCTATGCAATCCTGGACAGGTTATCCCAATCTAGCCAATCAGGGCACAGCTGTTCTATGCAATCCTGGACAGGTTATCCCAATCTAGCCAATCAGGGCACAGCTGTTCTATGTATTCCTGGGCGGGAAGTCCCAATCTAGCCAATCAGTGCACAGTTGTTCTATGCATTCCTGGACAGGTAATCCCAATCCAGCCAATCAGGGCACAGATATTTCATGCATTCCTGGGCAGGTAATCCCAATCTAGCCAATCAGGGCACAGCTGTTCTATGCATTCCTGGACAGGTAATCCCAATCCAGCCAATCAGGGCACAGATATTTCATGCATTCCTGGGCAGGTTATCCCAATCCAGCCAATCAGGGCACAGCTGTTCTATGCATTCCTGGGCGGGTAGTCCCAATCTAGCCAATCAGGACACAGCTGTTCTATGCATTCCTGGGCAGGTAATCCCAATCCCGCCAATCAGTGCACAGATATTTCATGCATTCCTGGGCAGATAATCCCAATCTAGCCAATCAGGACACAGCTGTTCTATGCATTCCTGGGCAGGTTATCACAATCCAGCCAATCAGGGCACAGTGGCTGCGCAGACAGACATGTGACATGTATGTTGGTGACTACATCCTATGTGAATGACTCCTTATAGTATAAGAATATGTATGAAATAATTCCTGGGGACATGACACTGCCAGCACATGGATGGGAAGGACCTGACACCATCCTTCATCTCCTCTATAGGTGGGAGCACCATCATGGCTCAGGTGTAGTCACCGCCCCTCCCCTCTATGTGTTGTGATCTCTGGGGTCAGTCATATCTCATCTATGTGAGGACAGTATGGAGCCTGAGCTCCCATTACTCAATCACACACACAGGCTCTGTCACATTATACTGCTACTTCTATTTCCACTCTGAGAGATTCACCTGTGACGTCATCTACACACCTCACTCACCCCTCCCACCCACGTAGGAGGAGACTGGAAGTCTCGCGAGATGTGAGGTGACCGGCTCATGTGACCTCTCAGCAGACAATGCTGTCAGTGTGGAGATTGAGGTGCATTAGAAGTCCTGGGCTGGGCCTGATTCGGGCGGCCAGGGGTCACCGCGGGTACAGCAGCCGGGGTCCGGAGCAAGGATGGAGGACACGGAACAAGACCGTCCTCACCTATGTCACCGCCGCCGCTGTGGGCATGGTGGGGATGTCCTACGCCGCTGTACCCCTCTACCGACTCTACTGCCAGGTACAATCCCCTTCTACTCCTATACTGACCTCACTACTCCTCCGCTACTCACCCCCTCTACTGACAGCTACATTACCCCTCTACTGCCAGCTACATTACCCCCTCTACTGCCAGGTATATTACCCCTCTACTGCCAGGTATATTACCCCCTCTACTGCCAGCTACATTACCCCCTCTACTGCCAGGTATATTACCCCCTCTACTGCCAGCTACATTACCCCCTCTACTGCCAGGTATATTACCCCCTCTACTGCCAGCTACATTACCCCTCTACTGCCAGCTACATTACCCCTCTACTGCCAGGTATATTACCCCTCTACTGCCAGGTATATTACCCCTCTACTGCCAGGTATATTACCCCTCTACTGCCTGCTACATTACCCCTCTACTGCCTGCTACATTACCCCTCTACTGCCTGCTACATTACCCCTCTACTGCCAGCTACATTACCCCCTCTACTGCCAGCTACATTACCCCCTCTACTGCCAGCTACATTACCCCTCTACTGCCAGCTACATTACCCCCTCTACTGCCAGCTACATTACCCCTCTACTGCCAGGTATATTACCCCTCTACTGCCAGGTATATTACCCCTCTACTGCCAGGTATATTACCCCTCTACTGCCAGGTATATTACCCCCTCTACTGCCAGGTATATTACCCCTCTACTGCCAGGTATATTACCCCCTCTACTGCCAGCTACATTACCCCCTCTACTGCCAGGTATATTACCCCTCTACTGCCAGCTACATTACCCCTCTACTGCCAGCTACATTACCCCCTCTACTGCCAGCTACATTACCCCCTCTACTGCCAGGTATATTACCCCTCTACTGCCAGGTATATTACCCCCTCTACTGCCAGCTACATTACCCCCTCTACTGCCAGGTATATTACCCCTCTACTGCCAGGTATATTACCCCTCTACTGCCAGGTATATTACCCCTCTACTGCCTGCTACATTACCCCTCTACTGCCTGCTACATTACCCCTCTACTGCCTGCTACATTACCCCTCTACTGCCAGCTACATTACCCCTCTACTGCCAGCTACATTACCCCTCTACTGCCTGCTACATTACCCCTCTACTGCCAGCTACATTACCCCTCTACTGCCAGCTACATTACCCCCTCTACTGCCAGCTACATTACCCCCTCTACTGCCAGGTATATTACCCCTCTACTGCCAGGTATATTACCCCCTCTACTGCCAGCTACATTACCCCCTCTACTGCCAGGTATATTACCCCTCTACTGCCAGGTATATTACCCCTCTACTGCCAGGTATATTACCCCTCTACTGCCTGCTACATTACCCCTCTACTGCCTGCTACATTACCCCTCTACTGCCTGCTACATTACCCCTCTACTGCCAGGTACATTACCCCTCTACTGCCAGCTACATTACCCCTCTACTGCCTGCTACATTACCCCTCTACTGCCTGCTACATTACCCCTCTACTGCCAGCTACATTACCCCCTCTACTGCCAGCTACATTACCCCCTCTACTGCCAGCTACATTACCCCCTCTACTGCCAGCTACATTACCCCTCTACTGCCAGCTACATTACCCCTCTACCCCCTCTACTGCCAGCTACATTACCCCTCTACTGCCAGCTACATTACCCCTCTACCCCCTCTACTGCCAGCTACATTACCCCCTCTACTGCCAGCTACATTACCCCTCTACTGCCAGCTACATTACCCCTCTACCCCCTCTACTGCCAGCTACATTACCCCTCTACTGCCAGCTACATTACCCCTCTACCCCCTCTACTGCCAGCTACATTACCCCCTCTACTGCCAGCTACATTACCCCCTCTACTGCCAGGTATATTACCCCCTCTACTGCCAGCTACATTACCCCTCTACTGCCAGCTACATTACCCCCTCTACTGCCAGCTACATTACCCCCTCTACTGCCAGGTATATTACCCCTCTACTGCCAGGTATATTACCCCTCTACTGCCAGGTATATTACCCCTCTACTGCCTGCTACATTACCCCTCTACTGCCTGCTACATTACCCCTCTACTGCCTGCTACATTACCCCTCTACTGCCAGGTACATTACCCCTCTACTGCCAGGTACATTACCCCTCTACTGCCTGCTACATTACCCCTCTACTGCCTGCTACATTACCCCTCTACTGCCAGCTACATTACCCCCTCTACTGCCAGCTACATTACCCCCTCTACTGCCAGCTACATTACCCCCTCTACTGCCAGCTACATTACCCCTCTACCCCCTCTACTGCCAGCTACATTACCCCTCTACTGCCAGCTACATTACCCCTCTACCCCCTCTACTGCCAGCTACATTACCCCCTCTACTGCCAGCTACATTACCCCTCTACTGCCAGCTACATTACCCCTCTACCCCCTCTACTGCCAGCTACATTACCCCTCTACTGCCAGCTACATTACCCCTCTACCCCCTCTACTGCCAGCTACATTACCCCCTCTACTGCCAGCTACATTACCCCCTCTACTGCCAGCTACATTACCCCTCTACTGCCAGCTACATTACCCCTCTACCCCCTCTACTGCCAGCTACATTACCCCTCTACTGCCAGCTACATTACCCCTCTACCCCCTCTACTGCCAGCTACATTACCCCCTCTACTGCCAGCTACATTACCCCCTCTACTGCCAGCTACATTACCCCCTCTACTGCCAGCTACATTACCCCCTCTACTGCCAGCTACATTACCCCTCTACCCCCTCTACTGCCAGCTACATTACCCCTCTACTGCCAGCTACATTACCCCTCTACCCCCTCTACTGCCAGCTACATTACCCCCTCTACTGCCAGCTACATTACCCCTCTACTGCCAGCTACATTACCCCTCTACTGCCAGCTACATTACCCCTCTACCCCCTCTACTGCCAGCTACATTACCCCCTCTACTGCCAGCTACATTACCCCTCTACTGCCAGCTACATTACCCCTCTACCCCCTCTACTGCCAGCTACATTACCCCCTCTACTGCCAGCTACATTACCCCCTCTACTGCCAGCTACATTACCCCCTCTACTGCCAGCTACATTACCCCTCTACTGCCAGCTACATTACCCCCTCTACTGCCAGCTACATTACCCCTCTACTGCCAGCTACATTACCCCCTCTACTGCCAGCTACATTACCCCCTCTACTGCCAGCTACATTACCCCCTCTACTGCCAGCTACATTACCCCTCTACTGCCAGCTACATTACCCCCTCTACTGCCAGCTACATTACCCCCTCTACTGCCAGCTACATTACCCCCTCTACTGCCAGCTACATTACCCCCTCTACTGCCAGCTACATTACCCCCTCTACTGCCAGCTACATTACCCCCTCTACTGCCAGCTACATTACCCCCTCTACTGCCAGCTACATTACCCCCTCTACTGCCAGCTACATTACCCCCTCTACTGCCAGCTACATTACCCCTCTACTGCCAGCTACATTACCCCCTCTACTGCCAGCTACATTACCCCCTCTACTGCCAGCTACATTACCCCCTCTACTGCCAGCTACATTACCCCCTCTACTGCCAGCTACATTACCCCCTCTACTGCCAGCTACATTACCCCCTCTACTGCCAGCTACATTACCCCTCTACCCCCTCTACTGCCAGGTACATTACCCCTCTACTCCTATACTGACCTCACTACTCTTCCTCTACTCACCCCCTCTACTGACAGGTACATTACCCCTCTACCCCCTCTACTGCCAGGTACATTACCCCTCTACTGACAGGTATATTACCCCTCTACTGCCAGGTACATTACCCCCTCTACTGCCAGGTACATTACCCCTCTACTGACAGGTATATTACCCCTCTACTGACAGGTACATTACCCCCTCTACTGACAGGTATATTACCCCTCTACTGACAGGTATATTACCCCTCTACTGCCAGGTACATTACCCCCTCTACTGACAGGTATATTACCCCTCTACTGACAGGTATATTACCCCTCTACTGACAGGTATATTACCCCTCTACTGACAGGTATATTACCCCTCTACTGCCAGCTACATTACCCCTCTACTGCCAGCTACATTACCCCTCTACTGCCAGCTACATTACCCCCTCTACTGCCAGCTACATTACCCCCTCTACTGCCAGCTACATTACCCCCTCTACTGCCAGCTACATTACCCCCTCTACTGCCAGCTACATTACCCCCTCTACTGCCAGCTACATTACCCCCTCTACTGCCAGCTACATTACCCCCTCTACTGCCAGCTACATTACCCCCTCTACCCCCTCTACTGCCAGGTACATTACCCCTCTACTCCTATACTGACCTCACTACTCTTCCTCTACTCACCCCCTCTACTGACAGGTACATTACCCCTCTACCCCCTCTACTGCCAGGTACATTACCCCTCTACTGACAGGTATATTACCCCTCTACTGCCAGGTACATTACCCCCTCTACTGACAGGTATATTACCCCTCTACTGACAGGTACATTACCCCCTCTACTGACAGGTATATTACCCCTCTACTGACAGGTATATTACCCCTCTACTGACAGGTATATTACCCCTCTACTGCCAGGTATATTACCCCTCTACTGCCAGCTACATTACCCCCTCTACTGCCAGCTACATTACCCCTCTACTGCCAGCTACATTACCCCCTCTACTGCCAGCTACATTACCCCCTCTACTGCCAGCTACATTACCCCCTCTACTGCCTGCTACATTACCCCCTCTACTGCCAGCTACATTACCCCCTCTACCCCCTCTACTGCCAGGTACATTACCCCTCTACTCCTATACTGACCTCACTACTCTTCCTCTACTCACCCCCTCTACTGACAGGTACATTACCCCTCTACCCCCTCTACTGCCAGGTACATTACCCCTCTACTGACAGGTATATTACCCCTCTACTGCCAGCTACATTACCCCCTCTACTGCCAGCTACATTACCCCCTCTACTGCCAGCTACATTACCCCCTCTACTGACAGGTATATTACCCCTCTACTGCCAGGTACATTACCCCTTCTACTGCCAGGTACATTACCCCCTCTACTGACAGGTATATTACCCCTCTACTGACAGGTATATTACCCCTCTACTGCCAGGTACATTACCCCCTCTACTGACAGGTATATTACCCCTCTACTGACAGGTATATTACCCCTCTACTGACAGGTATATTACCCCTCTACTGACAGGTATATTACCCCTCTACTGCCAGCTACATTACCCCTCTACTGCCAGCTACATTACCCCTCTACTGCCAGGTATATTACCCCTCTACTGCCAGGTATATTACCCCTCTACTGCCAGGTATATTACCCCTCTACTGCCTGCTACATTACCCCTCTACTGCCTGCTACATTACCCCTCTACTGCCTGCTACATTACCCCTCTACTGCCAGCTACATTACCCCCTCTACTGCCAGCTACATTACCCCCTCTACTGCCAGCTACATTACCCCTCTACTGCCAGCTACATTACCCCCTCTACTGCCAGGTATATTACCCCTCTACTGCCAGGTATATTACCCCTCTACTGCCAGGTATATTACCCCCTCTACTGCCAGGTATATTACCCCTCTACTGCCAGGTATATTACCCCCTCTACTGCCAGCTACATTACCCCCTCTACTGCCAGGTATATTACCCCTCTACTGCCAGCTACATTACCCCTCTACTGCCAGCTACATTACCCCCTCTACTGCCAGCTACATTACCCCCTCTACTGCCAGGTATATTACCCCTCTACTGCCAGGTATATTACCCCCTCTACTGCCAGCTACATTACCCCCTCTACTGCCAGGTATATTACCCCTCTACTGCCAGGTATATTACCCCTCTACTGCCAGGTATATTACCCCTCTACTGCCTGCTACATTACCCCTCTACTGCCTGCTACATTACCCCTCTACTGCCTGCTACATTACCCCTCTACTGCCAGGTACATTACCCCTCTACTGCCAGCTACATTACCCCTCTACTGCCAGCTACATTACCCCTCTACTGCCTGCTACATTACCCCTCTACTGCCAGCTACATTACCCCTCTACTGCCAGCTACATTACCCCCTCTACTGCCAGCTACATTACCCCCTCTACTGCCAGGTATATTACCCCTCTACTGCCAGGTATATTACCCCCTCTACTGCCAGCTACATTACCCCCTCTACTGCCAGGTATATTACCCCTCTACTGCCAGGTATATTACCCCTCTACTGCCAGGTATATTACCCCTCTACTGCCTGCTACATTACCCCTCTACTGCCTGCTACATTACCCCTCTACTGCCTGCTACATTACCCCTCTACTGCCAGGTACATTACCCCTCTACTGCCAGCTACATTACCCCTCTACTGCCTGCTACATTACCCCTCTACTGCCTGCTACATTACCCCTCTACTGCCAGCTACATTACCCCCTCTACTGCCAGCTACATTACCCCCTCTACTGCCAGCTACATTACCCCCTCTACTGCCAGCTACATTACCCCTCTACTGCCAGCTACATTACCCCTCTACCCCCTCTACTGCCAGCTACATTACCCCTCTACTGCCAGCTACATTACCCCTCTACCCCCTCTACTGCCAGCTACATTACCCCCTCTACTGCCAGCTACATTACCCCTCTACTGCCAGCTACATTACCCCTCTACCCCCTCTACTGCCAGCTACATTACCCCTCTACTGCCAGCTACATTACCCCTCTACCCCCTCTACTGCCAGCTACATTACCCCCTCTACTGCCAGCTACATTACCCCCTCTACTGCCAGGTATATTACCCCCTCTACTGCCAGCTACATTACCCCTCTACTGCCAGCTACATTACCCCCTCTACTGCCAGCTACATTACCCCCTCTACTGCCAGGTATATTACCCCTCTACTGCCAGGTATATTACCCCTCTACTGCCAGGTATATTACCCCTCTACTGCCTGCTACATTACCCCTCTACTGCCTGCTACATTACCCCTCTACTGCCTGCTACATTACCCCTCTACTGCCAGGTACATTACCCCTCTACTGCCAGGTACATTACCCCTCTACTGCCTGCTACATTACCCCTCTACTGCCTGCTACATTACCCCTCTACTGCCAGCTACATTACCCCCTCTACTGCCAGCTACATTACCCCCTCTACTGCCAGCTACATTACCCCTCTACTGCCAGCTACATTACCCCTCTACCCCCTCTACTGCCAGCTACATTACCCCTCTACTGCCAGCTACATTACCCCTCTACCCCCTCTACTGCCAGCTACATTACCCCCTCTACTGCCAGCTACATTACCCCTCTACTGCCAGCTACATTACCCCTCTACCCCCTCTACTGCCAGCTACATTACCCCTCTACTGCCAGCTACATTACCCCTCTACCCCCTCTACTGCCAGCTACATTACCCCCTCTACTGCCAGCTACATTACCCCCTCTACTGCCAGCTACATTACCCCTCTACTGCCAGCTACATTACCCCTCTACCCCCTCTACTGCCAGCTACATTACCCCTCTACTGCCAGCTACATTACCCCTCTACCCCCTCTACTGCCAGCTACATTACCCCCTCTACTGCCAGCTACATTACCCCCTCTACTGCCAGCTACATTACCCCCTCTACTGCCAGCTACATTACCCCCTCTACTGCCAGCTACATTACCCCTCTACCCCCTCTACTGCCAGCTACATTACCCCTCTACTGCCAGCTACATTACCCCTCTACCCCCTCTACTGCCAGCTACATTACCCCCTCTACTGCCAGCTACATTACCCCTCTACTGCCAGCTACATTACCCCTCTACTGCCAGCTACATTACCCCTCTACCCCCTCTACTGCCAGCTACATTACCCCCTCTACTGCCAGCTACATTACCCCTCTACTGCCAGCTACATTACCCCTCTACCCCCTCTACTGCCAGCTACATTACCCCCTCTACTGCCAGCTACATTACCCCCTCTACTGCCAGCTACATTACCCCCTCTACTGCCAGCTACATTACCCCTCTACTGCCAGCTACATTACCCCCTCTACTGCCAGCTACATTACCCCTCTACTGCCAGCTACATTACCCCCTCTACTGCCAGCTACATTACCCCCTCTACTGCCAGCTACATTACCCCCTCTACTGCCAGCTACATTACCCCTCTACTGCCAGCTACATTACCCCCTCTACTGCCAGCTACATTACCCCCTCTACTGCCAGCTACATTACCCCCTCTACTGCCAGCTACATTACCCCCTCTACTGCCAGCTACATTACCCCCTCTACTGCCAGCTACATTACCCCCTCTACTGCCAGCTACATTACCCCCTCTACTGCCAGCTACATTACCCCCTCTACTGCCAGCTACATTACCCCCTCTACTGCCAGCTACATTACCCCTCTACTGCCAGCTACATTACCCCCTCTACTGCCAGCTACATTACCCCCTCTACTGCCAGCTACATTACCCCCTCTACTGCCAGCTACATTACCCCCTCTACTGCCAGCTACATTACCCCCTCTACTGCCAGCTACATTACCCCCTCTACTGCCAGCTACATTACCCCTCTACCCCCTCTACTGCCAGGTACATTACCCCTCTACTCCTATACTGACCTCACTACTCTTCCTCTACTCACCCCCTCTACTGACAGGTACATTACCCCTCTACCCCCTCTACTGCCAGGTACATTACCCCTCTACTGACAGGTATATTACCCCTCTACTGCCAGGTACATTACCCCCTCTACTGCCAGGTACATTACCCCTCTACTGACAGGTATATTACCCCTCTACTGACAGGTACATTACCCCCTCTACTGACAGGTATATTACCCCTCTACTGACAGGTATATTACCCCTCTACTGCCAGGTACATTACCCCCTCTACTGACAGGTATATTACCCCTCTACTGACAGGTATATTACCCCTCTACTGACAGGTATATTACCCCTCTACTGACAGGTATATTACCCCTCTACTGCCAGCTACATTACCCCTCTACTGCCAGCTACATTACCCCTCTACTGCCAGCTACATTACCCCCTCTACTGCCAGCTACATTACCCCCTCTACTGCCAGCTACATTACCCCCTCTACTGCCAGCTACATTACCCCCTCTACTGCCAGCTACATTACCCCCTCTACTGCCAGCTACATTACCCCCTCTACCCCCTCTACTGCCAGGTACATTACCCCTCTACTCCTATACTGACCTCACTACTCTTCCTCTACTCACCCCCTCTACTGACAGGTACATTACCCCTCTACCCCCTCTACTGCCAGGTACATTACCCCTCTACTGACAGGTATATTACCCCTCTACTGCCAGGTACATTACCCCCTCTACTGACAGGTATATTACCCCTCTACTGACAGGTACATTACCCCCTCTACTGACAGGTATATTACCCCTCTACTGACAGGTATATTACCCCTCTACTGACAGGTATATTACCCCTCTACTGCCAGGTATATTACCCCTCTACTGCCAGCTACATTACCCCCTCTACTGCCAGCTACATTACCCCTCTACTGCCAGCTACATTACCCCCTCTACTGCCAGCTACATTACCCCCTCTACTGCCAGCTACATTACCCCCTCTACTGCCTGCTACATTACCCCCTCTACTGCCAGCTACATTACCCCCTCTACCCCCTCTACTGCCAGGTACATTACCCCTCTACTCCTATACTGACCTCACTACTCTTCCTCTACTCACCCCCTCTACTGACAGGTACATTACCCCTCTACCCCCTCTACTGCCAGGTACATTACCCCTCTACTGACAGGTATATTACCCCTCTACTGCCAGCTACATTACCCCCTCTACTGCCAGCTACATTACCCCCTCTACTGCCAGCTACATTACCCCCTCTACTGACAGGTATATTACCCCTCTACTGCCAGGTACATTACCCCTTCTACTGCCAGGTACATTACCCCCTCTACTGACAGGTATATTACCCCTCTACTGACAGGTATATTACCCCTCTACTGCCAGGTACATTACCCCCTCTACTGACAGGTATATTACCCCTCTACTGACAGGTATATTACCCCTCTACTGACAGGTATATTACCCCTCTACTGACAGGTATATTACCCCTCTACTGCCAGCTACATTACCCCTCTACTGCCAGCTACATTACCCCTCTACTGCCAGCTACATTACCCCTCTACTGCCAGCTACATTACCCCCTCTACTGCCAGCTACATTACCCCCTCTACTGCCAGCTACATTACCCCCTCTACTGCCAGCTACATTACCCCCTCTACTGCCAGCTACATTACCCCTCTACTCCTATACTGACCTCACTACTCTTCCTCTACTCACCCCCTCTACTGACAGGTACATTACCCCTCTACCCCCTCTACTGCCAGGTACATTACCCCTCTACTCCTATACTGACCTCACTACTCCTCCTCTACTCACCCCCTCTACTGCCAGCTACATTACCCCTCTACTGCCAGCTACATTACCCCTCTACTGCCAGCTACATTACCCCTCTACTGCCAGCTACATTACCCCCTCTACTGCCAGCTACATTACCCCCTCTACTGCCAGCTACATTACCCCTTCTACTCCTATACTGACCTCACTACTCCTCTGCTACTCACCCCCTCTACTGCCAGCTACATTACCCCCTCTACTCCTATACTGACCTCACTACTCCTCCGCTACTCACCCCCTGTACCCCCCCTCTACTGCCAGGTACATTACCCCTCTACCCCCCTCTACTGCCAGCTACATTACCCCTTTACTGCCAGGTACATTACCCCTCTATCCAGTGGCGTCACTAGGGTTGGTGTCACCCAGTGCGGTAACTCACGGTGTCGCCCCCAACCCCTTCTAATAATGTTTTTTTTTTATGTTACTGATGGCACTGTATTGACACTGTTTTTGCACTGATTGGGCACTGTATTGCCACTGATGGCACTAATGGGACACTGATAGTACTGTATTGCCACTGATGGCACTGATAGCACTGTATTGCCACTGATGGCACTAATGGGGCACTGATAGCACTGTATTGCCACTGATGGCACTGTGATGCCACTGGTGGTACTGTATTGGCACTGATTGGTTGGTCAAGTGGGAGGGACTTGCCTTGAGCTGAGTAAACAACATACATAGAGAGCAACCAATTAAGGCATGCCAGCCAGCCACTCACATTCACTAGGAAAATAGTACTCACGTGCTGGCAAAGCGGTGCCTGAGCAGCGATGAGCAGGTAGGTACTTGTGCTGTGCGTGTGCGTCTCGTCTGTGATGATGATGTGCCACTTACTGCCGGGAAACCTTCTCCGCTCTGCTCCCTAACCCATGTGCCACTCTGGCTCCGCCCCACAAGCCATGCCCACCCCACGCCTCTCCAAACCTTTGCCGCTCGTCTCGTTTGCCTACTCCCAGGACCCCCGCAATGTACAGTACACAGGAGGAGGTGGGGTCAGGTAACACACCCACCATCTGTCTGTGACAAAGACTGCTGGAGGAGGCTGCTGGTCTGAATAGATTATAACACACTGCAATTTCGGCGGCCGCGAGACATAGAGGCAGCGGGGCCACAGACCGGGAGCCTGGGCTCCCGCCTCAGGCACAGTGGTATCACCAGTGTTGCCAACCTACCAGACTGAAATTCACTGACACGACACTCCAAAATTTACTGGCACAGCCAAGTTTTTACTGGCATTTTCCAAAACTTACAAAATGACAGGTTTAGTTGCAAATTTCAGTACATAAGCTACAAAGAAGTACAATATGCAATTAGCAATGTGGTCTAAAATAGACATTAAGGTAAAGTAACATATTTCTTATGTTATTTTTGATATAGTAAGGGCGGGCTATTATAACCCATCACCTATGTCAAACTGGAGAGATTTCCCCTTAATTTTTTGTTCCATAGCCATCTCAGAAAGTGAGAGGAAACCCCTGGAAGCCACCAGGATCACCCAAATATTATGTCCCCAATTCTAAGGACCGCCTGTCTCCATCCCTCCATCATCTTCTGACTCCATCACCTCTTGTCTCCATCACACCATCCCTCCATCACCTCCTGTCTCCATCACACCATCCCTCCATCACCTCCTGTCTCCATCACACCATCCCTCCATCACCTCCTGTCTCCATCACCTCCTGTCTCCATCACCTCCTGTCTCCATCACCTCCTGTCTCCATCACCTCCTGTCTCCATCACCTCCTGTCTCCATCACCTCCTGTCTCCATCACCTCCTGTCTCCATCACCTCCTGTCTCCATCACCTCCTGTCTCCATCACCTCCTGTCTCCATCACCTCCTGTCTCCATCACCTCCTGTCTCCATCACCTCCTGTCTCCATCACCTCCTGTCTCCATCACACCATCACCTCCTGTCTCCATCCCTCCATCCCTCCATCACCTCCTGTCTCCATCACACCATCCCTCCATCACCTCCTGTCTCCATCACACCATCACCTCCATCACCTCCTGTCTCCATCACACCATCACCTCCATCACCTCCTGTCTCCATCACACCATCACCTCCTGTCTCCATCACCTCCTGTCTCCATCACCTCCTGTCTCCATCACCTCCTGTCTCCATCACCTCCTGTCTCCATCACACCATCACCTCCATCACCTCCTGTCTCCATCACACCATCACCTCCTGTCTCCATCACCTCCTGTCTCCATCACTCCATCCCTCCATCACCTCCTGTCTCCATCACCTCCTGTCTCCATCACTCCATCCCTCCATCACCTCCTGTCTCCATCACCTCCTGTCTCCATCACTCCATCACACCATCACCTCCTGTCTCCATCACCTCCTGTCTCCATCACCTCCTGTCTCCATCACCTCCTGTCTCCATCACTCCATCACACCATCACCTCCTGTCTCCATCACCTCCTGTCTCCATCACCTCCTGTCTCCATCACCTCCTGTCTCCATCACCTCCTGTCTCCATCACCTCCTGTCTCCATCACCTCCTGTCTCCATCACCTCCTGTCTCCATCACCTCCTGTCTCCATCACCTCCTGTCTCCATCACCTCCTGTCTCCATCACACCACCGCCTCCTGTCGCCACCGCCTCCTGTCTCCATTACTCCATCCCTCCATCGTCTTCTGACTCCCATCACCTCCTGTCTCCGTCACACCATCACTTCCATCTCCCCTCCGTCACACCATCACTTCCATCTCCATCCCTCCATCTCCCTCCTGTCTCCATCCCTTCATTAAACTGTCCATCCAACCATCCCTCTGTTGTAGGTCACTCCCACCACTTCACCCTCCATTATTTTCATTTTTCCATAACTCCATCGTTTTATCTCTTGCTCCATCCGTCCCTTGCTTCATTTCTCTGCCCCTTGCTCCATCTCTCCATCATACTGTCCATCCAAAAATCCTTGTGCCCTATATCCCTCCCCCTTTTCTACCCGCCATCACTTTTATCCTTCTATTATTCTGTCTGTCTCTCACTCTATCTTTCCATGACTCCATCCCTATATCCTTTGCTCCATTGTTCCATTTGTCTGTGTCTCTCACCATCCCTCCATCTATCCTTCTCTCTGTCACCCAATCTATTCCTCCATCCCTTACTCCTCACTCTTTCCATCTCTCTGTCCATCTCCCTCCCCCATCACTCCACCACTCTGGATTTCCATTATACACTAATAAAAATACTGCAGAGCACTTCCACTGCAAATGTGCTCTCTACTTACTCTGATAGGTATATGAATAGTAAACACCTTAAGACCACCAAGCACAATAAATAAATAATGATCATACAGTATACATACACACTATACACATTTCATCTGAAAATCTGCTGCTGCCTCCCGTCTCCTGGCATGCTTGGATTTGTAGTGCCACAGACACATGAGGTGGTAATGCAGGAGAGGAGTCTGTGCCTGAAGTGGACTGATGAGCAGGTAATGGATAGGGATTCTAGGGAGGTGTATTAGGCATTGGGGGTAGAACTTAGAAAACATCCACCCTTCAGAAGCAGAGTAGTTCTCACACAAAAAAAAACAAAAATGATCCAACAGACAGGAGCCGCCTCCTCCTCCCTCTCTTCCTCCCTCCCTGCTACTCCTACACTGACCTCACTACTCTTCCGCTACTCCTTCCCTGACCCCCTATACCTGCCTTCTACTGCCAGGTACAGTCCTCTTCTACTCCTTCCCTGACCCCCTATACCTGCCTTCTACTGCCAGGTACAGTCCTCTTCTACTCCTTCCCTGACCCCCTATACCTGCCTTCTACTGCCAGGTACAGTCCTCCTTCTACTCCTTCCCTGACCCCCTATACCTGCCTTCTACTGCCAGGTACAGTCCTCTTCTACTCCTTCCCTGACCCCCTATACCTGCCTTCTACTGCCAGGTACAGTCCTCTTCTACTCCTTCCCTGACCCCCTATACCTGCCTTCTACTGCCAGGTACAGTCCTCTTCTACTCCTTCCCTGACCCCCTATACCTGCCTTCTACTGCCAGGTACAGTCCTCTTCTACTCCTTCCCTGACCCCCTATACCTGCCTTCTACTGCCAGGTACAGTCCTCTTCTACTCCTTCCCTGACCCCCCCTATACCTGCCTTCTACTGCCAGGTACAGTCCTCTTCTACTCCTTCCCTGACCCCCTATACCTGCCTTGTACTGCCAGGTACAGTCCTCTTCTACTCCTTCCCTGACCCCCTATACCTGCCTTCTACTGCCAGGTACAGTCCTCCTTCTACTCCTTCCCTGACCCCCTATACCTGCCTTCTACTGCCAGGTACAGTCCTCCTTCTACTCCTTCCCTGACCCCCTATACCTGCCTTCTACTGCCAGGTACAGTCCTCTTGTACTCCTTCCCTGACCCCCTATACCTGCCTTCTACTGCCAGGTACAGTCCTCCTTCTACTCCTTCCCTGACCCCCTATACCTGCCTTCTACTGCCAGGTACAGTCCTCCTTCTACTCCTTCCCTGACCCCCTATACCTGCCTTCTACTGCCAGGTACAGTCCTCCTTTTACTCCTTCCCTGACCCCCTATACCTGCCTTCTACTGCCAGGTACAGTCCTCCTTCTACTCCTTCCCTGACCCCCTATACCTGCCTTCTACTGCCAGGTACAGTCCTCCTTCTACTCCTTCCCTGACCCCCTATACCTGCCTTCTACTGCCAGGTACAGTCCTCTTCTACTCCTTCCCTGACCCCCTATACCTGCCTTCTACTGCCAGGTACAGTCCTCTTCTACTCCTTCCCTGACCCCCTATACCTGCCTTCTACTGCCAGGTACAGTCCTCTTCTACTCCTTCCCTGACCCCCTATACCTGCCTTCTACTGCCAGGTACAGTCCTCCTTCTACTCCTTCCCTGACCCCCTATACCTGCCTTCTACTGCCAGGTACAGTCCTCCTTCTACTCCTTCCCTGACCCCCTATACCTGCCTTCTACTGCCAGGTACAGTCCTCTTGTACTCCTTCCCTGACCCCCTATACCTGCCTTCTACTGCCAGGTACAGTCCTCCTTCTACTCCTTCCCTGACCCCCTATACCTGCCTTCTACTGCCAGGTACAGTCCTCCTTCTACTCCTTCCCTGACCCCCTATACCTGCCTTCTACTGCCAGGTACAGTCCTCTTGTACTCCTTCCCTGACCCCCTATACCTGCCTTCTACTGCCAGGTACAGTCCTCCTTTTACTCCTTCCCTGACCCCCTATACCTGCCTTCTACTGCCAGGTACAGTCCTCCTTCTACTCCTTCCCTGACCCCCTATGCCTGCCTTCTACTGCCAGGTACAGTCCTCTTCTACTCCTTCCCTGACCCCCTATACCTGCCTTGTACTGCCAGGTACAGTCCTCTTGTACTCCTTCCCTGACCCCCTATACCTGCCTTGTACTGCCAGGTACAGTCCTCTTCTACTCCTTCCCTGACCCCCTATACCTGCCTTCTACTGCCAGGTACAGTCCTCCTTCTACTCCTTCCCTGACCCCCTATACCTGCCTTCTACTGCCAGGTACAGTCCTCCTTCTACTCCTTCCCTGACCCCCTATACCTGCCTTCTACTGCCAGGTACAGTCCTCTTCTACTCCTTCCCTGACCCCCTATACCTGCCTTCTACTGCCAGGTACAGTCCTCTTCTACTCCTTCCCTGACCCCCTATACCTGCCTTCTACTGCCAGGTACAGTCCTCCTTCTACTCCTTCCCTGACCCCCTATACCTGCCTTCTACTGCCAGGTACAGTCCTCCTTCTACTCCTTCCCTGACCCCCTATACCTGCCTTGTACTGCCAGGTACAGTCCTCTTCTACTCCTTCCCTGACCCCCCCTATACCTGCTTTGTACTGCCAGGTACAGTCCTCTTCTACTCCTTCCCTGACCCCCCCTATACCTGCCTTCTACTGCCAGGTACAGTCCTCCTTCTACTCCTTCCCTGACCCCCTATACCTGCCTTCTACTGCCAGGTACAGTCCTCCTTCTACTCCTTCCCCGACCCCCTATACCTGCCTTCTACTGCCATGTACAGTCCTCTTCTACTCCTTCCCTGACCCCCTATACCTGCCTTCTACTGCCAGGTACAGTCCTCCTTCTACTCCTTCCCTGACCCCCTATACCTGCCTTCTGCTGCCAGGTACAGTCCTCTTCTACTCCTTCCCTGACCCCCTATACCTGCCTTCTGCTGCCAGGTACAGTCCTCTTCTACTCCTTCACTGACCCCCCCTATACCTGCCTTCTACTGCCATGTACAGTCCTCTTCTACTCCTTCCCTGACCCCCTATACCTGCCTTCTACTGCCAGGTACAGTCCTCCTTCTACTCCTTCCCTGACCCCCTATACCTGCCTTCTGCTGCCAGGTACAGTCCTCTTCTACTCCTTCACTGACCCCCTATACCTGTGATGGCGAACCTTGGCACCCCAGATTTTTTTGAACTACATTTCCTATGATGCTCAGCTACACTGAGTGCATGATCATAATGGGAAATGTAGTTATGAACCATCTGGGAGTGGTTCAGAACTACACTATACCAACCCTCTACTGCCAGTTACAGTCCCCTTTTACTCCTACATTGACCTCACTGCTCTAACGCTACTCCTTCCCTGGCCCCCTCTACTGACTCTACTGCCAGGTACAGTCCCCTTCTACTCCTACACTGACCTCACTACTCTTCCGCTACTCCTTTCCTGACCCCCCCCCTATACCAGCCCTACTGCCAGATACTTACCCCTCCGCTCCCCTGCTACTTCTTCCCTGATCCCCATACTATCCCTCTATTGCCAGGTACCTTCCTCCTACTCCTACACTGACCCAACTACTCCTTCCCTCATTCCCATTCCAACCCTCGACTGCCATGTACCTTCTCTACTCCTACACTGACCCCACTGCTCTACTGCTACTCCTTCCATGATCCCCATACAAACCCTCCACTGCCACATAGAATCAAAATCTCATAAATCCATATTTTCTACACAATAGAAAATAGAAAACATATCAGATGTTTAAGTGTCCATTCACACTGGTACGACTTGTCAGGCAACTTGGTCAGCCTGACAAGTCATGCACCGTCGCGTCCCATAGTGTAGTACAGGACCCGTTCTAATAGGAGCGACACAAGTCGCTCCGACTTAGAAAAAGGGTCCTGTACTACTTCGGGGCGACCTGGAGCGACTTGCATTGACATTCATTTTATGAAGTCCGTGCAAGTCGCGCCGAAGTCGCAGTGCATGGGACTTCACAGGTCACCCCCTAAGTCGGAGCGACCTAGTGTGAACTGAGCCTAAACTGAGAAAATGTACCATTTTAAGAAAAAATAAGGTAATGTTGCCATAATTTTCAACAACACATCTCAAACAAGTTGGGACAGGGCCATGTTTGCCACAGTGTAGCATCTCCTCTTCTTTAGCAACATTCTGTATATGTCTGAGAACTGAGGAGACCAGTTGCTGGAGTTTTGGGAGTTGGGAATGTTGTCCCATTTTTGCCTTAGCATATGCTGCTTTAAAACCTGAATATATCTTTCAGTGTTGATGGTGCCTTTCCAGGTGTGTAAGCAGCCCATGCAATCAGAGATGCAGGCTTTTGAACGAAGTGCTGATAACAAGCTGGAATGTTCTTCTCTATATTTTGAAGGAGGATGGGGCGCCCCTGAATGCCAAAAAGAATGTCCAATTTCAATCTATCTGCCCACAGGACAGCTTTCCACATTGCAACAGACCATTTTAACCACTTGCCTTCTGTGCACTTAAACACCCTTCCCATCCAGGCCAATTTTCAGCTTTCAGCGCTGTCACACTTTGAATGACAATTGCGTGGTCATGCTACACTGTACCCAAATGAAATTTTTATCATTTTTTTCACACAAATAGAGCTTTCTTTTGGTGGTATTTAATCATCTGGGTTTTTTATTTTTTACAAAAAAAAAGAATAAAGACAAAAAATTTTGAAAAAAAAAAAAAAGTTTTTCTTATTTTCTGCGAGTAAATTTTGAAAATAAATTTTTCTCCTTCACTGATGTGCGCTGATGAGGTGGCACTGATGAGGTGGCACTGATTGGCACTGATGAGGTGGCACTTATGGGCACTGATGAGGTGGCACTTATGGGCACTGATGAGGAGGTACTAATATGCCGCACTGATAGGCGGCACTGATAGGCGGCACTGATAGGCGGCACTGCTGGGCACTGAGAGGTGGCACTGAGAGGTGGCACGCTGGGCACTGAGAGGCGGCACTGCTGGGCACTGAGAGGCGCCACTGACGGGCGTCACTGATGGGCACTGAGAGGCGGCACTGATGGGCACTGACGGGTGGCACTGATGGACACTGACGGGTGGCACTGATGGACACTGACGGGTGGCACTGATGGACACTGACGGGTGGCACTGATGGACACTGACGGGTGGCACTGATGGACACTGACGGGTGGCACTGATGGACACTGACGGGTGGCACTGATGGACACTGACGGGTGGCACTGATGGACACTGACGGGTGGCACTGATGGACACTGACGGGTGGCACTGATGAGCACTGATGGGCGGCACTGATGAGCACTGGTGGGCAGCACCATCAGTGCCCACACTCAGTGCCCATAGTGCTGCCAGTCAGTGCTCATCAGTGCCTAGATGAGCAGGTACTGATGGGCACTGACTGGCAGCACTATGGGCACTGATTGTGGGCACTGATGGGGGACACTGATGGCGGGCACTGTGGGCACTGTTGGGGGCAATGTGTGTATGTTTTTTTTACCTTGCAGTAATCAGGGCATTGGTGATCAGTGCCCTGATTACATGTCTCTGTGTCCCCAGCTCTGTGAGGCTCCCCCTCCTTCCTCACACTGCAGGCTCCGTGTGAGGAAGGAGCGCCGGCGATGAGAGATGATCTCATATGTTTACATATGAGATCATCTCTCATTGGATGGTCCGATCACGTGGTGAATGGCCGCTGTGATTGGCCATTCACCACGATCTGTGATCGGCCGTGTCCAAGGGACACGGCCGACACAGATTCTCCCCGATGCACGCGCGCGGGGAGCCTGCTTCTGGGAGGCCGTTTAAAAACGGCCTCCCGAAAATTCGAGTCTGCGCTGCAGCCGTATATAGGCTGTAGCGCGGATGGGATGTAGTTATATGACCTTTAGCCCAGAGAATACGGCAGTGTTTCTGAATTTTGTTCAGATACTTTGACTTCCTACATGATAGAGCTATAATTTACATTTTTGGATGGCACGGCGATCTGTGTTCAGACGGTGAGTCCATGCAGTGATGCCTATCACAGAATCATGGGCATCCAGTATTGCGCTTTGGCTTTGTATGCTGTGCACGGAAATTTCTCCAGATACTAGATGGACTACTCAGTCTGACTTCTTTGTTTCTATTCTCTGAAGCTCTTCATGATATTGTGTACTGTATGTGATGATGTAATTTAAAGTATAACTAAAGGCAAAACATTTTTTGAATTTGGATAGAGCGGAGAAGAATTGGAGTGCTTGTCCTGTTTACCATTATCATTGAAAGTAAAAGAAAATCCTCAAATAGAGGGGAAATCTTCCAATGGGTACACTAGTTCTGGTGACCTGGGGGTTCCTAAGCAATTCCCTTAATTTGCAGGGATTTCCAATCACTTTCTGTTTTGGCTATGGGACAGGCAGTGAAGGGAATTTTCCGCAATGGGACACAGACGGCAAAATAAAAATCTGACGGATTATAACCCTCCCTTGCCCTATCCAAAATAAACAAAAACGTTTTGCCTATAGTTCTACTATTACCACCTCAATACCGGCCCATAGTACATATACGTCCTGAGTTTAAAGCTAAATACCGGTGTTATGGCAGCAGATAGCTGCCATAACCCTGGTATTTCTTTAAACTGCAGGAGATCGGCTTTCCGATAAGGGTGGTCCCAGTGGCGGATTCGCCGCGAGATCACCCTCCGGGATGGCGGAAGGGGTGCCCCTCCCACCTCGTCCCGGTCCTTTTCCCCGCTTACCGGACCCGCCGGCAGCGGGGAAAACGATCGGGTCCCGGATCCTCACAGACAGGATGTCAAGTGAGGGCAAGCTTGCCCTCACTCGACTCTATTGTCTTGGAGGACCGGAGCGACGGCAAACGTCGTTGCCGAGCAACCAGCTTAAAGGTCCCTTTTTTTTTTTTTTTCCCCCTTTCTATCTTTATTAGTGTACTTGTGAGATCTGAGGACTTTTTGACCCCAGATCTCACAAAAAAGAGGTCCTGTCGTGCCTTTTTCTATTACAAGGAATGTTTACATTCCTTGTATTAGAAATAAAAATGATCAATTTTTTTTTTTTTTTTTTTTTTAAAAACGGTGTAAAAATAATAAATAAAATAAATTAGTAAAAAAAAAAAAAAAAATTAAAGCGTCCTGTCCCCGTTAGCTCGAGCGCAGAAGCGAACGCACACGGAAACCCCGCCCACATATGTAAACGGTGTTCAAACCACACATGTGAGGTATCGCCGCGATCGTTAGAGCGAGAGCAATAATTTGAGCCCTAGACCTCCTCTGTAACTCTAAGATAGCAACCTGTAGAAATTTTTAAAAATGTCGCCTATGGGGATTTTTAAGTACCAAAGTTCGTCACCATTCCGTGAGCGTGCGCAATTTTGAAGCATGACATTATCTTTCACATTATGGAAAAAAATTGGGCTAACTTTACTGGATTCTTATTTTTTAATTCAAAAAAGTGATTTTTTTCCAAAAAAAATTGCGTTTGGAAGACCGCTGCGCAAATACGGTGTGATAAAAAATATTACAATAATCTCCATTTTATTCTCTAGGGTCTCTGCTAAAAAAAATATATAATGTTTGGGGGTTCTAAGTAGTTTTTCTAGCAAAAACAACTGATTTTATCTTATAAACACCAAATGTCAAAAATAGGCCTAGTAGGCAAGTGGTTAAAGTCTTTGCAATTTAGGTTGAGGATCGTTATTCTGAAATTGTTGGACAATTTTTAGACGCAGCTTTTCACAGATTGGTCTGCCCATCCTTTTTTCTTTTTTTTTTTTCCTCTGCCCATCTTTTCTTCTGAGACACTGACTCTCGAAGATGCTCTTTATATATCCAATCATGTTACTGACCTTTTGCCAATTAACCTAATTAGTTGCATAATGTTATCCCAGCTCTTCCTTGTTGTTAGTACCACTTTGCCAACTTTTTGTTCTGTCATTAACTTAGGAAGTATTGCTGCCATCATTTTCAAAATTGCCTATATTTTTCTTCTTAAAATGGTACATTTTCTCAGTTTAAACATTTTATTAATTTTTTTTTATAATCGTTTATTGAAAAATTTTCACACATACAGATTAGTACACAACATTTACATGAAGGAAAAAATAACAGTAACAATAACAGACTCACGCTTAAGGCGTGGAAGATGGAGGCAACGTGTGTGAGTTGAACATAACATAGGCCATTTGGAAGTACAATATTCATACACGACCAGAGAAATAGGTATGCCCACGGGGAAATCAGGGTAGGCCCACCTTGTCCAATACAAACAGAGTGAGGAACTGGAGAGATAGGACATGTGAAGCGAGAGGATGAGCACCTCGGGGAGTGGACACCCCCAATGGGGATCACGCTGTGTCCGAAACCCTAGAGCGTGAGCGCCCATCCAAAGATTGTAGCGGGCGACCGAATAAAAACCGAGGGGGTCTCAGTTTAAACATTTGATATGTTTTCTATTGTGAATACAATTTGGGTTTATACGTTTTTTGCAAATCCATGCAATCAGTTTTTAGTAGATTTTACACAGCATCCTAACTTTTTTGGAAATGGGGTTGTATACCTCTCCATTCCCCTATTGCCCCCTCACTACCCTTTTACTTCTATAATGTTGGTTATGTACTTCTTTACTGTGGTTCTACCAGCTATACTGCCACCTACCAAATCTCAATCAATATATTAGAATGTACTGTACTTTACAACCCCTTTGTTGCCTGGTCTGTATACATAAAAAGCACACACTTTTTTTTTTTTTTTTCCCTATACACACATTATGATCATAAATGTAAAGGTGCAATTACTTTCTGTACAGTTATAAAATTCACCTTGCAGCATTGGCTTTTTACGGCTTGAATGACCTTGTCTGGAAGAGTAGAGAGGGTCTGGGCAGGTGGTGACCACCAACAAGCAGAAGCAATGATTTGAGGGCTACGTGCACACTGTGCAGTATGTGAGCAACTGCATCCATGTCCAACTGTAACCAGTTATGGACACTAGGTATTAAGGAACGACAGTTTATTGGCAAAGGGGCCGATCTGCACTTTCCCCGATATATCGGAATCGGCCCCTGAGGTTACTGATATTGCCGATATTTCGGGAAAGTGCTGTACCGGAGTGATACCTGCAGCTACAGGCATTACCCTGGTACCGGCCTCCATAGCTGACGGTCGGCTGTCTTGTAATGACAACCGATGTGGTTGAGAAGTCGCTTGGCTGTCATTACAAGGAGAGGGATGACGTCTCCCCCCCTTCCGCGGGACGTCTCCCCCCTTCCGCGGCTCGCCTGTGTCTCCCATCCCACCAGGAGATCCAGGGAACCAGCCTGCACGGCCGCCGAAGAGAACACCCGATCAAAGACACATTCGGCTCTGATTGAGTCTCCATGTAAAAACCCAGAAATGATGTCACTTCCGGGTACTGGCGCCTAATTCAAAAAAATGACCGCATTCAAAACAGCCAAACTTGGCGTTTTGAATGCTTTTAAGTGCAGAGAAGGGGGGGGGGGGGAGTCTTTTAGACCCCCAGATCCCTCCGCAAGAGTACCTGTAAAAATAATAAAAAAAAAAATATAATATATATTTTTTTTAATTTACTTAAAATATCGGCCGATACCGATTTGCGATGACCAAAATATGGGTATCGGCAATAAAAAAACGATATCGGTAGATCACTACTAGGTATGCTACAAAAACCCCTAAAAACATAATCTAACAGGTCTTTCTACTCCTGTGTAAGTGTGAATGCATGATCAGTATTGATAATCCCAGCCGCACTGGAAGCAAGGCTCTTGCAACTATCACGCCAACTCACATGTAACCGATCATCCAGTGAACACGTGTGATTGATTAGCCCTGGAAAAACAGTGACACACTGAGAACAGTATGTCATTTCAAGAAGTTACAATGTAGCAATTAATACCACTTTAAGGTGGCCCATTCAGGGTACCTTTCTGAATTTAACCTCTGAACTGTCTGTAATGCCCTGTCTGACACACTCCCTACTGCCCAGAGCTAAAACCATTATCCAAAGGTGAGATATGTACTGTCTGAAGGCCGTTCGTAGAATGTACTTAGCTGAAACAAGGATGCTTGGTTGTGTAATCTGGTTAAAGTCTGGCTCTTCCTAGAACCGGTGTAACTCATTTATGTCTTTGTTTTAATGCAGACTGCTTGTATCATTCTTTAATTACTTGTACTGGTTTAGTCTACAGGTCTTGGTGGAAAAGCAGTGGCTGGACACGACTCGGAGCAGATTGAGTCTATGGAGCCCGTGAAGAATCTGGTCATTAAAGTCACGTTTAATGCAGATGTACATGCCAGCCTGCACTGGAACTTCCGACCTCAGCAGTCTGAGATCTATGTAAGTTCTCAGTCTCGTATCATTCATCAGTGTGAAAAATGAATCCATTGTAATTAAATGTTTAACAGTAGGGAAAGATTACTTTGTATAAAATAGTGAAGCGCTTTCAACTCCACATTCTAAAGCGACAAGTGCAACAACAAAAAAAAAGTGTTTGTGCATTTCATAAATATAGAATATCATCAATAAGTTCGTTTATTTAAAAAATTCAATTCAAAAAGTGAAACTCCTATATTTTATATAGATGCGTTACACACAGTGATATATATTTCAAGCATTTTTCTTTTCTCTTACTTTTGATGATTACGGCTTACAGCTAGTGACACCCCAAGTTTCAGTATTCCAGAAAATTAGAATTTCTCTTTTTGTTCATTGATGGACACAGCTCCTGATATTCATAACCATTGGGTTATACTGCCCCCTACAGGAGTAGGACACTAGGCAGAAAATCTACAATCAACTGCAAGACTGGGTGACAGGCTGGATAATCTAGATCCAGTGGTCACCCCAGTATGGCCAGTGAGCGTGTGCAGACCCCCAGCTCCTCGCTAGGTCGACCGCAACAGCCCCACTGGACGGGGGCTGGCCTGCAAGTTAAACGCCTCGCGAGGTCGCTTACGACTGTGGTCTCGGCCCAAGTCGCAGCATTCCTCCTGGTTGACAGCTCGCCCCCCCCCCCCCCCCATTTCAATGGAGAGGGGTTCTGTCTGGAGCGGTGTCTGCCTGGTTCCTGGTATGGTGAGTAGTTGTGTGTCCCCCCCCCCTCTCCCCCTAGAGGGTTTTGGGGTTGACGTGAGCCCCTCCTGGGGAAGGTTGGACCCTTGGGTTCCCCTCCTTCCCGCAGGCACCCCCCCCGCCATGTCCCTTATCCTGCCCCCCTCTACGCTTGGGCTATTTGGGTGGTCTGAGCACTTTCCTGGGATGGGGGCAAGGCGCTAACTGGCGATGGGGGGGGGGGGCGCCGCTGGCGAGGTGATGATTGATTGTGCAGGAGAGGTTGTACCTGGTGGGGGCTCCTACCAGGGCCCCCCTCCCCATATCCTGCATGAATCTGTCCTTGAGGGACTGGTCTCCCTCGTGGGCCATGTAAGCCTTGTGGTGCCGCACAGGCAACTATGATTCCGGTTGAAGAGTCCCCGGCCTGTAAGGATCCGGCTGATCAGGAGATGAAGGCTCTGGCTTGCACTATGTACACTCTGGCTGGTTCGGCAATGAGGCGGCTATTCACCATTGCCCTATTGTCACAAACTCTAACCGAGTGGGCTTAACTCTTACACTGTGACCTGGAGGGGGTAACCGCTCCCCCCTGCCTTTGCCAAGCTGGTGGACCAGCTGGTTCAGGGGCTGCAGTTTATCTGTGGTGCCTCTATGGATGCGGCTCCCCTGATGGCTCGCCTCTCTGTTTTGGCAGTGGTCCTTCAGCGTTTTTTTTGGTTTAAGTGCTGGTCTGTGGATCAGACTTTAAAAAAGGACTTGACTGGTCTTCCCTTTTTCCCTTTCAAGGAGATCGCCTGTTTGGAGCTACCCTGGATGACATCATTAAAGGTCTCACAGGGGGGGGGGGGGGGGGGGGGCACTTTTTTTTTTCTTCCACAGGCTAATAAGGTCAAGAAACCTCGTCGTAGACGTAGGCCCTCCTTCTCAGCTCATAAGAAGTCGACTAATAAGGGCTCAAACCTTTCAGGGCCTCTTTTGGAGGATCCAAATGAACCTGGTCTGGCAAGCCAAGATTTGGCTTCTCCAGACCCGGGCCAAGGCTCCTGCATGAAGGCGCACCCTCACCCGTATCGGGGTTGGGGGGATGTCTTCGCTGGTTTCCGGACCCGTGGACTTCCCGGGTGCGAGACAAGTGGTTCCACAAAGTAATTTGGTCCGGCTACAAGATCGAGTTTTCGCTGTTGTCCCCGGCAAGGTTTTTTTCCTTCCAACTTGCGCCTGTCCCCAGATCGCTTACAGGGCCTGTTTGGGGTGGTACAAGACCTGTTCCTTCATAGGGTGATTTTCCCGGTTCCGACCTCGGAACGTTTTCAGGGTTTTCACTCAAGCCTGTTCACAGTTCTCAGGAGGAATGCAAAGTGCGTCCAGTCCTGGACCTCAAGGCGCTAAATTGCTTTGTGCGGGTACAGAAGTTCAGAATGGCGTTCCTTCGAACTGTGGTGGCATCCCTGCATCAGGGATTTCCTTGCCTCTATCAAGGATGCCTACTTTTACATTCAAATACGTGCCAGTCATCAGCGTTTTCTCCACTTTGCTGTGGAGGAGGAGCATTTTCAGTTTGTAGTGTTACCCTTTTGGTCTCGCATCTGCTCCTTGGGTCTTCACAAAAGTGTTAGCCCCAGTGCAAGTTTTCTTACGCCAACGGGGAATTGCGGTGCTGGGCTACTTGAAAGATCTCCTTCTGCGAGTGGAGTCTCCCTCTGCTCCGGTGGAGAACCTGGAGATCACAATACGAACTCTGCGGGAGTTTGGCTGGATTCTGAATTTTCAAAAGTCTGCTCTGGTTCCGTTCACAAAGCTAGACTATCTGGGCCTGACTCTGGACTCGGCCTTAGCCAGAGTGCTCCTTCCTCTGGACAAACTCCAGAAATTGCAGGCTGCAATTTGCCTCCTGCTGTCCAACAAATGGTCATCCCCCCCAGGACTTGCATGCAGGTGCTGGGCCTGATGGAAGACTTGCATACTCCCAGACCCTAGATATCGGACGTTATGGAAGACTTGCATACTCCCAGACCCTAGATATCTGACGTTATGGAAGACTTGCGTACTCCCTATGGGGGGTTTTAACTATTGGAACCTAATCTGGAACACTCAATTCTGATTTGATTGATTTTGAAGTGGTGATAAATGTAGGGGGTGCTTACTTTCTCCAAATCAAAATTTTCATCAATGTAGATTATAAAAATGAACACATCACATCGATTTTATGTTTCATTTAAGTATACAGTATTACCTTTTATTTTTGGTGTACTTGCTTTTTTCACATGCTAAAACACAAATCCATTATCGAGTACAACAGTGTGAGAAAACCTACCACCTTAAGAACAAATACAAATCCCATGTATCTCATGCTGGATCCCTCTGAAACACACTAGTAAATCATATTTAGTCTCTCCCTGGCTAAAACGTAGGGTGGTCCTAGTTTGTGTATGTACAGTACTTTGTGTGTTTAGCAAGTCTTGTATTGTCACAAAGCATGCTTAGGTAGGGTGAATTTAATGAAAATATAGGACCATTCTGGTCACCCTAAACTTGTAGAAATGCAGATTTGTGTAATGGGATGCAGTTCTCGCTCTCGCTGTCTCTCTGCCGCAGCCACCCACACACGCACTATAAAAAGGAAGGCTATACATGACAGAATCCTATGATGAAAGGCTGCAATATTCTATGGAAATGTGTGTAAGGAAAATAAATGATTTCTTATTCCATTGGATGGTATATAAATTGTTTCCTGTTTATTCTAAACAACTTGTTTTAATCTCTTGATCCAGCTGGTCCCGGGTGAAACTGCATTAGCATTTTATAGAGCAAAAAACTCCACGGATAAGCCAGTCATTGGAATTTCCACATACAATGTCATCCCCTATGAAGCAGGACAATATTTCAACAAGATTCAGGTAAGACAAACAACCGGTTAACCACATAATATCAACCCCAGCTGGAAAACATTCGGCTTTGCTCTCCCAAGGGGATTAGTCATGTTACCATTGGGTTAAAAGTAGGGATCGACCGATTATCGAGGGCCGATATCGACTTTTCCCAGAATTGGCCGATATTCCAGATATTGAGTGAGAAGGATGGAAGTTAGGGAGCGCTTCTGGTAATAATTGTATTAATGAAATCGGTCACAAACACCTGATGGTATACGGCATAGTGGTGGGAAAAATACACAGTTTATTGCATAAAATCAATAGAAGTTAAAAACACACACTGGTCGGATGTCGGGGCTGAGCCAGAGTACTTGCCCCCACCGCCAATGTACTGCTAGCTGGGTTTCTGGCCAGTGTCAACGTCGCCAGCAGGCGTCCATGCCGTCACAAGGATTGATGGATGCTTGATGTGACAGGGCTCCAGGTAGACCAACAGTACACAGACCGATACAGGAAACACTTGTGCTGGACAGCTGAAGCGGTGGCAGCGCAGGACATGACGTCACTCCACTGGCAAGAGTCATGGTGACGGGACCATTGGCTCTTCCACTGTAGGAGTCATAGGCTCTTCCTCCCTGTCTCTTGCCAGGGCGGTGGAGTGACGACATCACCTGCGCCACCACCGCTTCAGCTGTCCGGCCCAAGTGTTTCCTGTATCGGTCTGTGTACCGTTGGTCCCCCTGGAGCCCTGTCACATCAAGCATCCATCCATCCTTGTGACGGCATGGACGCCTGCTGGCGACGTTGACACTGGCCAGAAACCCAGCTAGCAGTACATCGGTGGTGGGGGCAAGTACACGGGTTCACATCGACATCCGACCAGTGTGTGTTTTTAACTTCTATTGATTTTATGCAATAAACTGTAGTTTTTTTCCACCACTATGCCGTTTACCATCAGGTGTTTGTGACTGATTTCATGAATACAATTATTCACCTTCAGCCTTCTCACTGATCTGACTCTGCACCCAGGGGTGCCCATCGGAGCTGCTGAGGTTGTACACAGGCTTTTAATCCACTGGTTGTTTGGGCACCCTGTCTCTATTTGTCTGGAAGCGTACCTGTCAAGTAATAAAAATAAAAAAAAATGTTAAATGTACGAAATTATCGGCCTATATCGATATGCATTGACAAAAATATCGGAAACGAAAAACTGATATTGGTCGATCACTAGTTAAAAGCAATGTCCAATGTGGCAGAGCCTGAATGGTTTACACTGCATACCTTCCAATTTATCATCTATATATTTTGTTACACAGCAAATTGTGGGAGGCTAAAATAAAGATATACTGGAGACATATTAAAATTGATGTCAATTTTACTAAAGAACACCTAACAGGGCTAAAGGTTGTTCCTAATGTTAGCACTTAGCTTTAATTATTGCCATTTTCACTTATTGCCATTTTCACAAGAGCTTCAGCTTGTATAAGAGCAGTGTGAACCGCAAGCTTTTATGAAACTTTATGCAATCTTTTCCAAAGCTTTTAGCAAGTTTTAAAACGCTTTCTCAAAGCCTTTAACTACCTCAATACTGGGCACTTAAACCCCCTTCCTTCCCAGACCAATTTTCATCTTTTAGCGCTGTTGCATTTTGAATGACAATTGCGCGGTCATGCAACATTGTACCTAAACCAAATTTGTGTCATTTTTTCCCCACAAATAGAGCTTTCTTTCGGTGGTATTTGATCACTGCCAGGTTTTTTCTTTTTTGGTGCACAAATAAAAAAAGACAGAAAAGTTTGAAAAAAAAAAAAAGTTTTTTTGTTTAGGTTATAAAATTTTGTGAATAGATACGTTTTTTCCTGCACTGATGAGCACTGATGATGCCGCACTGACAGGCACTGATGAGGAGACACTGATGGGGTGGCACTGATGGGGTGGCACTGATGGGGTGGCACTGATATGCAACACTGATGGGCACTGATAGGTAGCACTGATATGCAGCACTGATGGACACTGATATGTGGCACTGATAGATAGCACTGATATGTAGCATTGGTGGGCACTGATAGGCAGCGCTGATGGGCACTGATAGGCAGCGCTGATGGGCACTGATAGGCAGCACTGATGGGCACTGATCGGCGGCACTGGTGGGCACTGATAGGTGGCAATGATCGGCACTGATGGGCGGCACTGATTGGCACTGATGGGGGGGCACTGATGGGCACTGATAGGCAGCACTGGTGGGCAATAATGGGCACTGGTGGGCAGCACTGGTGGATGGCAATAACGGGCACTGGTGGGCAGCACTGATATATGGCATTGGTGGGCAGCACTGATAGGAGGGCACTACTGGCAGGCTGTTTGCCATCCCTGGTGGCCATGGTGGGCATCCCTGGTGGTCATGGGTGGGCATCCCTGGTGGCTCTAGTGGCATCCCCTCCCCCCAGGGCTGCACTGGTAATCAATCATCTGATTACCAGCACAGACCCCCCCTGTGATCAGTGAGTACTTAGAAATACTCACTGATCACCCCAGCTCCAGTATCGATCCTCTTCTTCTCCTCCCTGACAGGATCTGTCAGGGAGGAGAAGAGATCGAAGCCGTTACAACGGCTGTATTTACATTGCATGACGGCTGTGATTGGACACAGCCGTCATGTGATCAGGAGGGCCAATCACAGGGCCCTCCTGACGCATCTTGTTGCGCTGTGTCCGAGGGACACAGGCACATCGAGATCGCGCCGCTGCGCGTGCCCGCGGCGGCGCGATCTCGCTCCTTCTGAAGGACGTTCCGGAACGTCCATTCAGAAGGACGAGACTCCCACCCGGCCGTATATGTACAATGGCCCGGGTGGGAGGTGGTTAAAGTGCCCTTCAGCTCCTGTTTGGAAATGTCATATGCAGATCTTAATGGGAGTGCTGATTGTCACTTTAACCAGTTCTGGAGCAGAAGGATTTTCCCCCTTAATGACCAGGCCCTATTTTGCGATTCGGCACTGCGTTACTTTAACGGAGAATTGCGCGCTCATGCGACACTGTACCCAAACACAATTTATGACCTTTTTTCCCCACAAACTTTCTTTTGGTGGTATTTGATCACCTGTGCGAGGTTTTTTTTTTTTTGTTTTTTTGTTTGTTTTATTTTTTTTGCGTTATTAACAAAAAAAGAGCGATAATTTTGAAAATGTATACTATTTTTCACTTTCTGCTATGAAATTCCCCAAAAAGAAATTTAAAAATCTAATTTTTTTTAACATTTGAGGCCAATTTGTTTTCTGCTACATATTTTTGGTAATAAAAAATTGCAATAAGCGTATTTTGATTGGTTTGCGCAAAAGTTATCGCGCCTACAATCTACGGGAAAGATATTTATGTCATTTTTGTTTATTTTTTTATTTTATTTTTTTTTACTAGTAATGGTGGCGATCTGCGATTTTTATCGGGACTGCGACATTGCGGCGGACAGATCGGACCCCTAACTGACATTTTTGACACTTTTGGGGCTACCAGTGACATTACTACAGTAATCAGTGCTAAAACTATGCACTGTTACTGTAATAATGACACTGGCAGGGAAGGGGTTAACAGTATGTGTGATCAAGGGGTAAATATGAGCCTAGGGGAGTGATTCTAACTGTGGGGGGGGGGGGGGGTGTGTCTTATGAGATGACCATAGAGACATGTGATCCTATATAGAAGAATCACAGGTGCTCTGTGATCATTTCATAGAGAAGAACGGTCATATGTGTTTACAACTGACCGTTCTTCTCTCTCAGCGGGGAGCGATCGCGGGTGGCCGCCTGACACACGCCCTGGCTTCCCCGCTGACGATCGGAGGTGGGAGCGCGCTGTGCGCTCGCCCCCTAGCTCCTTCTAGGCGAGCTACGTAGACCTACGTCGTTCTGCCTGTACGAGCCAGCCTGCCGCAGTAAATCTAACGTAAGCCGTCGGGAACTGGTTAAACATGCTACTAGAGGGCTTCATCAGGCTTTCAACAAGCTTCAAGTAGTACTGAAGCCTGCTAGCAATTTGATTAAAGTGGCAGTCAGCACTCCCATTAGTAATGGTACTTTTAAAAGCACCCACAAAGCTTACTTAAAGCTCTTTAAATGTTTTATAAAAGCTTGCTGTTCACACTGCTTATACAAGCTGAAGGCCATGTGAAATAAGGTCTATTGGAATAGATGTGCTGTTTAACATAACCCTGTGTTGAATTTTTTTCTAGTGCTTCTGCTTTGAAGAGCAGAGACTGAACCCCCATGAAGAAGTGGACATGCCTGTGTTCTTCTACATTGACCCGGAGTTTGCGGAGGACCCCAGGATGGCAGGAGTGGAAAATATTATGTTATCCTATACCTTTTTTGAAGCCAAAGAGGGACACAAACTTCCAGTTCCAGGATATAACTGATCTCTGACTAGATTTACTGACTTCTGCTGCTTTCCAAGGACTGATTTGTGTTTACCTTTAATCATTGAGAGAAAGTATTTAAAGATTATAGATTTTTTATTGTAAATATATTGTACAAAAAACAGAGGTGGGTCTTTTCTTCAGAGATCTTTGTCATTCAGCAACAAAGCAGATATTAGGAAAGCAGGTGGACTATTATTGGTGGTGGTTTTATTATATAGACAAATGGTGCTGTTCATGAAATGGGGTGGAATTTAGAAATCTGAGTGGTGCAAATAACCATCTATGAATGTGACAATCCGTTGATGTGTAGCAATATGCATTATATAACAGAGCAGAGTGGTGTGAAGTATGTCGTTCAGTACACAGTGCCTTGAAAAAGTATTCATACTCCTTGGAATCTTCCACATTTTGTCATGTTACAACCACACATTATGTATTTTATTGGGATTTTATGTGCTAGACCGACACAAAGTGGCACATAATTGTGAAGAGGAAAATGATAAATTGTTTTTAAAAATTTTAACTGCTTGCCGACCGCCCACCGCATATATATACTGCGGCAGGCTGGCTCAGCTGCATGAAACGCCGTACCATTTGCCAGCGGGGAAGCTGATTCAGGGTTCCAGCGGCTATCGCTCCCTGTGGAAATCCGCCGGGCACTTGCAATCGCTCCCTGTGGAAATCCGCCGGGCACCTGCAATCGCTCCCTGTGGAAATCCGCCGGGTACCTGCAATCGCTCCCTGTGGAAATCTGCCGGGCACCTGCAATCGCTCCCTGTGGAAATCCGCCGGGTACCTGCAATCGCTTCCTGTGGAAATCCGCCGGGCACCTGCAATCGCTCCCTGTGGAAATCCGCCGGGCACCTGCAATCGCTCCCTGTGGAAATCCGCCGGGCACCTGCAATCGCTCCCTGTGGAAATCCGCCGGGCACCTGCAATCGCTCCCTGTGGAAATCCGCCGGGCACCTGCAATCGCTCCCTGTGGAAATCCGCCGGGCACCTGCAATCGCTCCCTGTGGAAATCCGCCGGGTACCTGCAATCGCTCCCTGTGGAAATCCGCCGGGCACCTGCAATCGCTCCCTGTGGAAAGAGAATGGTGGTCTGCTGTTGTAAACACAGCAGACCGTTGTTCTCTCTGGAATAAATACAGAGCCCCTGTGTTCCTCCTATTTAGGAATACAGGTCTCTGTCTTAATTCCACAAGCCCATCCCCCTCAGTTAAAAAAACACCCCCTAGGCATACATTTAACCCTTTGATCACCCCTGGTGTTAACCCCGTCTTTGCCAGTGTCATTATTACAATAACAGTGCATATTTTTATCACTGATTACTGTAGTAACGTCACTGGTTCCCCCCCCCCCCCCCCCCAAAAAAAAATTGTCAGGGATCAGATCTGTCCACTGCAATGTAGCAGTCCTGCTAAAAGATCGCTGACATTACTAGCAAACAAAATAAGTAAAAATGACACAAATCTTTCCCCTAGTTTGTAGACGCGATAACTTTTGCGCAAACCAATCAAAATACACTTATTGGGATTTTGTTACCAAAAATAAGCAGCAGAATACAAATTGGCCTAAAATGATGAAAAAATTTGATTTTTACATTTTTTTTTCTTTAAAACAAACACCTGAAAGACAAACCCATAATGAGCTAGTGTGCATCGCATACTAGCTCATTATGAAATACTTATCTTAGAATGAAGCCCCGCAGTGCCGACTGCTCACCTCTCTCACGGGTGACATGTTTGGTTGTCCTTCTTCCGGGTTTGCGGCCTCCGGCCATCTGATTGGCCGGACCCGTAAAGACGTCCCTCCTGGGCATGCGCGCGGGAGCCGACGTTCACGGCACGGGGCTCTGAAGGAACGGCCCAAGCAGCTGTTCCTTCAGAGCGCATGCTCCAGTGATGTCACTGGCTGCATGCAAAGTAAAACGGTGCATGTTTAGGAGAGATTTACAGTACCTATAGGTAAACCTATGATAAGACTTACCTATAAGTACAAATTACAGAGGAGGGTTTACTTCCTATTTATTGGGAAAAGTATGGCAGGCATTTGTATTTAGCCCCTGAGTCAATACTTTGTAGAACCGCCTTTCCCTGCAATTACAGCTGTAAGTCTTTTTTTAGCATGTCTCTACCAGCTTTGCACATCTAGAGGGTGACATTTTTGCCCATTCTTCTTTGCAAAATAGCTCAAGCTCCGTCAGATTGGATGGAGAGCGTCTGAACAGCAATTGTCAAGTCTTGCCACAGATTCTCAATTTTATTTAGGTCTGGACTTTGACTGGGCCATTCTGACACATGTATTTGCTTTGATTTAAACCATTCCATTGTACCTCTGGCTGTATTTTTAGTGTCATTGTCCTGCTGGAAGGTGAATCTCTGCCCCAGTCTCAAGTCTTTTTCAGGCTCTAACAGGTTTCTTCTAAGATTGCTCTGTATTTGGCTCCATCCATCTACCTATCAGCTCTGACCAGCTGCCCTGTCCCTGCTGAAGAAAACATCCCCACATTATGATGCTGCCACCACCATGTTTTGTGGCAGGGATGGTTTGTTCAGAGTGATGTACAGTGTTAGTTTTCTGCCACGCATAGCATTTTGCGTTAAGGCCAAAACGTTAAATTTTGGTCTCATCTGACCAGAGCACTTTCTTCCATGTTTGCTGTGTCCCCCACATGGCTTCTCACAAACTGCAGACTGGACTTCTTATGGCTTTCTTTCAACAATGGCTTTCTTCTTGTTCCTCTTCCATAAAGGGCAGATTTGTGGAGTACACGGCTAATAGTTGTCCTGTGGACAGATTCTCCCACCTGAGCTGTGGATCTCTGCAGCTCCTACTGAGTTACCATGGGACTCTTGGCTGTTTCTCTGATTAATGCTCTCCTTGCCCAGCCTGTCAGTTCAGGTGGACGGCCATGTCTTGGTAGGTTTGCAGTTGTGCCATACTCTTTCCATTTTTGGATGATGGATTGAACAGCGCTCCGTAAGATGTTTAAAGCTTCGGGATATTTGTTTATAACCTAACCCTGCTTTAATCGTCTCCACAACGTTATCCCTGACCTGTCTGGTGTGTTTTGGCCTTCATGATGCGCTTTATTCACTAAGGTTCTCTAACAAACCTCTGAGGGCTTCACAGAGCAGCTGTAATTCTGCTGAGATTAAAGTACACACAGGTGGACTCTGTTTACTAATTAGGTGACCTCTGTAGGCAATTTATTAGATTTTAGTTAGGGGTATCAGAGTAAAGGGGGCTGAATACAAATGCATGAAACACTTTTCAGATATTTATTTGCAAAAAATTTGAAAACCATTTATATAATTATCCTTTACAATTATGTGCCACTTGGTGTTGGTCTATCACATAAAATCCATTTACGTTTTTGGTTGTACCATGACAAAATATGGAAAATTTCAACAGTATGCCACTTAAAGCGGAGTTCCGGGCACAAAAAAGATTTTTTTTTGTGCCCCTCCGCTAGGTATGCCTCACCTGAAAAGGAATTGGATAGTTATTTTTTTTTTTTGTTTACTCACCTTTTTATTGAAGATCGTAAATACTCACCTATGACAGCTTCCTCCTCCAGCGCCGAGGCTCACCCCGTCACTTCCTGCCTCGCGATGATTCCTGGGAGCTAAACGTCATAGCTCCCAGGAATCAATGCGCCGCACCGGCCCCGCTCGTCATTTCCGGGCGACGCCGCATTCCCCTGCTAAACAGCTTCTGGGCATGCCCAGAAGCTGTTTAGGAATGCGGCGCCGCACCGGAAGTGACGAGAGGGGCCGGTGCTGTGCATTCTGGGACACGAAGACGCGGAAGAAGACAGAGAAGAGGACCGCGCCGGCTTCAGCTGCCCACAACCGAGATGGAAACGCTGTGGAAGAAAATTTCTAAGTAAGTATTTCTTCTTACAGGTAAGTGCGAACCGGGACAGATCAGAGGCTAGCCATTGTGGAATGTGCTAGCCCTGACTGTCCCGGGGGTATGTTCAGAAAAAAATCGTTTCTCTGCCCGGAACTCCGCTTTAAGTGACAGGCAGGCAGATCTGTGAATTTCTTATTCTCCAGCTTTCCACATATACGTTTCCTGACCCTGCCCAAACTTTGTGACAGGGTGTGGACCACCCAATCACTACCAAGTTTTGCCTTTAATATCACTAAGGGATGTACAGGGAACATGTTTAAGGCTAAGGCAGGCCATAGACGGTGCAAATTTCTTTCCTGCAACCCGTGAGATTCCCACATCAACACACGCAATGCTGACAGGGGAACCTCTCCTTCCCAAGACATTGTTTTCTTCCAGCAGGGAGGTGGGGGAAGCCATTCCCGCCAAGAGATTATTGCTAGTGGCTATAATCGCAAGCAAAATCCAGCAGGCTGGTTGTGTGTTGTATATTTAGCCTGCCAATACACAGTTCGAATCTTGGCCCGTTCCTGCTTAACTGCCTGAGATTCAAACCATCTTTGCCTAGCCTAAGTTCACCTTTTTTTTTTTTTTTTTTTTTTTTAAATGCAGTTTACCTGCAAAAACATGTGCATTTATTTTTTTCTCAGGAGCCTGCAAAGCATGGAGTCACAGGTGTAACATGTTACTAAAAGTGAACTTAGCTTTTAAAGTGGAGATGAAGGAAAATTTCAGCCTTTGCGATTTCACCACAATTTTTACTGTGCTCAGGGTTTGTTTTTCATTGGTCATATGACCCCATAACCGCATCCAAAATGTAACACGGGTGTCTTTTTGCTCTGTTTTCAATGCATTTCATCAAGTGTACATGCAGTTTTTTTAACTAACCCAAAAATGCAGCAAACAGAATTTTTAAAACCACAACCAAAGCACAACGGACCAGTGTGAAGACGTACATAGAATTTAAAGGAGTACATGTGAGCGTTTCTTGTGCTAAAAGTGCCAATAAGGGCTGACAATGAATTAATTTTCATTTAAATTAATGAGATTAAATTGAAAAGTCGAATATAATACAACTATATATAAAAGTATAAGTATTTTTTAAAAACTGTAATGTTTGGTTTTGGCACCAAACTTTCCATTCGGTACACCTCTACTTTAAAGCTAAACTACAGTCAAATTGCTAAAAAATACAGTTGAAATATTATCTATCTTTGTCAGCGTTTTGTGAATGCTGATCATTTCATAGTTAAAACTGATTGTGCTGTTTAAAAGTGCCACTTTAACCCTTCCCTTCTTTACTCTGCAAGCAGACTGCCTTTATGACACTCACACCTGTCCTGCCCTTGTCACTTTTGTCTACAAAATCTCACTCTTATCCCTAGAAATACCCCCCACCCACAGAATTAGGCTTGTAGGCAGGTTGCCTAATCTTCGTTATGCCCCATACACACGTGCAGATTATCTGCAGACTTTTGTCTGCAGACTTACCTTTTTTATGTAGTGCAAGGGCCTGCCGGATTGCATACAAATTGAAAGTGTTTAGATTTGACCTCATATTATATGGTTATGGTAAGTCTGCAGACAAAAGTCTGCAGATAATCTGCACGTGTGTATGGGGCATTAGTCTACCTTGTTTTTCTTGGGGGGGTCTAGCTGCCCTCCTGTGTGATATTAAAGGAAGAGGCCTGGATCTTGGAGAGAGAGAGAGAGAGAGACCAAGAACAAGGGTGCAAAAACCTTTACCAAGAATGGGCTTATGATGCATGTATGGAGACTCCAGATTACGTCCTAAGAATTTGAATCCATCGGCATACTCCCAAGGACATTAACTCCTTTGAGCTTTCACCAGTGTGGACTTTTCCCAAAGGTGCTACACCCATACAGGTGCCTTGGGGCAGCCACAGTTAAGTTAGGGAAATGCTGTTGCCACATGTTCAGCATAGTTGTTCACACTGCTCAAAGCCAGGTCTGGAGTTACTCACGGTGTGCCTATGTGGTCCTGGTAGCTCGCTAAGGAACCTGGGTCTGAATTGGCACATTGGGGTCTGAGAAACATCACTACAACAAAAGGTTCATTTGCAAAGAAGGTCCTATAAGCAAATAGAGGAAAGAACAGCAACCAGCCATTGGCGTGGTACCTGAATAGGTGACAGGTACTCCAGTAGTGAGGGTGATCAGTATTCGGCTCCCTCCCTAGCTGTCTGTCTCTGGGAGTAGATTAGAGGTAGATATCTAATACCTGGTCACTTGGTACAGAATGAGAAGGGTTAGATGGGGCATGCATGTGGTTCGTGCTATATGCTCAGCCTGACCCTAGTCTGTTACTGGGAGTGAGGTAACAAGTACACTGGTGAAGTGGGTATAGGCTCTGCATGTCCAGCCTAATGCAACACATACACCTGTTCAAGTGTGTAGGTTAAGGGACATATTTTACAACACTGCACACAAGTGGCTCATATCTGAGTTGAGGGGCTGGCTTAATGTCTGACTTTCACGTGACCATGGCCCTTGCCTGGTCTCCGGCATAGGTGAGTAGAGCTGCCCTGAATAACCCCCTGTTCGGTTCGCATCAGAATCCTGGAACATCGTGAATGTTCGGAGCTGAAAAACCAACCCCGTTAAATTATATAGGACCTGAACTGGAAAAACCAAAGTGCCGCTTTGAGGGCTTAGATGCAAGTTAGTGGGCATACAAAGGGTTTGGGGAACTGGGTACTGCTCTGGAGGACATGTATCAATGAAAAAAAAGTTTGTAAAAAAACATTTCAAAATGAAAAGTGATTTACTGATGCTTAAAGTGAATTATTAAAAATTCCTTTAAATTTAGTGCCTGGGGGGTCCCCTTAGTCTGCCTGTAAAGTGGTTCTGTACCATGTATAGAACCTGCTGCAGCAAAAATGACATTTATAAAGCCAATAAAATAAAATTTTCCATGCAAGCTTTATTTATTTTTTATAAACAATGGCTTGGGGAGCCAGTCTGTATGATGAGACCATAATTTAGTGCATGTGTAACAAGATTAGAGATTTTTTTTTGGATAAATTCTGGAGTCTGTATTGCAGACTTTGGATAGAACTAAGTGTGGAAAAATTGGGCCTTGGATTTTGGTGGTCCCCTCACACTCTAACCCTATAGAGCAGGGGTCTCCAAACTATGGCTCTCCAGTTTTTCAGGAACTACAATTCCCATCATGCCTATTCATGTCTGTCGGAGCTTTACAATGCCTTATGGGAAGTGTAGTTCTACAACAGCTGGAGGGCTGTAGTTTAGAGATCCCTGCTATAGAGGTATAGTCTGTCAAACAGGTGCGGAAAAATTGGGCTTTGGGTGTCGGTGGTGCCTTCACACTGTAACGCTATAGAGTTACTCTTGATGAAAGCAAGAATTGGCATGCTGTAAAAAACTGAAATGATATGCACCTGTCAAACAGGTGCGGAAAAATTGGTCCTTGGGTGTTAATTGTGCCCATGAAACCTATACCAAAAAAATGTATTTACGATAAAATCAACACCCACAAAACTAGGCAGCCTAGACAGTCTTGCACACATTCCACATCTCAAAAACACTTTATCACTTCAGGCTTTGGAGATTGAGGGAGCCCATGCACCACAAGTTTGTGGAGGCATGAAACGCAGAGTCCCTGGGTTCACTGAGGAATACAGTATCTGGGACTGTTTCCTCCCAGCCATGTACTACTCCCGAGGGTTTTGGGGACTGAAAACCATCTCTTAAGGTTTGATGTATGTCTTCCTCTGCTTCAGTGCCTCCGAAACTGCCATCATGCTCCTCTTGTGTGATGTGTGGCCTCGCAAGAATGGTGTCTGCATAAAGCGGGCCTTGAGAGGAAAGGAAGTCCTCCTTCCTCCTGCCGCAAGTGCCCTGTCCATAATACATGCCAAGTCTGCTCCAACAGGGATTGTCACTGATGCATGCATTGTCACAGGTCACCATCCTTGTTGCCTCCTCAAATTGTGACAGTACAGTGCATGCATCCTTTATCAGTGGCCATTGGTGTGGTGAAAAAAAAAGCCGAGCTGGCCTGAGCCTGCTGTTTTTCCATACTGATAAAGGTACTTGTTGAAAGTCCTCTGCTGCATGTGTAGCTGCTGCAGCATTGCCAAAGTTGAGTTCCACCTGGTAGGCATGTCACAAATCAGGTTTATGAGCAGGTGGAATTCCTGCTAGATTTCAGCCATCCGAGCACTGGCTCTGTGAGACCGCCTGAAATAGCTACAGACTCTTCTGACCTGCTTTAGCAGATCTTCCAACCCTGGATACCTGTTTAAGGAACACTGCACCACCAAATTGAGGACATGTGCCAGGCATGACACTTGTGTCAACTTTCCCTGTCTAAGGGCGGACAGGAGGTTGGTGCCATTATCACACACAACCATTCCTGGTTCCAGCTGACATGGCGTGAACCACCACTGGGCCTGCCCCTGCATAGCTGAAAGAATCTCTGCTCCGGTGTGGCTTCTGGCCCCTAGACAGACCAGCTGAAGCACAGCATGGCATATTTTACCTTGACTCGTTGAATAGCCCCTTGAACGCTTAGTGGGTACTGGTAGTTCATAGGACAATTCAGCAGAGGAGGAGGTGGTGGAGCTAACAAATCTCGCATCATCACCACCAGCTGTATGGAGATGTGGCGGCAAAGCAAGCCCGAGCACTAAGCCCTGTCCTGCATCCTTCCGAGTTGCAAGCAGAGTTACCCAGTGTGCTGTGAACTAAATATATCATCCCTGACCATGCTTGCTGGATCACGTGTAAGCAGTATTGTGGACCTTGCGGCTGACTGCCTTGCCCAATGATGCCAACACATTACCTTCCATGTGATGGTAGAGAGCTGGAATGGCCTTACGTGAAAAGAATAAGGGACTGTGAACCTGCTAGTGTGGTACAGCACATTCTGCAAATTCACAGAAGGGGACAGAAATTGTAAAGCCAGTAGCTTTGACCAGCTTGAATTTGGATGCTGGGCATGTGGGTGGCAGTGGTTTTATTTTTTCTTTTCGCTGCAGCAGCTGGGGCAGAGAAATTTGCCTGCTATAGTCTACAAGTAGTGATGTGCTGCAAGGACCTGTGACATTCTTTACTCATCCCTGTCAGTGGAGACTGCTGAGAGGTCATGGGATATAGTGGGGGTAAACTAGGTGATAAATGAGGAGAACTGCAGCCTTATAGTGTGGCTTTCAGGTGTTCTGAGTGGTGGGAGGTTGAATGCCTTGTCAAGCATGTGGTACCCAAAAAGCTGGTTGTTTAGCCATGCTTGCTCTGCTTGAGGCGAAGTTTGCAAATTGCAACAGTGCGATAGGCTGCACATAGCATTTAGCAGTGCTAAAAAAGGCCCAGACAGCTGAGCTGTGGGAAGTGGGCCAGGAGATAACCGCTCCACAATGTGATGGAATAGGGTGGCTTCTCGCCACTCTTCCATAGTGGCTGCCTCGTTGGGGTTGTGTCTCACCATCACTTTCCTCCTCTGCTCTATCCAGCACCCAAGTTGCATCAGTGACATTGTCATCATCCCCCCATACTCATCATCACTGGAGCCAAGTTGGCAATACACTGCGGCTGGGGGAACATGACTGCCAATTTGTTGTTTATCAGTGTTCTTCCCTCGCTGGAGGCTCTTGTTCCTACCTTCCTCAACCTCAGTCAGAACCAACATCAGAATTAAGTAATGCCTGTGCATCATCAAGGAGCAAGTGGCTGACGCTGTGTTTAAATAATTCAGCTGACTCCTCCATGCATGATGCTGGGGCTATGGCAGGAGTAGCTGTGGACAAGGAAGCAAAATAAGCCACTGGACTGCGCATTATTCTCTACTTGGATTATAGAGGATGAGGATGGTTTAGTAAGCCAGGCCACCACCTCCTCTGCATGCTGTGGCCGGATAGCATGGGTAACATCACTAAACGGAGGAAATGGGGCCCTGCCTGAGGACAGATGCTGCTAGCACCTTCACAGTGTCATGGGAAGGTCTGCCTCTCCTTGTTGGTCTTCCAGACATGGTGGGGGGGCTTATTACCAAAATGTAATAAAGAAGGGGAAATTTGTACTTGGATGCACTTTAACCACTTCTGGACCGGAAGGATTTGCCCCCTTAACCACTTTAGGACCTGAAGATTTGACCCCCTACCTGACCAGGCCCTATTTTGTGATTCGGCACTGCGTTACTTTACCGGACAATTGCGAGGTCGTGTGATGCCATACCCAAATAAAATTGATGTCCTTTTTTTCCCACAAATAGAGCTTTCTTTTGGTGGTATTTTATCACCAGTGTGATTTTTATTTTTTGCACTATAAACAAATAAATAGCGACAATTTTGAAAAAAAAAAAAACAATATTTTTTACATTCTGCTATATAACATTCCCCAAAAAAATATTAAAAATCAAAATTTCTCTAGCGCTCATCGACAGACGTAGTCCTCGGTGATACACCACCTTCGGGTTATGTTACCTCCGCAGGAGCAGGACTAGACAGGAAATTAAAAAGCTCTGGCCACACCCTAGGGGCAGTCCCAGAGGGTATATCCTCTCTCTCTCTGCCTCAGCAAATCAGTTATTTTCTGTCTAGTTAGGAGTAAGGACCTAGATACCTTGCTGGGATCTTAGGTCCTGGCAAGAAATTTTTTTCTAAAAGGATTTTTGGACAGCTTTTTTTCTCCAGTGTTCCTGTGAGATCTTCAAGCAAGAAAGCTGAACTGGGCGACGGGCTGGATGTTGAGATCCGGTGGTCACCCCAGTTCAGCCTACGAGCACGTGCAGGCCATAGCTCCGCGCTGAGTCGGCCGCGACAAAGTCCCATTAAAGGACTGAACCCGCGAGTTAAACGTCTCGCTGAAACGCCAAAGACCATGAGTCACGGCGTCTGTATCGGTCGACAGCCCTCCCGCCCCGGTGGAGAGGGGTACTGTCAGGAGTTGGTGCCCGCCTGGTTCCGGTATGGTGAGTAGTATGTTCCCCCTGTTTTCCCTGACGGGTTTTGTGGTGAACGCGGGCCCCTCTCTGTATGGTAAGAAAGAGTTTCTTTCTATCCTATAACATGTCACAAATCCTCCTATTTTGAGTGTGATTTTATGTGTGCAAAAGCCAGGAGGCTTGGTTTGGGAGCTAACAATCTATTGTATACATGTTTTAAAGATGTAATCTGTGGCATTCTGGGAAACTTATGGGTTAAGTATAAGCTACCTACCAGTCAGAAGCCATGGACATGTAGACTGCCTTCCAAGTCAGATCTCCAGCTAATAGCAGGCCTCCCGAACGGCCATGCGGTCCGCCAGGGCCGGTACCGCCAAACACGCCATATCCCCATGCAGAGAGAGTGTTGTGTGCCTGCAGCACACCGCTAGTCAGCACAGGCCGCCGCCATTTTTTTTTTGCTGGATCGCACGAGCCGCCATTTTGGCGTAGCCTCGTGTCTCCAGCATGGGGGCGGCCATGTTTTAGGTGATTCTACACCTCGTGGAGCTTGGGGGAGGCGCCGGAAGGCGTACAGAGGGGCGGAGCCGCCTCCTTTCTTCCTGGGCAGCCAGCCAAAAGACTTCCTGTTTGTCTAAGACAGCGCTGTAAGCTGTTGCAGTTCAACTCTGAACATCAAGTGGTGAGCCTGGGGGTCTATCTCTCTCTCTCTCGATCGATAGGGATCCCTAGCAGGTAACACTAAGGGGTTTTTTGTGGCGCTGAGGGTCAAAAAAAAAAAAAAAAAGTTTTTCTTTACTTTGAATTATATCATCCAGGAAGTAACTGGAGTTATTATGGACCCTGCCACACAGATTCCCCCACCTGTTTCCCTCGAGGGGGCCTCGGGACCCGCCGGTGTACAGAGTATAGAGTCATTTACAGCAATTTTGGAGTCTATGGTGGCTCGGGTGGAGGCGGCCTGTCAGGGACGGGGGTCAAGGAAGCGACCCCCGCCTACCCCTATACTATCTGACACCTCTGACTCTGATTCAGAGATGGTCACTGCAGTTGCAGGTTCCTCTGCAAGGGCTGTTATCCCAGGTAAAGCCCCCTCAGACAGTGAGGAGGACGCTTCTTCTCCTGCTATAATTCAGGAAGAAGCATTGGTGGACGCACTAGTTGTGGCAGTGCAAGAAACCTTAAAACTTGAGGCTTTACCGGCAGAGGCAACTGAAACAGAGAGGCCTTTTGGGACTAATAAGCCCATCAAGACGGCGAAGGCTTTTCCTGTACCTAAATGTTTTGGAAATCAGATTAAAGGAGAATGGGAACATTCTAAACGTACCTTTACTATTTCCAAGCGTATTGCTAGACGCTATCCGTTTGAGGAATCCATCATTAAGAAATGGACGGTACCACCAGTCGTGGATCCGCCTATTTCCAGGCTGAATAAAGCCACGGTTATTCCAGTGGAGGACACTTCGTCCTTTAAGGATCCGGTGGATCGAAAGATAGAAGCGGAGTCCCGCACTATCCTTTTCTCTGATAGGGTCAGCATTTAGACCAGTAATTGTTATTGGTCTAGTTTCCCAGACACTTACAGAATGGGCGAAGATGGTACGCCAAGATCTTAGGGGAAAAGATATTCCCCAGGAGACATCTGATTTGATAGAACAGATCATACAAGGGCTACGGTTTATCTGTGACGCAGCCTTGGACACTACTCCCTTGTTAGGGCATGCATCTAAGTTAGCAGTGATCCTCAGACGTGTGCTGTGGTTAAAATGCTGGTCAGCTGACCTAGGTTCCAAAAAGACTTTGACCTATCTCCCTTTCCAGGGGAATCGTCTATTTGGAGCCAACCTAGATGAAATCATTAAGGATGCCACCGGGGGCAAGAGTACTTTTTTGCCACAGGCTGCAAAAGCTAAGGAACCTCGCAACAAGCGAGGACCTTTCTTTACCGCCCATAAAGGACGCCCGGCTGGTACTTCCGGGAAAGGCAAGACTCCTCCAGGAGGGTTCAAGAAGGGGACCAACCCAGCCAAACCCGAAGTAAAGGAGTACACAGCCTGAAGGTGCGCCCCCACCCAAATTCAGGGTGGGGGGACGTTTTCACCGGTATTCAGGACATTAGATCGAGCATCAACCACTACTACCGGTGCGATTCTTCCCTTCCAACATTTAAGTACAGGAAGCGGTAGTTACCGTTCCCTGTATAGATCTTTTCCTTTACCTTTTCCTAAGATTAGTCCCGATACCTCACAGGAATCGGATCTGATTGACCAGATAGGCCAAGTAGCCTCTAGTCGGGTGACTTCGGTCCCTGAGGTTCAACCAGAAAAGATCACCTTGCCTGATAACTATCAGGTATCTGATAAATGTGTGGGAACAGAAAACGACCAGACTTTCTCGGATGGTCGGGGCCAGATACCTCTAGGGACGCCTGGTTCAGATCCAATCAGCGCCAGTGGTCCTAGAAATTCTAGGCTGGCCTCTTCAAGCCGGCCTGGCCGACTTGGACAGGTTAGTCGCAGACGTTCCGTGGGAACTTCGTCTCAGGGAGTGTCTGTAGTCTCAAGGACCAATTTACCTTCGTGCTTTACAGTCGCTGGTTTTAATGGCCTGGCCATTGAGACCCAAGTACTGAAGGACAGAGGTTTGTCTACTTCTGTCATTCCTACCCTTATTAAAGCAAGGAAAGCGACTTCCAGCAAAGTCTATTATCACACATGGAAGACTTATATTGCGTGGTGCGAATCTTTAGGATTTCCTCCACGTACCTATTCGGTGTCTCGAATATTGGCCTTTTTGCAACAAGGGGTTGAGCAGAAGCTAGCCTTGAGCACCATCAAGGGTCAAGTTTCAGCATTAGCAATCTTCTTTCAGAAACCTTTAGCTACCAAATCCTTGGTGCGGAATTTCATCCAGGGGGTGCGGCACCTGGCTCCTCCAGTCCGCGCGCCCTTACCGCCCTGGGATCTTAATTTGGTTTTGTCGGTTCTACAGAAACCTCCCTTTGAAAACATCAGGGAGATTCCCTTGCTTACTTTATCCCAGAAGGTGGTCTTCTTGGTGGCTATTACTTCTGCTCGCAGGGTGTCAGAACTGGCTGCATTATCATGCCAGTCCCCATACCTAGTGATTCATAGGGATAAGGTAGTACTTCATCCTAAGCCATCTTTTCTTCCTAAGGTGGTTTCAGATTTTCATCTGAATGAAGATATTGTACTACCTTCCTTGTGTCCTCAGCCCAAGCATCATCGGGAACATGCGTTGCATTCCTTGGATGTGGTTCGGGCAATCAGGGTATACCTGAAAGCTACGGAATCATTCCGTAAGACGGATTCACTTTTTGTGATCACGGATGGCCCCAGAAAGGGTTTGCCTGCATCTGCCGCGACCATTGCCAAATGGATTAGACAAACGGTGGTACAGGCTTATTCTATTAAGGGTCAGAGTCCTCCGTTCCCTGTTAGGGCGCACTCCACTCGAGCGCTCAGTACTTCCTGGGCCTTTCGCCATCAGGCGTCAGTGGTCCAGGTATGTAAGGCGGCCACTTGGTCGTCGGTACATACCTTTACTAAATTCTATAAAATTGATGTGACGGCATCGGCGGATGCCTCATTTGGCCGCAAGGTTTTGCAGGCCGCAATTTGAGGAGACCGGTGGTCTACCTCGAGGGTTTTTTTCTGTTTGAAAAATTTTTTTTGTTGAGTCTCATCATTAAGGATGAGCATTGTAAACTTCTAGTTGGCACCGGTTGGGCCTTCTAGATTGGGATTTGATTTCCATTTCCCACCCCTCAGTTGTGATACTGCTCTGGGACGTCCCGAAGGTGGTGTATCACCGAGGACTACGTCTGTCGATGAGCGCTAGAGAAAAATGGATTTTTGTAAAATCTTACCGTAAAATCCTTTTCTCTTAGCTCATCGACAGACGTAGTCCCCGCCCCTCTGTTTTGGAGTTGGGTTGGGTTAAATTCTCTAAGCACTGCTTTTTCACATAACTGATTTGCTGAGGCAGAGAGAGAGAGGATATACCCTCTGGGACTGCCCCTAGGGTGTGGCCAGAGCTTTTTAATTTCCTGTCTAGTCCTGCTCCTGCGGAGGTAACATAACCCGAAGGTGGTGTATCACCGAGGACTACGTCTGTCGATGAGCTAAGAGAAAAGGATTTTACGGTAAGATTTTACAAAAATCCATTTTTTTTAAAATTTTAGGCCAATTTGTTTTCTGCTACATATTATTGGTAAAAAAAAATTGCAATAAGCGTATTTTGATTGGTTTGCGCAAAAGTTATCGCGTTTACTAAATAAGGGAAAGATTTATGTCATTTTTAGTTTTTTTTTTTTTTTTACTAGTAATGGCGGCAATCTGCGATTTTATGCGGGACTGCGACATTGCGGCGGACAGATCGGACCCCTGACATTTTTTACACTTTTGGGGGGACCAGTGACATTACTACAATAATCAGTGCTATATATATGCACTGTTACTGTAATAATGACACTGGCAGGGAGGGGGTTAACCCTATCGGTGATCAAAGGGTTAAATGTGAGCCTCATGCTTACTGACGTGTGGGGGAGGGGGTTCTGTGACACAGAGATCGCAGGTTCAGCTATGCTGAATCCTGTGATCTCTTCCAGTCTCTCACTGAGAAGATTATAATAGCGCACACATACACAGAAAAAAATTGTTTTCAAATCTTGCAAGGCTATTTAACCACTTTACGTCTGCTCACAGTAATACTACTGCGGCAGAGTGGTTCGTTATCGACTGGTTCGTTATCGTTCGTTATCCCCCTTCTAGGCGGCGCTTGCGCGCCGCCGGAGGCTCGCTCCCACTGTTTTCATTCACAGCGGGAGTCGGGCCAGGGGAGGAGCAGCGGCGATCGCCGCTGCTCTGCCCCGATCGCCGGGGATCTAGTGTGGAGATCCGCCCGCTGTGTGTAAACACAAGCGGACGGATCTCCATAGTGACAGGGAGTGACAGATCGGACTGTTCAGCATAGCTGGACATCCGATCTGTCCATGACTCACTCAGTCACCTCCCCCCCACACGTCAGTAAGCACCAGGCATACATTAACCCCTCCCTCTCCAATAAAATTAACCCCTTCCCTGCCAGTGTCATTTTTACAGTAACAGTGCATATATATAGCACTGATTACTGCAGTAATGTCACTGGTAGCCCCAAAAGTGTCAAAAATGTCAGTCAAGGGTCCGATCTGTCCGCCGCAATGTCGCAGTCCCACAAAAAAAATCGCAGATCGCCGCCATTACGCGTTAAAAAAAAAAAAACACCAAAAATGACAGAAATCTTTCTCTTTGTTAGTAAACGCAATAACTTTTGCGCAAACCAATCAAAATAAGCTTATTGCGATTTTTTTTACCAAACAGGTAGCAGAAAACAAATTGGCCAAAATTTTTTTAAAAAATTGGTATTTACATCTTTTTTGGGGGGAATTTCATATAAAAAATGTTAAAAATATTGTTATTTTTTCAAAATAAACGCTCTTTTTTTGTTTATGGCGCAAAAAGTAAAAATCACACAGGTGATCAAATACCACCAAAAGAAAGCTCTGCTTGTGGGAAAAAAAGGACGTAAATTTCGTTTGTGTACAGCATCGCACGACCGCGCAATTGTCAGTTGAAGTCGCACAGCGCCGAATCGCAAAAAGTGGCCTGGACGGAAGACAGCAAAATCCTCCGGTGGTAAAGTGGTTAAAAACCCCTGCTCTTATAAAATAAATATGGGGATTTGGTCACACCATATGGCCATACTGTGCTTAAGCCCACCACTACGTCAAAGTACCATATTTTCAGTGGGTCCTACACTATTCATAGAGAAGATAATCCTCTCTATGAATAGTGTAGGACCCACTGAAAATGGGGTACTTTGACGTAGTGGTGGGCTTAAGCACAGTATGGCCATATGGTGTGACCAAATCCCCAAATTTACTTTATAAGAGCAGGTGTTTTTAAATAGCCTTGCAAGATTTGAAAACATTTTTTTTCTGTGTATGTGTGCGCTATTATATTGTTCAATTTGTATATTGGTCTTCTAGCAGCACCAACCTGAGAATTGTGCGTTTAGGGTGTGCCCCCCCAATATCTTTTTTGTTTTTGTCACTGAGAAGATTCGCCTGCTTAGTTTACACAAGCGGGCGGATCTTCTCTGTTTCCCCGACAATCGGAGAAGAGAGGCGGCGATCACCACCTCTCCTCCTCCCGCCCGACTCCCACTGTGTCTAAACACAGCAGGAGCGAGCCTGCGGCGGCGTGCGTGCGCCGCCGAGACCACTAGGAGTCCAGCGAGTCCAGTACGTCGCTGGACCCAGGGTGCTGCACTGCCGCAGTAGGATTACTGTGAGCAGTCGGCTAGTGGTTACTGACCAGGTCATATTTTGCGATTCGGCACTGCGTTAATTTAATGGACATTTGTGCGGTCGTGCGACACTATATCTAAATAAAGTTGACATCCTTTTTTCCCCCACAAATAGAGCTTTCTTTTGGTGGTATTTTATCACCAGTGCGATTTTTTTTTTTTTTTTTGCACTATAAACAAAAAAAAAGAGTGACAATTCTGACAAAAAAAAAAAAAAAAAACAATATTTTTCACATTCTGCTATATAACATTCCCAAAAAAAATATTAAAAATCAAAATTTTTTAACATTTTAGGCCAATTTGTTTTCTGCAACATATTTTTGGTAAAAAAAAAAAATCGCAATAAGCGTATTTTGATTGGTTTGTGCAAAAGGTATCAAGTCTACAAACTATGGGAAAGATTTGTCATTTTTATGTTTTTTTTGTTTTTACTAGTAATGGCAGCGATCTGCGATTTTTTGAATCAAACCCCTAACTGACATTTTTGACACTTTTGGGGGTACCAGTGACATTACTACAGTAATCAGTGCTAAAAATATACTACTATACACTGTTACTGTAATAATGACACTGGCGGGGAAAGGGTTAACTCTGGGGTGATCAAGGGGTTAAATGTGTACCTAGGGGCGTGTTTCTAACTGTGGGGGCGTGGCTTGTGAAATGATCACAGAGACCGGCGATCCTATATAGCAGGATCACAGGGGCTCTGTGATCATTCCAGGGAGAAGAACTAACAATTGCGACGCAGTACCCAAATAAAATTGATGTCCTTTTTTTCCCCCACAAACAGAGCTTTCTTTTGGTGGTATTTGATCACCTGTGCAATTTTTAGATTTTGCGCTATAAACAAAAAAAGAGCGACAATTTTGAAAAAAAAAAAAAAAAAACAATATATTTTACTTTCCTGACAGACTCCATGGCAGCACACATATGGGTAGCTCCACCTCCTCTCCTACCCTATAGGACCCCACTCCCATAAATTTTTGCTCCATACCAGGAGCCGTGTTCCTTTTTTGTCCTCCTCTTGCAAGAGGAAGTCTTACCTTATAGGATGCTTTTCGGTTTCCAGTCGACCTGGTTGCGTGTGACCATTTTGTTCCGGAGGGTGCCTTTCTGTGTTAGTCCAGCAATCTTGTTATTTACTGGGTGGACCCGGGCAATGATGTATGATGTTGGAAGATACCGTAAATCCTGCATGAGAGGTGGGCTGCATCGCTGGCCAAATGTCCCTGCTACTAGCAGGAGGCCCTGATGTACACGCGGATTCCTGTTTGGAGCATTCCAGATCCTGAGACTTTCCTGCTGCCTTCCGGGTGGTAATGTATATTATTTTCTATCTTACTTTCTGGCTCTGTTGGTACATTTCCTGGTAGTCTATGGTGGCTGGAACGCTCCTGCGCTCCAGACCGCCACTCTCAGCTCCTCCCCCACATCTCTGGGCTCCTGATTGGGTGCCCAGGACGAGGCATGGCTCCCGCGATCCGGCCCTTTATGACGCAATCGCGTCAGGGGGGTCGTGGTCTCGCGGCTCCCGGGAAATTTAAACAGCTGTCATAGCTGTTATTCTCGGGATGTCTGCGGGCTGTGCGGCGGCTTCCCCGTGCTGCGTCTCTGCTTATAGGTGGTAAGTCCCGCAGTGGGCCAATGGCTGGTGGGGAGGGGGGGGGGGGGGGCAGTGGAGAAGGTAGGTTATATATACTTACTTTCTTCCTATTGCAGGCTGCTCATCTGACTGCAATGGATACTTCACTGCCCCCCGGTGGCCAGTCCCTGCGCAACAAGTAAGCCAGTTGTCTTAACCCTTGCCTGTCTGCCTCGGCTGGTTATTTGCTGGAGCTTGAGTTTCTTTTTTTCCCCTGTTTTTTCCTTTTCAGCCCATTTAGGTCTGACCAACGCCCTATTTCTGGATCAAAGGATCGGTCTCCTTCAGTTCAACATCACTCATCGTCAAAACCTCAACGCCATAGGTCTAGATCCAGGTCCAGGCGTTATGAAGATACCTCGAGCTCAGCTATTCTACGGCCTTCCCACCACTCTGACCACTCTACAGAAAAGTCCTGCTGGGGCTGTCGGGCCCGTGTCCCTGAGGACAGGTCCCTGTGTGATCCCTGTTATTCTCGGGCACTAAAAGAGAAACAAGGCACAGACCAGCCGGTGGAGTCCCTGGTCAGGCGAATTGTACAGGAATCCCTCAGAGATTGGAATCCTGGTAGGATGTCGGGTCACTCATCTGAAGCTCCAGGTCCCCTCCCTAGGGAGGAATTGGAGCCGGGTACTTCCCAACCAACTGCAAATAATAGGGTATTGAGGTTTTTTAACTCCACAAATTTAGCTACTTCCCAACCAAGTCGTTACTCAGAAGATTCCTTGGGTAGTGAAGATGACCTGGAGGACCAGAGCGCAGGCTTTGAGCTTGCCATGGTCCCACCGCTAGTTAAAGCAGTTAAAGAGGCACTGAAATGGGAAGATCCAGCAAAGCAAAACAAATATTTCAAACATCTCAAAAAAGAGCGTTCCCATTTTCTTTTTTTGGGGGAGTTGGGATAAATCATTACGGACGAATGGGAAGGAGCTGAGAGGAAGAACTCCCTGTCGTCCAAAGTCTCCAGGATGTATCCCTTCAAAGTTGAAAAGGTGAAGCATCTTGATTCCGTTCCTATAGTAGATGCGGCTTTGATGAGGTTGGTGAAACAAGTCACCTTACCGCTAGAAGACTCAGTCTCCTTTAAAGACGGTCTAGACAGAAGGATTGACACAGATCTTAAGAAGATCTACTTGTTCGCAGGCACGGCCTGTAAGCCTGTCCTGGCCCTAGCAGCCACGTCTAAAGCTATGGAGGCCTGGGTGGACAATGTGGAGGCTACACTGCAGAGTGTATCCGAGACAGTGGCCAGAGGTTCGGCCGTTCAAGAACTAAGGTTGGTGGCGGCTTTTTTGGGGGAGGCGTCCATTGATATCATCCAGTTGGCGGCACGGGTCATGCTGTCCTCTGTTACAGCCAAACGCGCTCTGTGGTTGCGCCCCTGGTCGGCTGATCCTGCCTCCAAGCAGGCTTGGTGCAGAATTCCTTTTCAGGGCACGTCCTTTTTTGGTAATAAGTTGGACAGTGCTATTACCCGTGCAACCGGTGGCAAGTCTGGGTTCCTTCCTCAGGATCGCCGGCTTCTAGACCAAAGAAGACCTCAGCACAGACAGAACTCAGAGAGGCGCGTTTCTACAAGCCTGGTTGCGAGTTTAGAAAGAACTGGAAGCGCCCCCAGTCTACGGGTCAAAAGTTTTCCAAGGAGACATCGTCTGGTGCCTGCGAGGCCACAGTCCTTTTGATATCGGACCTGTCCAGACAGTGCGGGTAGGCGCTCGCTTGCTTATGTTTGCGCATGTCTGGGCAGCCTCAGTCAAAGATCAATGGACCGTTAAAACCATGTCGCACGGTCACGTTTGGATCTTCGACAAAACCCCTGTTCTTCGTTTCATCCCTACGACCTTGCCCCGATCAGAAGAAAAGAAGCAAATTCTTCTTCTATCGTATGTAGATTCCCTTATTGCCCAGGGCGCAGCTGTTCCTGTTCCGAGCGAGGAAAGATTCCAAGGCATTTACTCCCCTCTCTTCATGATCTTGAAGAAAAGCGGCTCTTGGAGGCCAGTCATAGATTTGACAAATCTAAACACCTTGATCAAGAAAGAGAGGTTCAGGATGGAGACACTTTTCACAATTCGCCAGGTGGTACAACCAGAGGATTGGATGGTGTCCATAGACTTGAAAGATGCCTATTTTCACATCCCAGTAGCAAAGGAGCTGTAGAAGTTTCTTCGCTTCGCAGTGGGTCAGGTGCATCTTCAATTTACCTGTCTCCCTTTCGGGCTTACCACATCGCCTCAAATCTTTTCAACGTTCTTACTGGCTGTAGTAGCCCTGATCAGGGCAAAAGGGATTTGGCTTTATCATTACCTGGACGATTTGCTTCTTCTATCACAGCACCAAGATCAAATTCTGCATCACAGGTCTCAAGTGATTTCCACCCTTCAGGAATTCGGATGGCTCTTGAATATGGAAAAAAGTAATTTAGAACCCACAAAATCCTTGGTTTTCCTGGGGGCCCTCTTCGATACCTCCAGAGGCACCATCTCCCTACCATTGGAGATGATTCCAGTGATTCACAGCAGGATTCATCCAGCGTTGTCAGCCTCTCATCTCCGGGCCTCTCAGTGCATGAAAATAATCGAGACCATGTTTTCCACGGCCCCCATGGTAGAGTGGGCACAGTGGAGGATGAGGCCCTTTCAAACAGGATTCCTCCAATAATGGGGTCCCGGGAGTTCGGATGTCTTTATCTGGTTAATGTCGTCCATGAAGGAGAGCTTGACCTGATGGCTCCAGCGGGAAAATCTCCTGAACTGCCACTCGATCATTCCGGCTCCCTGGATGGTCGTGACTTCAGACGCCAGCAGGTCAGGTTGAGGAGCGCACTGCTTGTCGGAAGTGGCCCAGGGCAGATGGGATTTCCCTGCCCTCAGGGTGGTCTCAAATGTACTGGAGCTTCGGGCGGAATTCTGTGCTCTCCAGGCCTTTCATCATCTGGTGACCGGAGCCTCGGTCCTCCTACGGCTAGACAATATGACAGCTGTCGCATATATCAAGAGACAAGCGGGCACCCGCAGTTCCTCTCTTCTGAAGGAAGTGAAACCAATTATGGCATGGGCCCAACGGGATCTGTCGGCCGCCTACCTTCCTGGTGCTCAGAACCTCCAGACGGATTTCCTCTCAAGGACCGATCTGAACAACAACGAATGGTCCCTTCATCCAGAGATTTTCAGGTGGGTCATCTCTCTGGGGTTTCTTCCAGAGGTGGATCTGTTTGCCTCTCCAAACAATGCCAAACTGGAGAAATTCTACATGAGGTGGCGTTATCCCAAGGCCTACGGAGTAGATGCTCTGACAGATCATTGGAGCTTCCACAAAGCATATGCTTTTCCCCCGGTGCCAGTCATATTCAAATTCCTACAGAGACTCAGGACAGAGAGAGTGGAGATCATAGCAATCCTTCCTTTTTGGCTAAGGAGACCCTGGTTTCCTCTATTGCTTCAACTGAGCTGTCGGGATCCTGTGCCCCTGCCGTCCAGGCCGGACCTTCTGTCCCAAGGTCCTATTCTACATCCCTGCCCAGCACAACTCCATCTCATGGTATGGCTCCACAATGATGAGTGCCAGAAGACCCGGCACCAACAAAATTTATGAAAGAATTTGATCCAAATTTAAAGATTATGTGGATAGTGTGTCTAGCTCAGTTACTAATCCGGGAATTCACGATATCCTGGGTTTTCTCCAGTCCGGGTGTGATCGGTCATTAGCGGTCAGCTCTCTCCGAGTCCAAGTCTTAGCCATTTCTGCCTTCACAGGGACTGCATGGGCAAAACATTCTCTGGTTTGCCAGTTTTTCAGAGGCGCTACTAGGCTGAGGCCTCCTAGGAAGCCCAGGTTCCCCAAATGGGACCTTCCGCTAGTCCTGGATTTCCTTTCTTCAACTACTTTGGAGCATGAAGATCCGTTCTTCCTCAAAAACCTTTCCATGAAACCTGCCTTTCTGGTAGCTATTACATCAGCTAAACGAGTATCTGAAATCGGTGCCTTGGGATGCAAGGAACCGTTCCTGACATTCTTCCCCGATCGGTTGGTTTTGTTTCCAGCTCTAATCCTAAGGTAACATCAGTCTTTCACGTTAATCAGGAGATTGTGTTGCCTACATTAAGATCTCAGGATGACTCAAGTACCCATCCATTAGATGTGGGTGAAACACTACGGTTATACCTGGAAACCACGGCTCCATTTCGCCAGTCAGATCATCTTTTTGTTCTCTTTTACAGGAAAAACAGAGGTAAACAAGCGTCTTCAAGATCCACAGCAAGTTGGATAGTTCAGACCAAAGGGCATATAGAGCCAAGGGACTGGCTCCTCCGGAGGTGGTGACGGCCCATTCCACCAGAGGATCTCTACGTCGTGGGTGGCTTCCCTTCATGTAGCACCTGATGTTATTTGCAGAGTGGCCTCATGGTCATCAATCAATACCTTCATGTCACATTATTGCGTTGAACTGGCTTCTTTGTCTTCTGTCAATTTTGGTTTAAAATTTTGTCTGTTGATGGTGCAAATTAAACCTATTTATGTTGACCAGCAGTTACCTGCCCGGGTGTGTATGGCTAGTTATTTCCCATACGTGTGCTGCCATGGAGTCAGTCAGGAAAAAGGAAAATTTTATATCAATACTTACCGTAATTTTCCTTTCCTGATGGACTCCATGGCAGCAGGAGTTCCCTCCCATCTGCTGGAGTAGTCTATTTATGGAACACGGCTCCTGGTATGGAGCAAAAATTTATGGGCGTGGGGTCCTATAGGGTAGGAGAGGAGGTGAAGCTACCCATATGTGTGCTGCCATGGAGTCCATCAGGAAAGGAAAATGACAGTAAGTATTGATGTAAAATTTTCCCTTTTCTGCTAGAAAACATTCCCAATAAAACATTTTTAAAAAATCTAAATTTTTTTATCAGTTTAGGCCAATTTGTATTCTACTATATGTGTACATTAATTGGTTTGGGCAAAAGTTATAGCGTTTACAAATTATGGAATAGATTTTTGGACTTTTTATTTTTGTTGTTTTTTTATTAGTAATGGCGGCGATCAGCGATTTTTAGCGGGACTGCGGCGGACAAATCTGACACTAAGTGACACTTTTTGGGGACCAGTGACACCAATACAGTGATCAGTGCTAAATAATTTGCACTGTTACTGTATAAAAGACACTGGCAGGGAAGGGGTTAAGTGTGCTCCTAAATTGTGCTTATTAACCGTAGGGGGGGGGGGGGAGGCACTGTGACAGGCACACAGAGATCGTTGTTTCAGCTTAGCTGAGACACACAATCTCATTGTGCCTGTCTGAAAGGAGAGCCGCCTGCCTTGTTTACATACTGTGTCCAATCAGAGACCACATGCACATAATCATGTAGATCTTCCTGATTATGCGCAGCCAAGCCACCCTGCTGCACTAAATCTGCGTGGGGCGGGCAGCAGGTGGTCAATATACTGCAGTAAACGTGCACTAACACACTTCAATATACTGTAGTAAACGTGCACTAACGCACATCAATATACTGCAGTAAACATGCACTAATGCACCTCAATGTACTGCAGTAAACGTGCACTAACACACTTCAATATACTGCAGTACACATGCACTAACGCACCTCAATATACTGCAGTAAACGTACATTAACACATGTCAATATCCTGCAGTAAAACGCACTTCAATATACTGCCGTAAAAAGCACTCACGCAATTCAATATACTGCAGTAAAACTGGACTAATGCACTTCAATATACTGCTTTAAAAGTGCACTAAGGCACTTCAACATACTGCACTAACGCACTTCAATATACTGCCGTAAAAGTGCACTAACGCATGTCAATATACTGCAGTAAACGTGCACTAACGCACGTCAATATGCTGCAGTAAACGTGCACTTACTTCAATATACTGCAGTTCAATATACTGCAGTATACATGCACTAACACACCGCAAAATACTGCAGTAAACCTGCCCTGAAACACTATCACTATATTCACACTTAAGTAAAAACGAATGGTCACACTACACTAACGCTGCACTATCACTATATTCACACTACACTTACACTCAACAATAGAATCACAATAGCACGCTAACTTGCTAGAAGCAACAAATAGAGCCCTGTTCTATCTATCTCTACTCCAATATCACACTGCAAAGGTCTGCTCTGGGAAGGATTATTTTATAGTGTGGGGTGGGTCTATGAGCAATGAGCCATGATTGCGCACAGTTATCATTACTTTCTCCAATTATGGCACTGATAGTGTTCTGTGCCCTGATTGGGCAAATCCTTCATTGCTTCAGTCAATCAGGGCTTCCAATGCATTGTAGGATGCGCAGTGCATTGTGGGGTGCTCGGCGGGGCGAACAAATGGTCAAACACCCCGACAATTTGGGTGTTCGCTGAATTGGCGAACAGCCAATGTTTGGCTCGAATTCATGCTTGGGTCGAACCGTGCGCCCAACACTACTGGTGAGTATGCCTTCAGACACTCCCCTTCTCCTTAGGGGGGGCATGGAGAGCCTTCCTGGCTAGGAGAACAAACAATGATTACTCCTAGTGGCAGGACCGGACAGGGAATGAAAACCAGCCTTGGAAATAATTTCATACCAGCCCCATAGCATTATTATGCCAGCCCAACAGCATAACATCATTTTTTTTTTCGTTTTCATAAAATGGAAAACCATGCATTTTAACCACTTGCCAACCGGCTAACGTCTATTTACTGCGGCACTCAGCCGCTTACAGGCAAAGCGACGTAAACCTATGTCGCTCCCCCCGCTAGTTCCCTGGGGAGCCAGTGCGTGTGACCGGCGGCTCCGATTTTACAGTAACAGTGCATATTTATAGCACTGATTACTGTAGTAATGTCACTGGTACCCTCAAAAGTGTCAAAAATGTCAGTCAAGGGTCCGATCTGTCTGCCGCAATGTCGCAGTCCCACAAAAAATCGCAGATCGCCACCATTACTAGTTAAAAAAAAAAAAAAAACAACAAAAAAGAAAAAAATATTTCCCGTAGTTAGTAAACGCAATAACTTTTGCGCAAACCAATTAAAATACGCTTATTGCGACTTTTTTACCAAAAATATGTAGCAGAAAACAAATTGGCCTAAAATGTTAAAATATTTTGATTTTTAATTTTTTTTTTTTGAGGATTTACATTTCAAAAATGTGAAAAATATTTTTCTAAATTGTCGTTCTTTTTTTGTTTAGCGCGCAAAAAAAAAAAAAAAAATCGCACAGGTGATCAAATATCACCAAAAGAAAGCTCTGTTTAGGAGGAAAAAAAGGACGTCAATTTCAGTTGGGTACAGCGTCACACGACCGCGCAATTGTCTGCTAAAATAACGCAGTGCCGAATCGCAAAATAGGGCCAGGTCATTGAGCAGCCAAATCTTCCAGGGCTAAAGTGGTTAAAGCGTATTTGAAGAGTGTATTATATTAAGATAAGACAGATATGAAAGTACATAGGGCTTTATATACTTCCGTGGACATGGTACAGGACGACGTGCCAGAGGCTGCGGACATGGTACAGGACGACGTGTCGTAAAAATTTTTTGTTATTTTTTTTACAGGTACTCTTGTGGAGGGATCTGGGGATCTAAAAGACCCCAAACCCCTCCTCGGCACTGAAAAGCATTCAAAACGCCAAGTTTGGCTGTTTTGAATGCTGTCAGTTTTTTTAATTTAGCGCCAAGTACCCGGAAGTGATGTCACGACATCACTTCCGGGTTTTTTACATGGAGACCCGATCAGAGCCCAATGCGGCTTTGATCGGGTCTTCGGTGGCCGTGGAGGTAGGATGCCCGGGTCTCCCGGTGGTACGGGAGACCCGGGCAAGCTGCTTCTCAGCCGCATCGGTTGTTATTACAAGACAGCTGACCACCGGCTATGGACGCCGGTACCGGGGGTGATGCCTCTAGCTGCAGGCATCACCCGACACATGCACTTTCCCTAAATACCGGCAATATCGGTAACCTCAGTGGCCGATTCCGATATATCGGGGGAAAGTGCATATTGGCCCCCGATATATCGGTGGTGCCGACAATCGGTCGATCCCTAATTAAAACGATATTGACTTCACAGAGCAAACATATCCCCGCCAAGCAAACAAATTTGCACATTATACAGGGGCCCCCGCTTATGGTTATATCCTTGCTGCTTGATCCTTGAACTCTACCAGTAGATATTTATGTCTATTGCGATGCGAACAGACCCATGCATATCGCATGGAGTGTTCGCCGGCGGAGATGTCTATGTAGAGCGAAGGCGTCTATAAATCTAAGGGAAAGTTTTCACTGCCAATCTTTCCTCAATGCCAGTTCATCCGTACATGCTCTATAGAGCGTATTGCAAGCAAACTGACAACAGAAGCCAATATGACAAGCTAACTAAAACACATCCTGAAAAATGTCCACACTAGTCCTAATAAAATTTGCACAACACACCTCGACAGGGCCAGTCTGGAGCCACCAGAAGGATCTGACAGAACACAAATGAGGGTAGAAACTACTCTTCTGATCCGGCAGCTAACGAGGCAAGCCACCTACCAATTCCTGACGCCTAGGACATACACGGCAAAAGGCACCGGTATGTGCAGTTCCATCTATCGAAGAACTCGCAAGGCCTCCAGCATCACTGCTACATTTCTCGTGCTATACTGGTGCCAAAATCAGATAGGATCCAGACTGAACGTTCACGGAAAAGGTCCATCCATCACACCAGGTACATCCTGACGGCTCGCAGATTCAGGACACTGGTAGGGAGCCAAGTCTCCTCCAGTGACTAACAACCCTGTGCCAATCTCAAACCTAGGACTCCACCCCAGCCAGATAGGCTGCCATCTGTACTGAGTACCATCCAGTGCTGAGAATGGGAGGTCTTTGTGGCCTCTTAAGTAGGGAAACCAAAACCACAAGAGGAAAGAGACAATTGGCAATCAACCTAGTCAAATCTGGTTGTCCAAGGAAACTTGTCCATCAGGGAAAAATTAAGGATCAGGCCCATATACCTCTGTGTCCTGGACGGTGTATAGGCAGACCTCAAGGCTCAGGACCCATCTGAAGTCCTGGAGAGTGCACATTGTGATCTCCATGATGTCCAGCGGTGCAGAATGAGAAAAGAAATGGAAAAAAAAAAGGGAATAGGCACTCACTGAATTGAGATGGCTGTAGTGCCTGTCATCCTGGGGAGTATCTAGGCTGGCGGCAAGCAATGGAGCGTGTTGAAGGCAAATCAGCAGCTTCCGGAGGGTTTCAAGATAGCTGGGATGGTGTGCTGAGGTAAGCTGGAAGGCAAGCTGACAGGCAGTGTGGCCTGTCTAAGGATCCCACCCATATCCTCTTAATATGAATTGCACTCAAATCCTCCCTTCATGCTGATGGTTTGACAAAGGGGTGGAGCCCTGAAACACACAACCACAGCCCCCACCAACATGCTGATGTCATCATTGTGGATCAGCTAAACCTGGCAAACCACATTGAGTGGGCCAACTGGCCCTGGACACTGCTACACTGCAGGGTAGCCTGCTTCCCAGCTCCAGGCAACACTATAGCCCCCATCAAATCTGTCAGCTTGCATTCCAGCTTCCCTCAGCACATCATCCCAGCTGTCTTGAAACCCTCTAGAAGCTGCTGTTTTGCCTCCAACACGCTTCATTGCTTGCCCCAAGCGTGGATGTCACTGATACTCCCCAGGATAACACATCCCTTTCCTTCCTGCAACCCCCCCCCCCCCCTATATCAGCAATGCCAGGGATGGGCCAACAACTTGGTAAACACCGGAGGAGCAGAGGCCAAACCAAAGGGGAGCATTGCTAATCGAAAAGGAGCACCCTCAACTACAACACATAAGAAAGGTTGGTACTGATGGGACTGTGTAGGTACGCATTTATGATGACCATGGAGCCCAGGAATTATCCCTGATGAAGGGGGCCACCAACAAACTGGATGCCATCGTGAACTTCTGCACAATGCATTTCAGGACCCTGAGGTCCAGGCTCAGCTAAACCCCTCATCCATCCTCAGAAAAATTGCAGATATGGGGAGAATCCCCAAGAACGTTCCAGCTCTGGAATCAGGGTCACTCCCTAGAGGCATATCCCAAACAGAGCCTGGGGGCGTGGGGCAGGTAAAGGTCAGATCAAAGGGACATACCAATTGGACAAGACAAATACTATTTTATAACTAGACACAATCAGGTTGTTACCACCCACTCCATGAGAAAGAAGTAGGTCCACAGGCACCCAAATTAGCAGGATTAGACCCCACCCGGTAAACAGATGGGGGGGCGAGCATGCATGTCGAGGAGGACCTGTACACGAGCTTTGGGGCCTCATGGGCCCAAGAGCCCTTGGCAACACCCGCGGGAGCCTGGAAGGGCTTTAGGTCTCTGTCCGAGGGGCCAGAGTAATAAAAAAAAAATAAAGCCTGAGTTCAGCAAAAGAAGGACCGGGCTGACAATGCGGTTCCGTTTCCTTCCTGACTCAAGGGAAGAGTACTCTCGCCATGCATAAGATTCTTGATGATGTCAAAGGTTGCAGATCTTTGCATCAAAAAGTTGCAGGTAGACATTCAACCTGACAGGGATATGCCACTAGGGCCTGCTTAGACTTCTGATCAGCAGAACACCACAAGCTAAAGTACTCGCCAAGCACCATGTCAATGACAGAGTATGGACAGAAGTAAGGCTGCATCTACAGAGGAGTCATGTACTTCAGGCTCTGGATCAATAGGTGCACCAGCTCCACAGACACCAGTCCCAACTTCAAACTTTGGCAAAAACATTTTGGCCCCCTTGTGTCCCAGGCCCTAGAAGTGTGCAAATAGTGTACCAAAAATTCAACCAGCACAACCCTCTAAACAAGAAATCAGAACTCAAGTATATATGTGATAAATAATTCCGGCTGCTACCACTAATAACGTTTACCACTACACACATAAATATACAATAAATCACAAAAAAAAAAAAATTTTTTTTAAAATAATAATAAAAAGGCCCAAAAATATATAGGTTGAGTCAGAATCGACACACTTGCATCCACCTTGAGTACTTATAAACACAAATTCAGTACTCAGTGCTTTTATTAGGCTCTTCTAGAAGACCCTCCTCAAAGGCATAACGTAGCAAAATAAAAAAACATTGCAGAACCATGAAAGGGTGTGTTAGCTCAATTCCCGTCAGGAGGCAATCATGATGATATTACAGCCCTTCAGTTACTACCCTCCCAATAGATGGATTTCCCCTCCAACCAGCTGGGAGTTATGACGACACATCGTACTCAAACTTCGTGCAGTCACAACTGTTTATTTCAAGTTTCGTGCTCCCATTTAAAGGGTATTTCGGCGGCAAAAACGGCTTGAAACTGGTTTACAAGCCGAAGTCAATTGAACAGTACAACATCACTCATAGAAACAGTTACATGAAAAGGATTTTGTGTCCTATACATCTGTGACAATATGTGGGGTGTCGTGTGTTTGGAGATTGTGTCTTGTGGGGCAGACACTTGGTCTGTGTTCAGCTGTCATGTGTTAATGTAAGCAATTGTCAAATGTGTACAGGTGGAGTCCGTAATTTCCATGCGCAGACTTAACTTTGTCAAGTGTCCCAATGAATGAATGAACAGGTGTTTACATGTCGTCTAAATGCAAAACATAGCTGTCTGCTGACCAAGGTGGATGAATGGCTGTCAGTGCCAGCTCGTTAATATGTAAATGCAAGGGCCTACACTTCATCACAGAATGGGCACAAACCGAAATATATCTAAAAAATCATAAGGCATATTAATACAACCTTTCAACCCAACCTTTGATCCCAGCTTATTCATAACGGTGGGATCACTTAGAGTCTCTGAATAGCACAAAACAGGTGACATTATATTCCAAGGTGTATGTAGGCTGGTGACTTGGTTGTGTGCACATAGGGATATAACTTCTTAGAATTCTATCAAATCAAAACAGACATGTTCAATGGGGAGGGCCATAGCTTGCAAGAGTCCATGGCCTGAAAAATCCAACTCCATTATTATGGCAATAAAGTCACTACAAAATAGACCATGGCAGCACATACCACCTGTTGACGATGGCATGTGATTTTTCAACATGTCCTAAGGCCTTTTCCAGGAAAGGGCAAAAAATAAACCTCCCGTTTTTAATGAGAGGAAAAAAATTTCCTTTCAACCCTCATTCAGAGCGGTCAGACCATGTCCCTGGCGGCTATAATGAAAAAACAATGTCCTTTGTGTCCAATCGGCTTGACTTTGACTGTAAAGTGGAGACATGAATGTCTCGTGTTTCTCTCTTTTCCTGGGGTGAGCAAGGGCAAAATGAGGAGAGGTTCTCGAGTGGTGAGCACATGTTGCAAGTAACCAGACAGTGGCTACTAGTGCTCAGCTTGCTACAAAGCGTACCACTGTCGCACAAATGCGAAGTCTTCCAGGAGTAGGGGTGTCCGTTGGCATTGTACCAATGCGTCTGTCTGGATCCAACTGGAATTCGTCTGGTGCGCGTCACAATCTCCGGTCCGTCGTCGTGGGGTCCAGGGGTGGGGCTTCCTTCAGTCGCGATGCGTGGATCCAAACCGGGGAGTCGTCTGTCAGTACCGCTGTTCTGGTCACTGCTTGAACTATTGCAGGGGGTCCGTAGGATCGGTCTAGCGACGTCAGCTTATGGAGGGGCCTTCACCAGGATTCTGTCACCAGGCTTGAATGGGTGGGTTGGTGCACCTGTTGGCAAAGGAAACGAGAGCGAGAGATCACCATAATCACTGTTTAATTTTCCAATTAATTAATTCTGCCACATTTTCCTCTTGCAAAATCTCTAGATATGAGAATAAATGGACTCATGGGGTTGAGACGGGTCTGAAGTCATTCTGACTTTAGCAAGAATAGCAGGTAAGTACAGAGACAAAAATACAAGTTTTACAAGAATGGCAGGAGTATTTTGCGCCACTTGGCGTCTGGCCTATAGACAGGCAGCAAAAAATAAATGCTAGTGAAGCTACTCGCAGCACTGAGGTTTAGGGCCTACAGGAAGGCAGGTAACAGGAAGGATACTTAATGGCACTGTTGTGGGAGAACACAGCATGTCTACACATGCAACAATGGTGAGGACCCTTGGAGGGGTTGAACTGCCTTGTATTCCTCCAAAGGTGGAGATGGGTTAAATTGCAGTCCTCTGACTCACCCAAGCAGGAAGCTACCTAGAACTGAGTATCCCTTGCATGGCTAAGATGCTGTGATCACTGAACAACAGGGAGTGAAATTCAAGCTGTCTTGTGTACATGGACACATAGAGACACACAAAACAGCTAGAAGTCAGTACTCATGCAAACATAAATTTATAAGAGATTGCACAGTTTGCTTGGTGACACCTGAACAGGAAATTGAAACCAAATGGCCCTGGAGACACAAAATCTGACTTCAAGAACCATTCATATGCAAAACCTGGGCAGTGAGTCACTTTCAGGATGAAAAGAGATCAACTAATTGAATTCACCGCAGGAGGTTTACCTTTCAAAGTAGTAACGCTGGCATAAATTCATTTTAATTCTTAGCATACTATCAACAAGCCAACCACTTCCATCCTATTTTTTTTTTTTTTTTTTTGAATGACAGCTTTCTATTCTACTATTTAACAATACAGATTTCACATACTGCACATCTGATAACGTGCTGTGACATATAAATGACAATCAGCTCACTAGTTTCCAGAGCTACATATGGTATATGTACACAAATCTGTAAAATTTCATTTGTATCCAAGATCATAATATAAGAGTAGTACTCCAGTATCTGCCTGAGCACATTATCCCATACCAATAATCTTGTCAAGAGAAAAGGTAGTAAAAGCATAAGTGCATAAATTCAAAAATTAGTGTTTAGCACCAGAATACAAAAGTATGTACCAATATACCAAAGGAAAACTCTAAAAAAAAGACCAGAGATGCTTAATTATCTAAAGCATAGCACCTCATTTATGCCAGAGCTCATATATGTCAAATTTAGAACACATCAAATATCTGACACCCAATAAATAAAAACTTTCTAACACCCATAAAAACAGTCTAATCAATCAGGAAAAAATCTATTTGGAAACAATACTCCCATAAGGTTGGTTGTTGTTGAAGGCTGTGCTTGGTCGTTCTGAAAATCTCAAATTTCACTTATCTGAGGAATAAGCATCAGAAAGGTTTAGTAACAAAACATTTTACTTTTCCTCCTAAAAATAAACCAACGGTTAGAGGAATTTAACATACAGTAAGCATATCAAACATTTCCTTCCTAACAGTGCACTTCTCTAATACCAAAAATTGTTGACGTCAAATTAATTATTACCACGTGGATTTCTATATTTTTTGTTATTATTATGGTATACCATAAACTTAAAGAAAAAAATTATTATTGTTCACCATGGTTGAAAAAAAAAATGAGCAGCTCAAAACATTAGTAATTTCTCATTTGAAATACAAGAACCCATACGTCACCCATTCTTCAGCAATTCGGAACATTCCTTAAAACTTGTTTTCTCTACAAGGCAAAACTGATCGTTAATTTGTATGACAATACAGCTGTTTACAGTCCCTTTGCAGTTACCTGTGTCACAGACCGAAAGAGGTGGGGGGGGGGGGGAGGGGGGGAGGGGGGGAGGGGGGGTTTGTTTGCTAAAATGGCACTTAGAAAATATATATTTTTTTTAAAAAGGCCAGTGAAGAAAGAAAAGTTGGTGACACAAAACCTTAATGATGAAAGTTCAAAATTGCTTACGATTTTTTTAAGGATAGAGATACAATTTTTAGTCCTTAAGGTCACACTCTACACACCAAATATATATTTCCTTGCTTCTAAAAGCTGCCATGACCAGCATAGTACGGCAAAATCACATCACTTTTAAAACATAAGTAATAACCACAAAACAAATTATTATGCAACCAACATTCATTCAATGTTATGAAATGCTTTGTTGATACAGCAGCACCTATAGGGACAGTGTTAAAACGAACACAACATAACGATTCATGGATCTAAGGTTGCCCATACACGATACAATTTTCATACAATCTTCCTAAACGTACATTTCATCATTTTCTCGGAATTCTCCTTACCTTGAAAATTTCCCATTATCTTAAGCTCAGAATACAACGTGAGATCAGCTGAGTTTGAAAGTTTATATATCTATGGGTAGTGACATCAGTGTTTTATACTTTATTGGAAAAACCTAGTTTCCCAATTTATGTGGTTTGCTGCGCCTAAATAATCAGATTTATACATATCCAACTCATGGTCTGCTGATTAACTATCCTTGGTGGGCAAGACTATACCTTCAAGCTCAGCTTAATATCACATACAATCTCCACATACATCTATACAATGGCATGCAATCTTATATAACGACTAAATATACTTAAGTGTCTATACAAATATATACAAGGTTTTTGGAGGGGGAATCCACCATCACACACAGTACTGCTTTGTAACCGGGTTCCAAACCCCATTTTATCTTTGGCGCTTCAGACGCGCTGGAGTACCAGACCCCATCTTTGGGAATTTCAGATTCCCGGGAGTTGCTAAAATTAGCGGTTAACTGGGTACCGTTTATCTGCTCTGACAGTATAGGGTAGTAATAATAATAATAGAAAATATAATTACTTACCCCATACTGTGTTTTTTGGCAGATCCCACTTCTGACACCAAAACTGTTAGCTCAATTCCCGTCAGGAGGCAATCATGATGATATTACAGCCCTTCAGTTGCTACCCTCCCAATAGATGGATTTCCCCTCCAACCAGCTGGGAGTTATGACGACACATCGTACTCAAACTTCGTGCAGTCACAACTGTTTATTTCAAGTTTCGTGCTCCCATTTAAAGGGTATTTCGGCGGCAAAAACGGCTTGAAACTGGTTTACAAGCCGAAGTCAATTGAACAGTACAACATCACTCATAGAAACAGTTACATGAAAAGGATTTTGTGTCCTATACATCTGTGACAATATGTGGGGTGTCGTGTGTTTGGAGATTGTGTCTTGTGGGGCAGACACTTGGTCTGTGTTCAGCTGTCATGTGTTAATGTAAGCAATTGTCAAATGTGTACAGGTGGAGTCCGTAATTTCCATGCGCAGACTTAACTTTGTCAAGTGTCCCAATGAATGAATGAACAGGTGTTTACATGTCGTCTAAATGCAAAACATCGCTGTCTGCTGACCAAGGTGGATGAATGGCTGTCAGTGCCAGCTCGTTAATATGTAAATGCAAGGGCCTACACTTCATCACAGAATGGGCACAAACCGAAATATATCTAAAAAATCATAAGGCATATTAATACAACCTTTCAGGGTGCATTGGCTGTTCCTGTCCTCGAAGATAAACGTATAAGGCATGCAGGGCAAGAAAAAACCCTAAGCTGAATGAGCTGGCTTTCGGGCACCTAAACGGGCAGCCACTTCCTTAGCAGACCCAAAAAACAAACTGGTAATGTTTCCAGCTCTGCCTTCGGTCTTAAGTGGAGCAGCCACCAGCACCTATTCCTGAGCAGGAATGGTGGCCAAGGTGGCATCCTCCTCTACAGTACAAGGGCCAGCAAATACACTCAACATACATATGTGCGTCCGCACTAACTGGGCTCACTGGACCCCGAGGTAGGGGTTGTTAGGGGGACGATCTCCCACTCCCTACAGGTGTGGAATGAGAAGACCCAAGTCCAATGCTACCCGCGCCCACAGAGGGAGTTGCCTGCTAGACAAGGCTACATCAAAATGGCCACCACCTCCAAGATGGCCACTGGCAACAACACCAATCACAGGGTGAAGGGCGGGATCCCAAAGGCAACTTAGCAAAAACCCCAGCCTTTGCCTCCCACAGCCACGCCCTGCAGGAAGCAGGCATCCTACGGGAATAATGGCAATAAAAAAAACAAACAAACACACACAAATAAGGCAGATGCCACAGCCTGTCCAGCAGGCTGCAAAGCTGCGACCTAAATTGATGGCCAGCCCAACAGCATGGCACACGCACCTGTGGAAAGGCTCAATGCCAAAGAACCAGGAGACAGCCCAAGCATCCACAGCAGTTATTAAATAGGGGGTTCGCACCACACATTGCAGCCAAGTGGGCCCTCTTGTCCCAGGAAGGAGGGGATAGCGCAAAAACTACCACTTAGGCCGGTGGAAGAACCCCCGCAGGGTCAACCACCACAGGGAGTACCTGTTGCCCACACCGCATCTGGAGAAAAAAAAGAGGGGGGGGGGCATTTACTTACCAATCCAGTGGAGCATGTGGATAATGCTCCTGTGACAGATATTCCTCACCACGGAAGTGAGGGGGGTCTGTTGGCCAAGGTAACACTGACGCCGGCACCCAGTCATATGTGTCCCCACAAGACATAACTCGCTAACCAACCCGGTCCAGGATGGGGCTTGTCGCAGTGGACCCAGCATGGAGTTAAAGGTCGGCGCACACTCACTGCCTAGACTGGGGTGACCACTGGATCTAGATTAATCCAGCCTGTCACCCAGCCATGCTGTAAAAATGGTCCCGGCAGGGAACTAGGTCCTTACTCCCTTAAACACTAGGCAGAAATAACTGATTTGCCTATAGCAGAGAAGGGGTTTAGACCAGCTAGGACTGCCCATAGGCAGTGCTGTGTCTTTTGTGTCTAGTGTCCTACTCCTGTAGATGGGGCTATAAACCCTATGGTAAAAAAAAAATAATAATAATCTGTGTCCGTCAATGAACGTAAGAAATATCATTTGCTGTGGTTACTGCATTAGTTTCTCTTTTCATACCCTTTAACCACTTTAGGACCGGAGGATTTTCCTGCTTTACATCCAGGCAACTTGGCACTGAGCGACTTTAACTGACAATTTATGTCCTTTTTTTCCCACAAACAGAGCTTTCTTTTGGTGGTTTTTGATCACCTGTGCGATTTTTACTTTTTGCGCTATAAACAAAAAAAGAGGGCGACAATTTTGAAAAAATAACAATATTTTTCACATTTTTTCCCCCAAAAATTTCCCCCAAAAAAATGTAAAAATCGTAATTTTTCAACATTTTAGGCCAATTTGTTTTCTGCTACATATGTTTGGTAAAAAAAAAAAAAAAAAAAAAATCGCAATAAGCGTATTTTGATTGGTTTGCGCAAAATTTATCGCAGCTACTAACTACGGGAAATTTATGTAATTTTTATTGTTTTTTTTAAAACTAGTAATGGCGGCGATCTGCGATTTGTTTTGCGGGACTGCGACATTGCGACGGACAGAACGGACCCCTAACTGACATTTTTGACACTTTTGGGGGTACCAGTGACATTACCACAGAAATTAGTGCTATAAATATGCACTGTTACTGTAATAATGACACTGGCAGGGAAGGGGTTAACTTTATTGGTGATCAAGGGGTTAATGTATGCCTGGTGCTTACTGACGTGTGTGGGGGGAGGGGACTGTGTGACACAGGGACAGATTGCAGGTTCAGCTATGCTGAATCCTGTAATCTGTCCCTGCCTGTCACATAGGAGATCCGCCCGCTTTGTTTACACAAGCGGGCGGATCTCCTCACTCAATCCCCGACGATCGGGGAAGAGCAGCGGTGATCACCGCCTCTCCTCCCCTGGCCTGACTCCCGCTGTGTCTGAATACAGCGGGAGCGTGCCGCCCACAAGGGGAGGAGTCCAGCGGTGTAGGTCTACATCGCTGGACAATAACGAGCCACTTTGCCGCAGTACGCTCAATGTGAGCGGTCGGCAAGTGGTTAAATTTCACCAGGTGACCCTAGAAGGTCTCGTTTAGCAAGCTTTCTGGCTACACGATTCTGCATGTTTCATAGGGCAGCCTATTCACTTGCATGGGCAGCCCAATGCAGGTTTGTTGTCCAAAAAAAAGAATGGATTCCGCCACAATCCTAAATTGGGAGATGCATACTGTATGTATGGAGAAGCAGCACCTTTCCGTGCTTCGTAGATAAATGTTCCGACTCCGACGTATTAATCTTTCGACACTGACTTGGGTTGGTGGCATTATAGTAACTATTCTGGCCACATCACTAACAATCTCTGGATAAACAAGGATGGCTTCTTCAACAGTAAGTTTTGATGAGCGATCATACTTTTCAACTTCTTTTAGTGCTTTATAAAACTCCTGTTGGAATTTTTTTATTTGGACATTTACTGGTTCTGTAACGCTTTCCTTTAGCAACTTCCATTTTGTCTAAGAAGGAATCAAAGTCAAATTCTTAGTTTGAAGAAGATGAACCCGAGTTACCACTATTGCTTAAAAGAACTTCATCCTGTGGAGGTATTTCAGGTCATAAATACTACATCATAGAGGGCCTTTTTCCCAGTAGCAGTCTGTTCACTGTTCAACAAAAGTCGGCTCATTGGGTCGACATAAATAGCCGCCAACAAGATTTCATGTTCCAGCAAAAGACTCTCTCTTTTCATCTTTGAAGATGCAATGCTCTCAGCTATTAACCCTCCATTTTTGTTCAGGCAATATAACAGGCTCTTCCATTCCAAGAGGAATTTACCCGGGGTTAGATCGTCACATTGCAACCTCTTGGTGACAGTGAAGGGGTGAGAAAGCAGGTTCTCCAGCTCTTTTGTTTGTGTCCACTGGCTTTCAGTTAATGCAAGATTTTCATTGTCCATTTCTTCTATGAAGTCTTTAACCACTTACCGCAGTGATGTAGGGTTACGTCGGCAAGCTTTGCGGTGTTATACCGGGATGATGCCTCTATCTAGAGACACCATCCCGGTACCGTGGTTTACAGCCGACGGTCAGCTTTCCGTCAGTAATGACCAATGCGGCTCGGGAGCCGCTCGATCGTTACCCGGGTGAGCGGGAGGGGACATCCCCCCCTTCCGTGACTTTCAACGGGCCTCTTGTCCCACCGGAAGACCCGAGCATCCAGCCGGCGCGTCCCCCGGCAGGATGGAGTCCCGATCAAAGCCGTAAATGGCTTCAATTGGGTCTCCGATGACGTAACCCGGAGGCAGCGTCCATGACGTCACTTCCGGGTTACTCAGCAGATTTAAAAAACGGCTGTATGCAAAAACGCAGTTTTCGGCATTTTGCATACATGAAAGTGTAGTGGAGGGGTCTAGGGTCTTTTAGACCCTCAATCCCTCCATAAAGAGTACCTGTCACTACATATTGGTGTCACAAAGGATGTTTACATTGCTTGTGACAGCAATAAAAGTGATCAGATTTTTTTTTTTTTTTTTTTTAACCACTTGCCGCCCGCCCTCCGTCAATTGACAGCGGGACGGTGCGGCCATTGTTCTGGGAAGATGTCATATGACGTGATCCCATTCAGCAGGGCAGGCGCACAATCGTGTGCGCGCCACCCTGCACTGCCGGTGTCGGGGTGTCCCCGGGACACCCCCCGTCACCGGCAGGAGGGGAAACAGCCAATGGGCGTGGCTGTTTCCCACGTGATCGGCTGCGTTCCAATGACACGGCCGATCACAATACAGGAGCCCGGAAGATGACCGCGCATGCTATGTGATCGGCTGTGAATCCATTCACAGCCGATCACAAAATGTAAACAAAGAGCAGTAACTCACCGTTACTAGCTCTTCTCCCCTCATACACTGTTTCCAGTGTGAGGAGAGCAGAGCCAGAAACAGTGAGTTACTGCTCTGTACACATGTCACAAAGTAAAATCACAAAAATAAAGGTCCCCACACAGTCCTCAGCCGCCCCAATTGCACCTGTCACCCAACAGTCACCTCATCAGTGCCCAGAAATTGACACCCATAAGACTACCTTCACATGTGAGCGTAGCGATCGCGGGCAGAATCACCGTGATTCTGCCCGCGATCCGGAAATCATTGCAAATTGCGGGACGCCTGTGCGCTGCCCGTGATTTGCAATAGCACCCCAAACGCTGTGCGATGCCACGATTTCCACCTGACGAATTGCGGTAACATCGCGCAAACAACTCATGACGCCCAAAAAAGGTACAAGAGCTTCTTTGGGGCATCATGCGTTGTTTGCGTGATGTTACCTCGATTCCGCAGGTGGAAATCGCAGCAACATCGCACAGCGTTTGGGGTGCTATTGCAAATCACGGGCAACGCACAGGCGTCCCGCGATTTGCAATGATTTCTGTGCTACGCTCACATGTGGACATAGCCTAAAGTTCACCGGTCACCAGAGACTGCCATCAGTGCACCATCGCCCGTCACCTGTCACCCATCAGTGACCATCGCCCGTCACCTGTCACCACATCAATCACCGTCACCTGTCACCCCATCAGTCATCGTCATCTGTCACCCCATCAGTCATCGCCATCTGTCACCCTGTCAATCATCGTCACTTGTCACCCCATCAGTGATCCTCACTTGTCACCCCATCAATCATTGTCACTTGTCACCCCTTCAGTGATTGTCATCTGTCACCCCATCAATCATCATCACCTGTCACCCCATCAGTCATCGTCACCTGTCACCCCATCAGTCATCGTCACCTGTCACCCCATCAGTCATCGTCACCTGTTTGCCATATACATGCAACCACTTACCGACCTCCTAACGTCTACATGCGTCGGCCATTAAAAGCTAAATTCTGGGGTTATGGCAGCAGATAGCTGCCATAACCCCGGTATTTTTTTAAACGGCGGGCGGTCGGCTTTCAGATAAGGGTGGTCCCAGTGGCGGATTCGCTGCAGAATTACCCTTACGGTGCAGGGGAAGAGGTGCCCCCCCCTCCCGCCGCGTCCCAGATGTTTTCCCAGCTTACCGGACCCGCCGGCAGCGGGGAAAACTATCCGGTCCCGGATCCTCAGAGACATGAAAGTCGAGTGAGGGCAAGATGGCCCTCACTCGACTCTATGGTCTTGGAGGACCGGAGCTACGTCAAAAGTCATTGCCTAGCAACCGGTTTAAAGGGCCGCTTTTTTTTTCCCTTTTTCAACAATTTTTCTTTTTTTTTTCTTTTTTAGTGTAGTTCTGAGGTGTGAGGTCTTTTTGACCCCAGATCTCACAATAAAGAGGACCTGTCATGCCTATTTCTATTACAAGGGATGTTTACATTCCTTGTAATAGGAATAAAAATGATTAAAACATTTTTTTTTTTTAAACTGTGTAAAAATAAAAAAATAATAAATAAAATAAATAGGAAAAAAAAAAATTAAAGCGCCCTGTCCCCGTTAGCTCGCGCGCAGAAGCAAACGCATATGCAAGTCCCGCCCACATATGTAAACGGTGTTCAAACCATACATGTGAGGTATCTCCGCGATCGTTAGAGCGAGAGCAATCATTTGAGCCCTAGACCTCCTCTGTAACTCTAAGCTGGTAACCTGCAAAAAATTTTAAAATGTTGCCTATGGGGATTTTTAATTACCAATGTTTGGCGCCATTCTGTGAGCATGCGCAATTTTGAAGCATGACATGTTGGGTATCTAATTACTCGTCGTAACATTATCTTTCACATTATGGAAAAAAATTGGGCTAAATTTACTGTTTTCTTATTTTTTAGTTAAAAAAAAGTGAATTTTTTTGCATTTGGAAGACTGCTGCGCAAATATGGTGTGATTAAAAAATATTGCAACGATCTCCATTTTATTCTCTAGGGTCTCTGCTAAAAAAAAATATATAATGTTTGGGGGTTCTAAGTAGTTTTCTAGCAAAAAAAATGATTTTAGCTTGTAAACACCAAGTGTCAAAAATAGGCCCAGTCTTAAAGTGGATAAATGGACAACTTTGTGTAAAGTGCTACTTGGATGTTAGGCCTCTGTATGTGGCTAGGCTGTGTAAAAGTGTTACACATGTGGTATCGCCATACTCAGGAGGAATAGCAGAATGTATTTTGGGGTGCAATTTTTGCTATGTACATGCTATGTGTTAGAAATATTGCATAAATGGACAGCTTTGTGTAAAATAAATGCGTTTTCATTTTCTTTCCACATTTTCCAAAAACTTGTGGAAAAAAATGACATATTCAAAAGACTCATTATGCCTCAAAAATTATACATTGGGCTGTTTGCTTTCCAAAATGGGGTCATTTTATGGGGGTTTCCATTGTCCTGGTGCTCCAGGGCCTTCAAAAGTGCGATAGGTTGTCAGGAAATTATATGTGTAATTTGTGCTCCTAGAATGCCGGACGGTGCTACTTGGATGTTAAGCCTCTGTATGTTGCCAGGCTGTGAAAAAGTCTCACACATGTGGTATCGCCATACTCAGGAGGAGTAGTAGAATGTGTTTTGGGGTGTAGTTGCAAGTATACATATGCTGTGTGAGAGAAATAACCTGTTAATACGTCAATTTGTAAAAAAAAAAAATCTTCATTTTGCAAAGAGTTGTGGGAAAAAATTACAACTTCAAAAAACTCACCATGCCCCTTATTAAATACATTGGAATGTCTACTTTCCAAAAAGGGGTCATTTGGGGGGTATTTGTACTTTCCTGACTTTTTAGTGTCTCAAGAAATGAGATAGGCCTTCAGTACATCACGTGTGGTCAAGTGTGATCAATTTTCAATGATTAGCACCATAACTTGTGGTCTCTAGAACTTTCACAAAGACCAAATAATATATACTTATTTGGGTTATTTTTACCAAAGATAAGTAGCAGTATAAATTTTGGCCAAAATTTGTGAAGAAAAATTACTCATTTGCTAAATTTTATGACAGAAACAAAGAAAAATGCGTTTTTTCACAATATTTTCAGTTTTTTTTTTATTTATAGCACAAAAAATAAAAAACCCAGTAGTGATTAAATACCATCAAAAGAAAGCTCTATTGGTGTGAAAAAACTGAATTTTTGTAAAATCTTACCGTAAAATTCCTTTCTCTGAGTCCTCCGACAGTCGCCGCCCCCTCCAATTCTTCACCGATGGGTATTGACCTTTGCTCCGTAGGAGTAGCTAGGCAACAAGAATTGTTAATACAAAAGCTTTTAGCATAGACACACCCCTAGGGGCTGTCCCCTCAGTCAATACCTCCCTGCACCAGCATTCCCAACTCAGTTTAGGTAGCATAGCAGTAAGAGTACAGAAAAACCCCCAAAAGAGGGGCGGGGGGCGGCGACTGTCGGAGGACTCAGAGAAAGGAATTTTACGGTAAGATTTTACAAAAATTCTGTTTTCTCTTACGTCCTCCGACAGTCGCCGCCCCCTCCAATTCTTCACCAATGGGATGTCTCAAAGCAGTGTAGACATGAGGGGTGGGAGACGCAACCGTAGAAAGGCAACGCAGTACCCACATCAGAGAAAGGAACCTTACCACAGTAAGAGAACCAACTGGGCAACAGGAAAAATGTGCTCAACAGGAGCAACAACCCAGGAAAACAAGTAACCCAGGGGTAAAACACCCCAACAACCAAGGGCCCGCAAAAACAAGGGTCCCTAGGAAACTGCCGCCCTGAGAACTTTACGGCCAAAGGAGGCATCAGCCGATGCCTGAACATCCACCTTATAGAACTTTGAGAAAGTGTGAACGGACGACCAAGTCGCTGCCTTACACACCTGGGCCACAGAAGCCTGATGACGGTAAGCCCAAGACGTACTCAGAGACCTGGTAGAGTGCGCCTTCACAGGGAAAGGAGGAACCTTCCCCCTCAAAGCATAGGCTTGCACAATCGTCTGTCTGATCCATTTGGCGATGGTCGCAGCCGACGCCGCCATGCCCTTCCGAGGTCCCTCAGGAAGGACAAAGAGGGAATCCGACTTGCGAAAAGATTTAGTGGATGACAGGTAAACCCTGATCGCCCGGACAACATCCAAGGAATGTAAGGCAAACTCCTTTGGATGCTTAGGCTTTGCGCAGAGCGAAGGCAAGACAATGTCTTCATTCAGGTGAAATTCCGAGATCCTTTTAGGAAGAAAAGATGGTTTAGGCCGCAGGACCACCTTATCCTTGTGGACCACCAGGTAGGGAGAGTTGCAGGACAAAGCCGCCAGCTCCGACACCCTGCGAGCCGAAGTGATCGCCACCAAAAAGGCAACCTTCATGGATAACAGAGACAACGGGATCTCCCTGATCTTTTCAAAGGGAGCCTGTTGCAACACGGACAGAACCAAGTTCAAGTCCCATGGAGGTAAAGGTTCCCTCCTAGGAGGGGCCAAATGTCGCACCCCCTGAACAAAGGTGCTAACCAATGAATTAGACGCCACAGGGCGTTGGAAGAGAACGGCCAGCGCAGAAATCTGACCCTTAATTGTGGCCAACGCCAAACACTGGTCCACTACCGTTTGAAGGAAAGCCAACACTCTCGACACCGAGTATGAGCGAGGGGAATACCCCCTGGACTCACACCAGGCAAAATAAGCCTTCCAAGTACGGTAGTACATTTTCCCCGAAGAGGCTTTCCTAGCCTTGATCAAAGTGGGAATGACCTCAGGGGAGAGACCCCTATCCTTCAGGACCTGGCTTTCAACAGCCAGGCCGTTAAAGCCAGCGACCGTAAAGCAGGATGGAATATCGGTCCTTGAGACAGGAGATCTTCTCGAAGCGGCAGATGCCACGGAGCGTCGACCGCCAGATTTACGAGGTCTGCGTACCAAGACCGGCGAGGCCAGTGCGGCGCCACCAGAATCACCGTGTGCGGTTCCGAGGCTAACCTGCGAAGAAGCCTGGACAGCAGTTGAATCGGTGGAAAGGCATACATCAGACGATACTGATGCCAGGGCGCCACTAACGCGTCTGAGGCGTCTGCCCAAGGATCGCGCGTCTGTGCCACGAACCACCTTGTTGTTCAGACGAGACGCGAACAGGTCCACATCCGGGGAACCCCACTTCGCGCACAACATCTGGAAGACATCCGGGTGAAGGGACCGTTCTCCCTGGTCCAGGGCCTGGCGACTCAGATAATCCGCCTGCCAGTTCTCCACCCCCGGAATGTGAAATGCCGTTATCGCCGGGACCTGCGTCTCGGCCCAAGACAGAATGTCGGCTACTTTCAGAGCCGCTCGGGCACTCCTGGTGCCCCCTTGGTGGTTGATGTAGGCCACCGCGGTGGCATTGTCCGTCTGAACCCGAACTGGACGGCCCCGAAGCCGGTCCGTCCATCGCAGAAGGCAAAGCTTTATCGCTTGTAATTCCAGAATGTTGATCGGAAGGGAGGACTCCTCCTCCGACCAAGTTCCCTGGGCGGACAGAACGCCCAGAACACCACCCCAGCCCGACAGGCTGGCATCCGTGGTGAGTACCGTCCAGAATGATGGACGAAAAGACTTGCCCCCCGACACCGCCGGGGACTGGAGTCACCACAGAAGATCCCTTCTGGTGTCGTGGCTCAACGAGATCCGCAGATCCAGGGATTGCGGCCGCCCGTCCCACTCGGCCAGAATCTCCGCTTGGAGACCCCGCGTGTGAAACTGGGCAAAAGGGATCACCTCGAAAGACGAGACCATTAAACCGAGACATCTCATGCATGTCCGGAGAGACGAGTGCCGGTTGTCCCTGAGGGACCTGACCTCGTCCTGAAGAGTCCGAAGCTTGTCCTCCGGCAGGAAGACCTTCGCTTGGACAGAGTCCAGAATCATTCCCAGGTAGGGAAGGCGAACCGAAGGACACAGAGTCGACTTCGGAATGTTTATGGTCCAACCGAACTCCTGCAGAGTCCGCATCGTGGTGGACAGGTCGGTCACCAGGCTCTGACTGGCGTTTGACCTTATCAGGATATCGTCCAGATACCCCAAGACAGCAATGCCCTGTGCTCGCAACAGGGCCAGAACTGGCGCCAGCACTTTGGTAAAAACCCGCGGAGCTGAAGCGAGACCGAAAGGTAACGCCACGAATTGGTAGTGATCCTCCGCAATGGCGAATCGAAGGTACCGCTGGTGACCCTCGAAAATGGGGATGTGTAGGTACGCATCCTTCAGATCGATGGAGGCCATGAATTCCCCCGGACTCAGGGCAGCCACCACTGAGCGCAGGGATTCCATGCGAAACTTGCGAACCCGCACAAAGCGGTTCAGAGCTTTCAAGTCCAGAATCGGACGCACTTTGCCCTCCTTTCTGGGCACAGTGAACAGATTGGAATAAAACCCCCGAAATCTGTCCCGATGAGGCACCGGGACCACCACCCCCTGGGCCCGCAGGTCCCGCACCGCTAGGTGCAAATCCTGCAAGCGCTCTGGAGACAGCTGAAGATTTGAGGGAAAAAATCTGCCTGCCGGCCGAGAGAGAAATTCGATCTTGTAACCAGAGCGAACGATTTCCTGAACCCATCTGTCCCGAACGCGGGCCAGCCAAGGTTGTAGGAAACCGCGCAGACGTCCCCCCACCCCAGAAACGGGTGAGGGCGCCCCTTCAGGCGGAAGTGGTATGGGAAGTTGAACCGGACTGGCCGGACTTCTGCTTCCCCGCCCACGGCTTCTTCTGGGAGCCTTGGCCTTTGAAGGGCTTGCCCTTGGACTGCGACCGAAAGGCACGAAAGGACCCCTGAGAGGGTCTAGACGAGGAATTCCGCTTTCCACGGAAAGACTTATGCTTGTAAGACTGGGGCAGGAGAGTACTCTTGCCCCCCGTAACCCCTTTTATCAGGGTATCCAAAGCCTCGCCAAAAAGGCGAGACCCTGCGTACGGAAAATCCGCCAGCGTCTTGCGAGAAGATTGGTCGACCGACCAATTCTTCAGCCAAATTAGACGACGATTCAGAATCGCCACGCTGGACAGGCGCGCAGCCAAGGGAGCTAAATTCAAGTCCGCATCGCACAAGTACATGACACCCTGATGGATCTGGTCCACCATAGCCAACGTGGTAGGTGAAGCGGAATCAGCCGCCAAGGTGCGCCTGAGCATTTTGGTCCAATCAGCAACAGCCTGTGCCGCCATAATGGAAGCAAAAATAGGCTTCAGCATAGAACCAGCCACCATGTAGGCATGACGGGCAAGAAACTCTATTCTCCTGTCCGTAGGGTCCCGGAAAACCGGGGTATCCTCAGAAGGCACCGCAGTAGCTTTGTTCAAAACGGCTACCGCGTGATCCACCGGAGGCGCCACACACCAACGCTCGTCGGTGGCAGGCGCAAACGGATAAAGCAATTTAAACTTATTTGGCACAGTAAAGGGCTTCTTTAAATTGCGCCACTGTTCATTAACCGTATGGTGAAATTCAGCAGGGCAGGGAAAAACCTGCGCTGATTTGCGAGTCCTCTGTGTTCCAAAGGAAGACATCCTAGCAGGAGGAGTAGGCTCATCCTCCAGGTGCAAGGTGTCCTTTATGGAAGCAATCAGCTCATTCATGAGTGCAAGCTCTTCAGGCGAGCCAGGGGGAGAAACATCAACCCCCTCCACCTCAGGCTCCCCCTCAGACCCCACAAGATCCAAAGATGAGCGGGACCCTGAGAAGGGCACGCCAGCCGCAGCAGCCACATCGCCCTCTGAATCAGAGGAAATGGATAACCTGGCCCTTTTTGCGGATCGTTCAGCCAGCAACATCTGCACCTGAGACACTAAGGAAGCCACTACAGTGGTCAGATCGGCCCCCTCGGGGAGTGCAGCAGCTCCCTGGTCCCCCACCAGGGCGGGGGGAAACTTGCTATCCTGAGAATCCATGCCCTAGTACAGAAAAGTATAAAGGTACTGGCCCTTTAATACCACGGCGAGCGCAGCCCACCGCACACTGCTGTATGCACTGACCCCGCAGGGATAGACAATACTGAGCAAGGAATGACAGGACAAGAAGGTAAAAACCTGGAGAGAGCACACCAGACTGCTGCCACCGATCGCTGTTCCCAGAGAAAGAGATGCAATGCTGGCTGACTGATATAGCCTATGGAAGGCTCCAGCAAAATGGCCGCTCGGCCGAGGGAGAAGGCTACAATAAAATGGCGCCGCCATGTGCATGATGAGTACCGCCCCCCAAAATGGCGGCGAATGGCGCCAAGACACGGCGCTGCATAGGGACAGGGCCGGTCACAGTATACAGGCAAATAAAATGGCGGATCGCTGCAGCGACCGCCGCACACACACACAGTCTGCACACAAACTGCACCCAGAGCATATAAACAGCAGAGCAGGATGGCCCCCCCTCGCAGCCCACAGGCAGTGCAGCCACACAAGGATCCGACAGGGAGCCCGCAGTTACACAGACATGGAGGGTTACACAGCCACAGACTGACACCCATACAGAAGGTCCCCACACAGAAGGTGCTTACCGTACTAGATGGCGTGGGGAGCCGTCTCCAGCGACAAACCGCCATCAGGGCAGACAGGGAGTGCCGCAGCCAGGACGCTTGTGGACCGCAGTCATGGCGTCCAGTGAGGTAGCCACCTCACAGGCAGCATCCCTGCAGCAAACAGGGATGGGTCGTTCAATGTGCCAGGGTAAAACCTAAGCTGAACGCCCGATGGCAGGCTGGGGATCCATCTGGCTCTCAGCCCTGGGATCCAGGGCGACCAGTCCGAGACCCAGCTCCGCACGATGATTCTTCAATAGAAGATCCCTAAACTAAGGCTGACAAAAGAACAGCTAGCAAGGAAAAGAGAAAAATACTTGAAATAAAATCAAATAAAGGGTAGAAGGCTGAGACTGAGCGCCAGCACAGGAAAGCCAGCTACTCCTAAGCTAGGCAAAGTCAAACTGAGTTGGGAATGCTGGTGCAGGGAGGTATTGACTGAGGGGAAAGCCCCTAGGGGTGTGTCTATGCTAAAAGCTTTTGTATTAACAATTCTTGTTGCCTAGCTACTCCTACGGAGCAAAGGTCAATACCCATTGGTGAAGAATTGGAGGGGGCGGCGACTGTCGGAGGACGTAAGAGAAAAAGGACACAAATTTTTTATGGGTACAGTGTTGCATGACTGAGTAATTGTCATTCAAAGTGTGAGAGCGCTGAAAGCTGAAAAGCAGTCTGGGCAAGAAGGGGGTGAAAGTGCACTGTAGGCAAGTGGTTAAACCTGTAATAAAGTTAAAAATAAAATAAATAGGAAAAAAATTTTTTTTAGCAGCCCCCGTCAGCTCGCGCACAAAAAAAAAAACATGGAAGTCGTGCCGTGAATGAAATCGCTGTTCAAACCACACATGAGGTATCGCCGCAATCGCCAGAGTGTGAGCAATAATTAAAAAAATAAGAGCTACACTCTAACTCTGAACTGGTAACCGTTAAACAAATTTAAAGTGTCGCCTATTGAGATCTCTATTGACCGTAGTTTGTCGCCATCCCACGGGTGTGCGCAATTTTAAACCGCAACATGTTGGGTATCTATTTACTCTGCGTGACATCATCTTTCACAATATACAAAAAAAAAAAAATGGGCTAACTTTACTGTTTAGTATTTTTAAATGCAGTGAAATGTGATTTTTCTAAATTTTTTTAAAAAAATGGTGTTTTAAAGACCGCTGTGCAAATACCGCGTGACAAAAAATATTGCAATGACCGACATTTTATTCTCCAGAGTCTTTGCTAAAAAAAATATATATAATGTTTGGGGGTTCCAAGTAGTTTTCTAGGAAAAAATACTGATTTTAACTTGTAAACAAAAAATGTCCGAAATAGGGCTGGGACTTAAGTGGTTAAGTTCAAGCAAACGCTTCACAATTAAATAAGTGCTTCCCCAGCGAGATGTTTGATCCAAAATGGCTCCTTTTCCTGCACGTCTTTTCAAAATTGCATCTGTTTTCGGGGCCCTTGCTGCAACAGTTACTTGCCGTAATTTGCCAATTAGTGTAGCTGCATGGCGATCTTTTAATCCATCCCTTATGGCAAGGTACAGTGTATGAACAGCACATTGCATATGATGAATAGTCGCAAGCTTCAATGCTTCTTCAACAAAGTTGTCTAAAGAAATGTCAGCATTCTCTTCAGTTTCTAAACTTTCTCCAATACTTGCAGAGCTGTCTTCCTCTAACTCTAAATATCTGTTACCGTCTTCATCTGCGTTCATCTTCTCAATTGTGCTCAACATTTTAGAAGCGTTATCTGTCACATCACATAAAATCTGTTCCTTTGTAATTTCAAAATCTTCTAGAGAACACCCTCCACTAACTTCTGAAGGTAATCACTGGTGTGATGTGCCTGAGTGTCCTTTAATCCGAGGGTCCGTCTTATTGTTTTGTTATTTTCATCCACAAATCTAACATTATTAGCAAAATAATTGACTCTGTGACGTGTGCATGCATCCATTTTAACCTCCCTGGCGGTATGATTCTTTTGGATTTTAGGTGCTGAAAGCGGTACCATTATTTTAGGTGCTGAAAGCACGTAATTCTTGTGAATGAGCAGCCCAAACCAACTGTATACATTTATTATACATATTATATATATATATAATGTACAGTTGGTTTGGGCTGCTCATTCACAAGAATTACGTGTGTATATATATATATATATATATACATATATATATATATAATATGTGTGTGTGTATATATATATATATATACACACACATATATTTACATAAAAAGTACAGTAAAACTGCAGGAAAGGGCACTGGGGGGCAATGTAATGTGATTTTATTTTATTTTGAACGATATCAGTGTGTTTGGTGCATTTTACATTCGAATTTGCCGCCGGTTCCACCCCCCGGCGGACATCACGTCGCCGGAGACGGAAGCCGGGGCTCACAGACGATCGGGAGAGAGCTCCGCCGCCGCACACCGCTCGCAGTCTTCGCTGGATCCCGGAGAAAAGGTAAGTAAAACCTCCTCCAGCATCCAGCGATCTTCTTAGCGCTACCCCGAGTGTGACTCGGGGTTACCGCTTTTGGCACTAAAATCTTACCCCGAGTCACACTCGGGAATACCGCTAGGAAGGTTAAGGAAGTCAAAACGTTCTTTCAGAACTTTCTGTAGTTCTTCCTTTTTACATTTGGCCTTCTCAATTATAAAAGTTTCCTTATACGAAGTCATTAATTATAACTTTTTGTGAATTGGGACATTTAAACCTTTTTTTTTTACTTCCAATCTAAATTTAGTAGGAGTTGGTGCATTGTTTGCCGACTCCAGGTACCCAAAATTTCCTCCACAGCCCTGGACAGGACTATAGAACACCTTCCCTTTATAACATTTTAGGTGTGGTGGGGGTAATTTTACTGCACAGGTATTTAGCTAACAAAAACTTGTCAGGATAACCAGGTATTTTTTTTTCACTTATTGAACAATTATTTCTTTCAGTGGTAGATTTAGGAGCACAAATAAAAAGTTCATTGTTAGGCACCATTCACGCCTATGCATTTTACATGCAGTGTGTTAAAAATAAAGTCCTGTATGCGGCATCTCTAATGTGCTTTCTTCTAAATGCACCTAATATAGGAGTGCAATAGTGGTGTATCTAAAACCCACGATGACAAAAATGCACCACACAGACATGAACTAGCACTTTTTTTTTTTATAAACACAATGTATATATTTAAATAAGGCTACTTCCTACACAAACTGAATGATATACACTATATTGTTAAAAGTATTGGGACGCCTGCCTTTACAAGCACATGAACTTTAATAGCAGCCCAGTCTTAGTCTGTAGGGTTCATAAAGGAGTTGACCCTTTGCAGCTATAACAGCTTCAACTCTTCTGGGAAGGCTGTCCACAAGGTTTAGGAGTGTGTCCAAGGGCCCATACACACGTGCAGATTATCTGCAGACTTTTGTCTGCAGACTTACCAAAACCATATAATATGAGGTCAAACCTAAACACTTTCAATTTGTATGTAATCCGACAGGCCCTTGCACTACATAGAAAAGGTAAGTCTGCAGATAATCTGCACGTGTGTATGGGGCATAAGAGAAGGTTTTAACCATTCTTCCAAGTGCATTTGTGAGGTCAGGCAGTGATGTTGGACTAGAAGGCCTGGCTCACAGTCGCCTCTCTTAATTCATCCTAAAGGTGTTCTATTGAGTTAAGGTCAGGACTCTATGCAGGCCAGTCAAGTTACTCCACCCCAAACTAACATTTCCCATAGACAGACACACCTAAACCTTGTGGACAGCCTTTCCCTGAAGAGTTGAAGCTGTTATAGCTGCAAAGGGTGGGCCAACTCAATATTGAACTCTACGGACTAAGACTGGGATGCCATTAACGTTTATGTGCGTGTAAAGGCAGACCAAGGCTCCTTTCACACAGCCGCTCCGTGTGAAAGGTCCGCTGCGGGACTTTTTTTTTTTTTTCCACGGAGCGGATGACATTTTTGTCATCCGCTCCGTGTGCCCGCATATCATCCCATCCGTTTGCGGATGATATGCGGACCTAATGTAAGTATATGGCACTGCGGATGTCAGCGGATGACACCGCTGACATCCGATTTTCCTTCCTTTCCGTTTTTTACACGGATGGAAAAATGGGGTTCTGTTCCGTTCCAAAAAATGGAACAGAACTGAAAGGAAGAAAATCGGATGTCAGCGGATGGTATTCCGCTGACATCCGCAGTGCCGCTCACTTACATTGATGTCCGCAAATCATCCGCAAAAAAATAGGATGATTTGCGGACACACGGAAAGCAGCGGAGCGGCCGTGTGAAAGGACCCCAATACTTTTGACAATATTAGTGTATGTTGCTATTGAAAAACAGTTGCTGGCCTTTCCTTTTCATTAATATGTACACACAAAAACAGTTCCAAAGATTACAAAAATATTTTATTAACACAATACAAAAAAGAAGAATCTGTGTACAAAATGTATACATAAAGCAGTTCTAGTGTTTTCTGCAAATAAATTAAAGTCTATAGTTCTAAAAAGCATAAGTAAAAGTTTACAAACACAATATTGAAGCCCAAAAAAATATAAACATAGATATGACTATCTTTGTAGGGTAACATCCGAAAAATATTTTACAAAAAAGTACAAATTCAAAATATATATTTGTCTAGGCAAATGCAGGTAAAAACTCTGACTATTTCTAACACAATTCTGAAAAGTTAGGGCACTTTTCTTCCAAGATACTGATGTATCAGACATAAAGAACACAACCATGGTTTCAGGATACTGAACTAATCAATGCTGAGTGTGGGTGGGCCAGAGGTAAAGGATTGTACATCTATGATGTAGGAATACTTGTTCCTGCAATTATCGTATTGTGCAGAACTTACATTTCCTTTGCATAATTGCATCCAACTATTTTATAATGTGATATATTTTGGAATTACCAATACTGTATTGGTACATTAGACTGCTAATTACATGGGGATTATTTATTTTACTATTATTAAATGAATGTGTTCCAAAAGACACACCTAGTTTTATAACTGAATGGGTTCTGTCACAGAGCAGGTATGTGATTAAGCTCTTATAGAAGCAGCCATTCCCTTATCCAGGTCACATGTTACGTCTAGGGTTGTGATTTGCTGAATAGGTGTTGATTCGGTGCCTCAGAAATGTCAGGGAATGACTCATCTCCTAATCAGAGGTGTTTTGCTTTGTGACAGATTCCCTTTAATGTTGAACTCCGAGCAAACCACAATTTTAATTTTATATAGAAAGAGTGGTTCTACCTGCCAAAAAGAAGATTTGTACTTCTGTCCATCCAGTCCTGGGATCTGCAAAGCCCTGGCAAACAAAGCCAGTCATCTGACAGGACTCTTCCCTGCTGCAGTTACCCAATACAGCCAGGTCACCTCTGCTATGTGTCTGCATGCAGCGCACCCCGCTGGCTCCTACCATTGCCCAGCTGAGATTTTCTACAGATAAGAATTACAATTAGCGCTCCGTTTTTTTTTTAAATACATTACAGCAGGTTTTTTATATTTAATATCTGCTTGGAGTTCAGCTTAAACAAAAGACTAAACTTTTGGAAAGCTAAGATTTCCTTTAACTATTTACCCCCAAAGAGATCTGTAGCCACCATTTTGCTGCCAGTGTCTGTCATTCCAACACACAAACAAGTGATTCCTTATTTTATATAAAGCCAAAAACAGTTTTAAAGGTCTAATGGTGCTTTTCCACTGCATGGTATGGCTCGGTTTGGCGCTTTACCACTGCATGGTACGCGTTAGAACGGTTCGGTACAGCGGCGCTTTTCCACTACATGGTACGACTCACTTAAACAGTACCACCTCGGTTGGGGTTCCAAGTGGGCCGTACCTATACCATATCCCACAATCCTTTGCATGCAGCCTTGATTGTTTGTCACTACTAGCCACTGATTGGTCAGAGAATCGTTGTAATCCCACCCACTTACTACTTTAGTGGAAAAGCAAACCGAGCCGAGTAGAGCCTATACAGTGCTGAAACGTGCCGACTCGTACAACGCAGTGGAAAAGCAAACTGAGCCGAGCCGGGCCAAGTAGTGCCGAGGGGAGCAGAGCCGGTACTTGCAGTGGAAAAGTGCCATAAGTTAAGCAGTGTATTAGGAAACAAATCCATACAGACACAAACCCCTCACAGGTTGGAATTAGGCAGCATACTTCCCCTGGAGCTTTTCTTTTAATAACATGTCCTTTAGTATTAGGTGTTCTGTTTTTTTGGTGTGCTGCTGGTGTCTCAAGGTTTAAAAGACATGGAGCATATTTATAAAAGCAGTGAATGTCACCAATATCAAGTCACTCAAAGAAACGCATGCCCCTGATAGACTCCCCCACAGTGAATGTCAATACACTGGCTTTAGAGATATGCCCCATGGTGCTATTACAAATACTAAACACATTTCACATTAGTAAAGTTATATTAATGTTAAGTTTTGCTTCTTTTTTTTCTATTACAAAAATTCCCAAACATGAGACCCCAAATACAAAATATTTCTTTGCACAAATAGAAGGTATCTGTAGGCAACTGATGCGATTGCTTTGTTTGTATAGCAGCATAGGCTAGAGTATAGTAGTAAATGTAAAACTTGGTTTTGCTTTGAGAAAAAAAAATTTGGTTAAAAATTACTGTAGGGAGTCTATTTGGAAGTTATGTTTAAAATGGGTGTAAACTCAATGTTCAGGTCCAATTTTTAAAAAAAGACTGGTGCAGGTATTAGAAGGGGCAGATGTTTCCCCATCAGTCCCAAGAGATCTTTTGATAACCCAGTTCCTGGAAATATGATCCAAATCCAACATGACCTGCAGCACCACCACCAGTCCTTCATAGCGTGCTATACATGATTATATATATATATATATATATATATATATATATATATATATAAATAATATATATATCACTTCGCTTGATCACATGACCAAGAACCAGAGCACCCCCGAGTCTCCTTGTTATGGTACAGATGTAAGAGTATACCAATACCCCTGTCTGTCCTCCATAAAGCCTCTCCATTTAGAGCAGATCTATACCTAAATACAGGTCTGCTTTTACGCATAAAAAGGTCACTTATTGATCATTGTGCATCCAACAATTGTTCAGAAATATTGTTTTCATAAAAGAAAAAGCACTAACAAAAATGTACCCCCCCCCCCCCCCCCAAAAAAAAAATGAAATCAGCCAGATGCAGATCTGGGACTAAAAGGCACTTGAGTTCAAATTCCGTTTTATTTATATTGCTTATCAAGGGGTAAATCTCACCTTTTGAATACAACCAGCTGATGCAGTCCCAGGACTCCAGTAGGTTGACACATACTGTGCAGTTTAAAAAATAAATATTGCTTTATGTAACTCATTCGCAGCATCCCCCTAAAGCCTGGAAGAAAAACTTTTATACCCTTTGCATCTCTCCCACTGTAGCAGCAATAGGTTGGTTCAGCTGTTGCGGCTACGTGGGAGAGAGTACACTGTGCATGCACAGCACCAACTTCTGTGATGCTGGGGTAGAGAGCTCAACGTATGCCACAACCTAGCAACCAGCCAGGATGGGGAATGCCAACTATAAAGAAAACTTTTCTGCCAAGGACTGACTTGGGGGGTTTTACAGTCTACAGCAGCCTTTCTCAACCATTTCAACATAGAGGAACCCTTGAAATAAGTTTCTGGTCTCGGGGAACCCCTGCTAAAAATGAAAAATCTACAACTCAGGACACATTAGTGTGAAAGTCAGTGGGAAGAATGCTCCTTACTCTTATCATTGGGAACAATTGCCCCCTTAGGCCTCTTGCACAAAATACTCCTGTTTGAGCATTTACTTTTCCCAGACCTTTTTTTTTGTATGTATTTGCGAGTATTTGTGTGCATTGGAGGCTTAAAATTACTGACCAAAAATGCAGATTTTTCTATTTTGTTCTTACTGAAGACTGCACAGCCCTTGTTTACGCACCTGTGTGCACAGGCACATTACAATTAATGGCCTGTATTTTAGCTGTACTGAGCTTTTTCAAGCTGCGTGATGCTCAAACAGGAGTATCATGTGCAAGAGGCCTTACAGATAGCTAAAAGGAACAATGGTGTCATTGGGAACTTATCCTTGTCCATTGCTCAAGGAATCCAGAGCAACCTCAGGAGGAACCCCAGGGTTCCATGGAACTCTGGTTGAGAAACCCTGATCTACAGGTATGAAAGTTACATTAAGCAATATTTTTTAAAACAGCACAGTATTTTACCTACTGGAGCACATTGACTGCAACGTCCATTTTATTTTAAATAAAAAAGTAAGCTTGTTGCAAACCTTGGCAACTCAGTCTGAACATGTGATGGAAATATGCGCATCAAGAAAAATAAATCAGTAGGTTCAGATATAGGCCTCTGAATGTTAGCTTTTGCCACATGTGAAGAATGGTACCTTCCTCCAAGCTGTTCCTTAGGGGTCTGATAACATCCCTGACCTAAAAGGAACAAAGTCAAACTCTACTATTAAAAGTAAAGTGGAAATCTGAATATAGCTTAGTAGTATGCTATTTCAGCATCTAATAAATAATCTTCATGGGAGACGACCGCTATACCATTTTTTCAACATATACCAGGTCTGGAATGCTTGATCTGTGACAGATTCACTTTAAAGTGAAAAGCTGCTGCAAGTACTTACTTGCTCCCCCAACAGCTGTGCCGTGGTTCATCCTGTCGGCTGATATGGGTCAACAGGAGAAACCACAGCGGCCAGCTGAGAGAGCAAGTATTCAATTAATATTCAAATACTTGTATAAATTGGGGACAGGAGAGATCTGCAAATAAAAGAATAATTTAAAACTTGCTCAAGGTAGGGGGCACAAATCTAGCCTGCATAAGCAGTCCTACAAAAAAAAAAAAAACCTTACAACCGCATAAACTGTTTAGCAATTTAACAGGCAAAAGCCCCTTTAGCCTTTAGGGGGTGCAATGCCCAGTGGATACAGCCCCCAAAGAAGCTGCCATTCGCTAGCACTCCTGGGGAACAGCTATACAATTTTTTTTAGGACATAAGCATTGGTTTAGCATACCCACTACCCACAAAGGAGGGCCAGATTATACCACATACCCACAAAGGAGGGCCAGATTATTTTGCCTAAATACAAATACTGTAGTATTACACCTGGTTAAAATCTCAATTGCTAAAAAGTTAAACTATAGCTGCTGCCTCCAAGCCCTTGCTAGCCCCAAAGACAAATTCCCCAGTCTGTTACACACCTTGGTAGTCTTCTACATGGGATTTTTGTTTTTAGCTCAATCTCTGCAGTGTTTCAAGCTAGTTGCAAAATAGTAGCTACTCATTATCCAGTGATGGCCATCAGGGATTTACACCTTCATAAACATGCTGTAGCCAGAGGAAATTGCAAGAGGGAACAAGAGATCTGTAGCTGCTACCCTGCTGCTGTGACATGGCCCTAGAACTCCTAGGGCAAGGGTCTTCAAACTATGGCCCTCCAGTTGTTCAGGAACTACAATTCCCATCATGCCTAGTCATGTCTGAATGTCGGAGTTTTACAATACCTTATGGGATGTGTTGTTCCGCAACAGCTGGAGGGCTGTAGTTTGAGGATACCTGTCCTAGGGGGAACCTTAATCAGTTCCCTCCGTTTTACCTCAAACCTAAAATTCTTGTTTTGCTACTAGAATGTTGAGGTATGCTCCTCCCAGAAACATCTCCTTTCTCTTTGGGACATCCGCTCACTCTATGCAAAACTATTAAATCAATTACAAAGCATTGTACCTGTAAAACTATTTTGAAGTTTTCAAGATTTTTAACAAAGTTAGTAACTATACTGTAATGGAAAAAAGTTTCAAGTATGGGGATAGCCTATTCTACTCTATGGTAAGAGACCACCTGCAGTTGGTTCTATTGATTAAACAGAAAATGCTGCAATGTGCTATATAATCTTTAGTACTTGAAGAGGAATACATAAACTGCAACCTCTACTTCCTACAATATTTGGAGAAAGCTATTACAGAAACTCTGAAAGGCACATCCATATAAAAAAAAAAAAAAAAAAAAAAAAAGTTACTTTTGTAGATTATGCACATCCTGCTCTAATAACATGCCGCACACTGGGTGCTCCTTCCCGATACCAGAAACAAAGCGCGTGCACGCAATTTGGTGTTTTTAGCAATATGATTACATGAGGCTAAAAGTAGCACGTAATTTATGGGTTTAGTTGTGAAAATTACATGGTAGAGTCAAAATGACTGTCTACTACACATTCAGTCTTGCAGATGAATTTACAGCTCTCTCTTCAATATACTGGACCAGTCTATGTTGTAGATTATCTGCTACAGATTTAAAGAATCCAGAAGAGACCTGATCAACTTACTGCATTAAAGAGACACTGTCAACAACTTAAAAATGATTGCACATAAAGCACTGAAAATCAAATCTTTAAAAAGCTTATTTGCAGTGTTCTCCCTTTCCATTCCCTTCTATTTATTAATTTGCAAAGTGCTTTGAACTTGCTGAAGAATGGACTTTGCTTAAGGCGGCCAAACATGGATCAAAATGTAGCCAGTTCAGAAGGGACTGTCCAGATTTTGATCCATGTATGGACAGAGTGGTTGTACAGAAGTCGATCTACCAACTGGACTTCTGTACAACCAGCCTGTTGGATTTTTCCCCCAAATAATCAGTGCTGCTGGCTATAACTGGCAACACTGATCAGTGCATTCTGAAGGTGAGGAAGGAAGTATCCCCACTGTCAGAACTGCACAGCGGCAGTGATTCACCCATGTGTATTGAATATGTGCTAGGGGAAAGCAAGCACATTTTTTGGTTCAAAAAATAAAAAAACTGACTAATGTATGGGCAACCTTAGGAAAGTCAATTCCCTAGCATGTCTCCCCCTCCACTCACATCATAACCATCTCCTATAGAGAACACTTACCCAATCTGCAGAGAGCCAAATAATAATAAAAAATAAATACAAAATTTGGGGATAACAATTGTCTGGAATTCTGAACAGCAAGATTCTCTGCCCACAAATAACTGTATTTTAACGTGCTCCCCCCCCCAAGTTCTGCCCTTGAAATGCTCCCAATGTTTATTCTATGCTTAATCTTTTAGGAGGACTTTTAGACACCTTTGTTAATCTTTGGAGAACTCAGTAACTAGCCTCTGCTTATAGGAATCATATCGGTTTCTGGTTTCCATTTATCAAAATTTCCTGAGCGTCCCCGAACTAACTCACAATGAGTAACCTTATGATGACTTTTTATGCTTTGCTGTTTTTTTTTTTCTTTTTTGATGTTTTGTTACAAAGAGCTACCTCTACATTATGTCACTATGATACTATTGCCTCCCCCTATCTTGGGGGAAGATTTCTCTCTGACGCATCCTACTGCGATTTATTATTGTTCTTTCAATAACAAATTTGAACAGAAACGTGCAGGCAAATTAAAACATTTTGCGATTACCCAATTCTCCTGATTCTAGAATCGGTCAGCTGGAAATCTGTTCCCATGCCTCTACGCCTGATGAAAAACAAACTAAAAATCTAGACAATCATGATTTAGAAGCTTAATAAATCTGCAGATTAGACACGCTTTTTTTTTTCTTTAGGGGAAAAAAGTCCGCCACAAATACACAAAACCTAGTTCATCTGCTTTGCAAATCAATTCAAATTATTTGATTAGGAGCTGCTTTCTCATACAAGATGAAGATGAGTCACAGTAATCTTGAGTGGGTTTTTAGAATCGCATTGAATTGCTCATGATTGTCATTACCAAAACAAAACGGCACAGCAGGGTTTGTAAATATGCATACTCTGCTAGAGCCTATAGCAACCCTGGTGCATTTTGTTTCTTCATTTTAAAGCCTTCCTGCCTGTAGAAAGTGGCAGTAAATACTAGTGATCGACCGATATCGGTTTTTTAATGCCAATACCAATATTTCATCACATATCGGTATTGGCCAATATCTGCCTATATTTTCGGACATTTAAACACAGGTACTCCTAGTGGAGGGATCTGAACTGAAAAGCATTCAAAACGCCAAGTTTGGCTGTATTGAATGCTGTCTTTTTTTTATTTTTCCACCGAGTACCCGGAAGTGATGTCATGACATCACTTCCAGGTTTTTACATGGAGACCCGATCAGAGCCAAATGTGGCTTTGATCGTGTCTTCTCTTCGGCATCCATGGAGGTAGGATGCACGGGTCTCCCGTCCCACTGGGCAAGCCGCGGAAGGTGGTTGGAAGGGGGAGACGCTCCTTGTAATGACAGCCGAGTGGCTTCTCAGCCGCATCGGTTATCATTACAAGACAGCCGACCTTCGGGACCGGGGTGATGCCTCTAGCTGCAGGTATCACCCCGTTACAAGCACTTTCCCAAAATATCGGCAATATCAGTAACCTCAGGGGCAGATTCCAATATATCAGGGAAAGTGCATATCAGCCCCCGATACATTGGTGGTGCCGATAATCGGTTGAGCCCTAGTAAATACTTACCTTTTCTGTGCCTAAACCAATAAACTCTCCCATGATCACTAGATCTGATCCACCAAATTCCACTGAGAAGCAGACATATACAAGAGTGACAATCTCATTCTGGTGATCAGAGGTCAGCAGAACAGGCATCAGGAAAAGTAATCTACGGTCTTAAAGGGTTTTTTTTTTTATATTTGCAGCTAAGAGGAACCAAATACAGGAGGAGGGTTTCTTTTGTGAAAGCACTGAAAAACAAAAAAAGGCTTAGTTTTATTTAATCCTTTTCTATTTACCCATTAACCCCTTGTTACTTCTATAGCCCCCCAAAACTGCTCTCTCCGCTCACCTTTTTTGAAAAAAAAAAAAAAAAAATACACAATATTGCCATATTTAGTTTCTTTTAGTAGCAAAAACATAAAAACGTTTTATATTTGGGACTCCTTTTTCCATGCCTTAAACCAAAAATATGGTGTCAGAATAATAAACAATGCAAAATAAAATTACTATTTTCTATCTATAGTATACACTTGTCATACTGGGAAAAAAAAGCCTTTTTTTAACCTTTTTGATTTTACAATATATAGAAAACAATTTTTAAAAGAGAATGCTACTAAAATAAAAGGCCTATTTGTCCGAAAACAAATAATAAAAAAAAAAAAAATCCTTAAATCACAAGCAGTTGTTATTGCCGATTCACAAAAAAAGGGCTTTAGAGTTCAACCGGTTAAACTGAACCTATGCTCAAAGTTTTTTCGGGGATGAACAAACCATAGTAGAAAGGCTGAACTTTGAGGGCGATATTGCTTCCAGGATTCACTGAGCACCGGCCCCTATGTGCCTAGTCTCACGACCTGACGTAGGATACTTCGGGGAGGATTTACTAAAGAAGTTTTCAGCTTGCAAATTATATTTCCACTTTGCTAAGCGATAAGGTAAAGCTTTGAATACCCAATTCAAATGCCAGGGGAAAAAAGAAAAAATTATATTAGATTATATTATAACAGGGTTTTGCTTGCTCAGAGGTGATGAACAAAGTTTCACCTTCATTAGGTTAGGTGAACAATCACAATGAAAAGGAGTAATCATGTGTTATAGTATGTCAATCTTCACACATGGGGCCCATGAAGGAAACCAGGAGCAACTGGTAAACAAAGCTTGAGATGGTAACCAGGGATCCAGATTGAAAAAAAAAATAAAATAAAAATTCTCATAGTTGAGCACTTAAAAGTGTTACTAAACCCACGTCCGTAAAATCCGTGTGTATATTCAGTAAAGCATACTTGTTATACATGGAACCTAAGGGGTTAATCCTCTATTCTGTGTAAAAAGGCTGTTTGATCCTGCCTTCTCTGATCCTTCCCTTTTTCCACAGTCCATAAACCAAACAGAGCCTTGGGGGGAACCCTGCACATGCAAAGTTTGGCATGTATCGCTAGAGTGTTGTTTTTTTCCCCTTGGCAGAGTACATGTGATCAGCACAGGGCCAATCAGCATTGTCCAGACAGAGGGTCAGGGGTCCTGCAGCCTCATAGGACAATCAGGGGAGAATGAAAACTCCTACAAACTTTAACTGGGCACTGACAGAAGTCACAAGACTTCACGAACTGCTGATGAGAAAAGGTATTTAGCAGCTTTAAATTTACTAAAACTATTTCCATGTTCTGTGGGAGACCAAATATAGTGAATGCAGGATCATGGGTTTAGGAACACTTAAATTAACAGACTGTATTACAGGCAAAAGCACAGAAAAAAAATATTTTACAATCATACCATATTTTCTTTCCGGGAATGATTGTTTTACGGACTTGCAACATTCCTCTGAACTGGCTAGCAAATTTTAAGTCTTCACAAAGTTAATTCCTAGTCACGCCCCTCCCTCCTTGCAGTTCCCTCTCCTCCTTTGGGAGTATAATTACTGTCTGTGCTGGCCTAGTTCTCCCCCTGTCCTTTAGAATCAAAAGGGGAATACTGCAGAGTGACAAGTGACACTCTGGTCAAGATGGCAGCACCCAGCAGCAGTCAAGGCTTTTGGATGGTTACACAGGGGAAGCTTTCTCTGGGTTAAATAACATACATAAAATAGGTTAATGCACATATAATCTTATGGGAAGATTGGTGCTAAAATTGAATGGTCAGGTGATTGGATCTCTTTAGGAGTAGGGTCTTGCATGCAGGAAGACCCAAGAATAATTTCTTAACTGGAACTGTTCTACAAGGATAAGTAGAACATTTCCTAAATTAAAGAACTGGAAGTGAGCAGGCTAGAATAAAAAGGTTAGGAGCTGCGACTTCTGCCAAAAGCTATGTTACCAAGTACAGACTAACAAGGCACCTAATCTTTTGCACATGCAAGGTTTTATGCCCTCCTTGCCACCAATAGTTAAACCAATAATTTCAAAACTGCCAGAATTACATTTAAAACTTGCTGATTAAATCATTAAAGCGGAGTTCCGCCTCCCCCTCCAAAAATTATACTGTACACATACTGTAGCTGCTGACTTTTAATATTAGGACACTTACCTGTCCTGGAGTCTAGCGATGTCGGCACCGCAGCCAATGTTTCCATCGGCTGTCGGGTGCTGCTGCAGCCATTGCCGGTAAGGGAACCCGTCAATGAAGCCTTGCGGCTTCACGGTTGGGTCCCTACTGCGCATGCGCGAAGCGGGCTGCGCATTCCTATTGGCTAGGCGGAGGAGGAGGGGGCCGAACTTCTGAGGGACAGCGCCGCCGCGCCGTATCCCGGAAGTGGGGAAGGGTACCTGTCAAAAAACAGGTACCCGTTCCCCCCTGAAAGGTGCCAAATGTGGCACCGGAGGGGGGGGGGGGGGGGGAACAAAAGAGCAGAAGTTCCACTTTTGGGTGGAGCTCCGCTTTAAAGAGGTGCCCAAATGTTGCTGTAAGTGCATGGATGTACAAATTTTCTCAAGTGCTCACTAGGAGCATTAAATATATAACTTGCTAAAGCTTGGAAAGCACAGCTGGTATGCTAATGCCCTGAACTTCATTGTATCAATACATGAATAGTTTTAAAGCAGAACTCCAGAGGGGGGAAAAAAAAAAAATAAAAAATGTACTCGCATGGAGGTGTATGCCAAGCATTCGGGGGGAGATGAATTCCAGTACAGCTTCTGAGTATGAGTGCTGCATTTCTCATAGTGGCGGCGCTGGAAGAATAGCGAAGGCTATAATATCTGGCATAAATGAAATTATACATCATAAGAAAAGGGCAGCAATCCAAGTGGAATGCACCTCATACACACAGCAAATGGAGGGGGGGGGTTAAAAAAAAAAAAAAAAAAAAGTTTGTCTGGAGTTACTAGAATATATATTCTAGACTACGAAGACACTCAAATTAATATCCTTGTTTATGTCTAATGTGCTGTTCTAGATTGTTCTAGAGAACACTGCACAAACCCTAAATTATATAAATCAATCCTCTACAATATTTTTAGGACTAACAATAATATGTACAGGGATAAATAATTATATAAATGATCCAATTTGCCTCTTTGATACAAAAAGTGCTGTAGGTGTAAGGCAACCCAAGCATTAAGCACCTACAAACTGGTAAGGTGCTTGCCATTTGGGCTTCACTTGTGTTAGGGCTGGTCAAATCCTTGGTGCTAGGTAACCACTGCAAAAAAAAAAAAAAAAATACAAAATTTTATAAATTGGAGCCTAGTCTACTGCTGCCAAAGAGCAGTATGAGCTGCTAGATTGCATTTCTTGGCTCCTAAATACTGCATAAATTTGCAAATTTAAATCACCCAAAACAGTTCTGCTGGTATCTTGATTATTATTGTGCTCACCGATAGAAATAACACATACCCAAGAACTGACCTTGGCCAGCTTTAAGTCTGGTTTCATGAAGAAATTAGCTGAAGTTAAAAGAGCTTAGTCATTTAAAAAAAGGAATTCCTCCAAGCCAAATGTTCCATAGAAAAGTTAAAATGAATAAAGGGTTAAGAGAAAAAAAAAAAAAAAGGCATAGCTAGACCTTTACATAGAACAGGCATTTTGGCTGTATGCTCCTTTTCAGCTTAACACCACTCAAAATGGCCGCATGTTGAAGAAGCCAACGCTAGTGGGGGACTCCTTTACAGTTACTGTAATAAGGTTGGCAGTGACATCAGTCACAAAAACATGCTCAAGCAAGCTGCGGGTTGGTTTCCAATCCTGGCCAGCCTGGACAGACATATCCTGGCTGGATAGTGATGAATCGTGATCAGAGTCCAAGCTGCTGTCATCCCCAGTACTCAACTCTGCCAGCTCTCTGTGAGACTCTGCCTGCTGCCCTTTATCCGAAGTAGTGCGTGTGACATCCCTGGTGGGTCCTGAGAGTCCAGATCTTATGGGGCCTACACCTCCCACTTTTCTGCCACCTTTTTCAGCCTTGCTGCCTGCAGTCCCAGCATGTGTGGGAGCAATGTTATTTTTCTGAGGAGTATGTACGGATGAGTTACTTCCAAACGTTCCAATGCCTTGTGCACTGTGAAGCTTATTCTGTACAGTTGGGATGTTTTCTCTGTTGGACGTTCCTCCAGTTAACACAGGTTGACTTATTTGAGAATCAGTTGGTTCTTCCGAGTCATGAAGCTTCACAGTTTTAATTGGAGGTGGTCCAATGTCCACCTGGGTTTTAGAGATGGTTTTTGTATCAGCTGCCTGACTGTTTCTCTTTGAAGCAAAAGCAGAACTGACTGGCCGCTTACCTGGCTGAGAGCTGTTCTGTGTTATTCGGTTCATATAATGCACAATAGAGCTTTGCCAGCTAAGGCTACGGGGTGAAGTACCATTAGGGTGGTTAGGGGAGCTTTTGGCAAAGTTTGAGAGAACCTCAGAAGACATACCACCTTGATGGTTGTTGCTAGACACTGGTACATCTTTAGTGTGTGATTTAAGAGCAGAGAATCCTGGTAATCTGTGCCCGGATTGAGCCTTTTCTGCTCCACTTTTAGGTCCAGGTTTCGCTCCCTTTGTTCGTTTAGGGACCTTTTGTTCAGGGGGTAGTGGTTTCCTTCCTCTCTTCTTACGCAACTGTTCCTTTAACTCTGGCCTCACCACCACAGCTTGAGCTTTCTTCTGTGGTACAGGATGGGAATCTCGAGGTCTGGCATTTCGCTGTGTCTCGGCATCACTGTCATCTGACGAAGACGACGACGAAGAGGATGAGGACGATGAAGATGATGAAGAGGAGGAAGAGCTGCTCGATTTGGCTTTTGGGGGAACTTCTGACTCCTTTACCTATAAAAAAAATAAAATAAAAAGAAGTGTAAGAAAAACACCACCCAAAAAACCCCACAAAGTTTTATACACCAATATGACCGTTAAAACTTTGTTACCCATTCAACTAAATCCTTGAGTCCCCCATTTTGGCTATGTTTCAGTTCCACACATTATACCTTTTAGTGTTTGTAGCCTACCCTTAAGTTTTCCCCCCCTTTTCATGGGGACAAATCAGGCTTATATTAAATATTTGCATTCTTCTAATATTTTTAAACTTTATTAGGAATAGTGGAAAAAATATATAAATTCCTTTCTCTGACTACATTACCAGACAAATGGTATCTTCATAACCATTATAATGGGGATGTTTCCAAGCACTGAATAGAAGGGGAGGGCAATACGGCAACAAGCCAAGACACCAAACCAGAAGAGGTCAGAACCTCATGCAGCAGCCTGTAAGACCAAAGGTCGCCTGGCCAGGCAAAATAAGACTTGCAAGGGCTGTGGTAAATCTTCATTAAAGTTTTTTCCTCGCCTTCAGCAGGGTAGGAATGATCAAATCAGAAACTCCCTTGTTACGTCCAATACATTTGGCACCAGGAGCTTCCTGGATCACCTCTAAACACTGCTACTACTACGCAGTATACAGTGGAAATTGTGTTAAAGGAAAGCCAATCATTTGAGGCATAAGAGTACTGGAAGGTACCAACAATGCTAACCACCACAGCACTCCTCTTTCCTCGCTGCAGGACCCCCCCCCCCCCCCGGGATCTAATCTTTGCCCATCATGGTGGGCTATGCCACAGGAGTCTTCAGGGACTCTACTACCCCGCTGGGAATTAATACAATTCCTGTACAGCACCCCGCCAGTCTGCAAGGCAATAAATCATTGCACAGAGTCCCATCCGTGGGGCCAAGGACTGACCGGCAACATTACAGGCCATCCCTACATGTTTAGTGTGGGGTTTATTTCTCTGGGCATAGAAAGACGAGGCAATGCCTGATTTCATGCAAAGACTGCACAAACATGTCAGTCACCTAAAAATGCCAGCAGTTTCAGCCAAGGACTACAGGAGTGCTGAGTCTGGATGAAATTTGAAAAAATATGCTGGGACTAAAAGCTCCCGTCTCTGCGCTATTGAAATGGGACTTTAGTGGTTAAAAGGGTATGCATAGTGATTTGTGGTTAAAAGGGTATGCAGTGATTTGTGTGCATTTTCCCAATTTATTATACTGATGATTAGCAAATACCCGTTTTTAGTCAGATTAATATGAAATATTGCACATGAACATTACATCTATACATTCTGAGCCAGCTATTAACATGTAATAGGCAAACCTTAACCGCTTACCGCAAAGTGACGTAGGACTACATCGGCAAACTTTGCGGTATGATACCGGGATGATGCCTCTAGCTAGAGACACCATCCCGGTACCGTGGTTTACAGCCGACGGTCGGCTTTCCATCGGTAATGGAGCCGCTCGATCGTTACCCGGGTGAGCGGGAGGGGACGTCCCCCCCGCCTCCCGCGACTTTGCTCAGGGCTCCCGTCCCCCCGGGAGCCTCGAGCACCCAGCCGACACGTCCGCCGGCTGGATGGAGTCCCAATCAAAGCCGGAAACGGCTTAGATCGGGTCTCCGATGAGGTAACCGGAGGCGGCGTCCATGACGTCCCTTCCGGGTTACTGTGCTTCAAAAGGCGGCAAATTTAAAAAATGGCTGTATGCAAAAAAACGCAGTTTTCGGCGTTTTGCATACATGGAAGTGTAGTGGAGGGGGTCGAGGGTCTTTTAGACCGTAACATGTTGTTTATCTATTTACTCGGCGTGACATCATCTTTCACAATATACAAAAAAAAAATGGGCTAACTTTACTGTTAGGTATTTTTTAGATGCAGTGAAATGTGATTTTTCAAAATTTTTCCAAAAAAATGGTGTTTTAAAGACCGCTGCGCAAATACTGCGTGACAAAAAATATTGCAATGGCCGACATTTTATTCTCCAGAGTCTTTGCTAATATATATATATATATATATATATATATATATATATATATATATATATAAAATGTTTGGGGGTTCTAAGTAGTTTTCTAGAAAAAAATACTGGTTTTAACTTGTAAACAAAAAGTGTCTGAAATAGGGCTGGGGCTTAAGTTAAGTGGTTAAAAGTAAAATTCCAGAATGAAGCTAATTATTCTTAAAAATACTCCCTCCCTCCTCACAACACACATTCTGACTAACCTAGAAGTATACAGATCTTTCTTACAGAGGTTAGTCAGAAGAGGTGTTAGGAGATGAATGGGAGCATTTTTAATATCAATTAGCAAAATCATGGAATTCTACTATATCCGCTTTGCTGCAAACAACCTTCTGCCTACAGAGCACAGCAGATAACACACAACATACAGCTACATGATGACAACACATTTTATAATGAGCAAAGATGGTTGGGTTTCACTGTCATTATTTTGGACACCTGTACAAAAAAAAAACAAAAAACCCCTTACCACATTTTTACGTGGTCTTCCTCGTGGTCTTTTTCCTCGTTTTCTGTTCCTCATTTCTCGCTCTTGTTCTCTGTAGATTAATGACATAACATAAATCCTTATCCTAAACCACAGCTTCATTAGAAAATTGCAAAACATACCCTATAATTAACATCACAGACTTGGAATATGCGCTTTCCAACAATCTGGTAAACAACATGATCTTGATAAACCACATCAGCAAGCAGTTTCCTCCAGACATAGCAGCTCTTAACACACAAATTGAAAAAAAAAAATCTTGCTGCAGTTCCAAAGTATGAATAATGAATCATTAATATGTAAACCAATTCTGGTACATTCAATCCTTCACAGGATACTTGCAGATCATAGCACATATCTACCTTCTATTGTGCTGTCCCCCAATGATAACTATCCAGAATACAGTCACCGCTGTGCCCCCCCCCCCCCGGCCATTCCTGCTGCCAATCTCTTTGCCCATTGAGCCGCATGTGTGCAGAAAGGAAAAAAAACTGGATTTCTGTCTTACCGTAAAATCCTTTTCTCTGATGTTCATTGACGGACACAGCGACATATCTTCATTAGACAGATGGGTTATGCTGCTCTTCCTAGGAGTAGGACACTAGGCGGAAAAGGTTTAACAAAGCTTAACCCCGCCTATAGGGCAGTCCCAGGTGGTATACTCCCACTTCCTGCTCTAGGATCTCAGTTTTGTAACAAGCAGTGTCAGAAGAATACATAACCCAACTCCACAGAGGGGTGGGTGCTGTGTCCCCTCAATGAACATCAGAGAAAAGGATTTTACAGGAAGACAAAAATCCAGTTCTTTCGTTCATTCGACAGATGGGACGTCCCAAAGCAGTGTCTCAGCACAGAGGGGCGGGGGGGGGGGGGGGGGGGGAATCGCAGCAGTAAATTTCCAACACAGGTTAAACTTAGCCAACCAGGAACAATTGGAGCTCACATACCAGAACAAAAACTCCCTATAAGAGACAGAAGTCTCTGCCACAGCGGCCTGCAAAACTTTGCGGCCAAAGGCAGCATCTGCAAAAAATTATTCACCTTGTAGAACTTGGTGAACGTGTGTACAGATGCCCAGGTGGCCGCTTTGCAAATCTGGACCACTGACGCCTGATGGAAGGCACAGGAGGCACTAAGCGCCCTGAATCAGGCTCCAAGGAAGGCTGAATCAGGCTCCATGGCACCCTGGTGCCTCTGAGGAAAAGCACAGTACAAGTTTAACAATAAGCTGTGAAAATAACCCCAACAGCGCAGATTCCTGTGGAACTACAGTTTCCAGGAACACTGCAATAGAAGAACAGGCCAGGGAGATACCGCCCCAGGGCTCACCATCAAACGTGTCTCAGCAGTACCAGGGAGAGAGGGGAATGAGCACCAACAGCCTGCAGCACGCCGATCCGAAAGGAAGAGGAAACGGTCTATGCAGCTACAAGAAAATGGCCACCGCATCTAATATATGGTGGCTTTTTTCTAAAACATGGCCGCCAGTCTTCGGGAAAATGGCAATCGAACGGCCGCACATCCTGGCGCACGAAAATGGCGGCGCCGCCTGCGGGCGCCCAAATTACATGAGGCAGTTCCACACCCAGGGGTCCTTGTAGGGACCCCCCTCAGCAGGCAACACCCTCAAAGTAGACATCCAGCCGCTCAGCGACTGGGAGCGACCCAGATGGGACTCGATTTTTTTCACCCCACCTAAGCTCGCTAAAGGTGACATTCTCCACTAAAAAATAAAAATAAATTAATAAATAAAAAAATGCTAAAGTCAAGGGTGGGAAGGGCACCTGGGATACCTACCGACCCTGGGAGGGCCCCGCGATTACCCCAAACTTCCCGAGTGAGAGGGGGGCACTACTCACCATAGCATTGGAACCTGGCGGGGGTCACTCCGGGCAGGTCATCTCCTCATCCACAGGAATGCTGCGACCAGGAAGCGTGCGTCCTCGTGAGGTGTCCCACTTGCAAGCAAGTCCCTTCCGTGGGACCATGTCACGGCTGACCTAGGTCTGCACGCGCTCACTGGCAAGACAGGGATGACCGTAAGGATCTAGGATATCCAGTCTGTCATCTGATTGTAGTTCTCACAGGAACAAACTTGATTGTAGAAGAAAAAAAAAAGGGGGGAAAAAAAAATGCCAGGACCAGAGATCCCAGCAAGGAGCTAGGTCCTTACTCCTGACTAGGCAGAAAAAAAAAAAAAAAAAAACAGATCCTAGAGCAGGAAGTGGGAGTATACCACCTGGGACTGCCCTATAGGCGGAGTTAAGCTTTTTTTAACCCTTTTCTGCCTAGTGTCCTACTCCTAGGAACAGCAGTATAACCCATCTGTCGAATGATAAAAAGCTGTGTATATCGGCGTATAACACGCACCTCAATTTTAGGAGGGAAATTTCAGGAGAAAAAAAAAGTTTAAATTTGAAATAAACAGCTTTGAAATCAGAACTTTTCTTTTTTTTTTTTTTTTAAAACAAATGCAGCCTCACCAGTGCCTATGAATGCAGCCTCAACGGTGCCCATGAATGCAGCCTCGCCCGTGCAGTGTCATCTATTGCAACCTAGCCCGTGCCATTACACAGAGTGGGGGTGGGCTAGGTCGAGGAGAAGGGAGGACAAGTGGCCGCTGTCATCTGAAGTCCCGACACATATGATAGACGTCACTATGCTGTCTATCATAGGAGGTGGGATTTCCTATGACAGCGACCGCTCATCCTTCCTTCTACTCGGCCCGCCACCTTCTGCCTCTCGGTGCTGCCTGGGTTTTTTTTTTTAATATATCGGCATATAACACGCACTGCAGCTTTACCTTCCATTTCTAGGAGGAAAAAGTGCGTGTTATACGCGGAGAAAGATATAGATTATATATATATATATATATACACACACACACACACACACATACATACATATATACATATATAATATCTTCCGCACTTGGCTCCTTCCTCGGGGCATGCTGAGAGAAGAGTAAGTCTGCATGGTGTACAAAGTCACAGTATAGGGACACTATGAACTTTAACGGCATTCCCAGTCTTGTAGTCTGTAGGGTTCAGTATTGAGTTGGCCCACTTTTTGCAGCTATAACAGCTTCAACTCTTCTGGGAAGGCTGTGCATAAGGTTTAGGAGTGTGTCTATGGGAATGTTTGACCATTCTTCCAGAAGAGCATTTGTGAGATCAGGCACTGATGTTGGCGAGAAAGCCTGGCTCGCAGTCTCAGCTCTAATTCAATCCAAAGGGTGTTCTATTGGGTTGAGGTCAGGACTCTGTGCAGGCCAGTCAGGTTCCTCTACCCAAACTCTCTCATTCATGTCTTTATGGACCTTGCTTTGTGCACTGGTGCGCTCTTCTGGAAGAATGGTCAAACATTCCCATAGACACACTCCTAAACCTTGTAGACAGCTTTCCCAAAAGAGTTGAAGCTGTTATAGATGCAAAGAGTGGGCCAACTCAATATTGAACCCTACGGATTAAGACTCAGATGCCATTAACAATCATGTGTGAAAAGGCATGAATCCCAATACTTTTGGTAATATGGTGTGTGTATACATAAACAAAATATCTATATTTATCTTCTTTCCAGTTTATTTTTTTTTAATTCCTGCCTCCCCACACACACACACACACACGTGGAGTTGCCCTTTAAATTAATAACCTACAATGGTACATGCCTCTAAAGAAATAAAGGTTACAGTTTATCAGTAAAAAATCTATTTCAGCACAGATGTACATTTTGCAAACTTTGGGGTTCTTGATTAACAACCTACCTCTTCTGGAATGCCAGAAGTAGTCGTGGATCCAAAATATTTTCCTCTGGTTCCCAGCTGTTGTGCCTGCAAATGTGACAAGGTATGTAATTATAGTGATCCTAGAAGTGAACAACATTGTGACATCTACATGCATGACACTTTTTCCACTTTGAATAGAGCAAACAAACATTTAGAACTTCTGTCAGGCTTTTATCATTGTATCTCCCACTGGTAAGATTCACCCTATTTCTCCTAATGAACGCTGTTCTAAGGAAGGACAGTAAATCTATGCTGACACAGGCGTTTTGCAGAGAAACACTACAGTCCATGTAGCATTTTCTTATAGACACATCTCTGCGTTATCAACTGGTGTATTTTCATGGCAAGGGTCACCGATTTTTTTTTTCATGCAACATTTCGTGTTTTTGGTTTCATAGACTTCTATGAAAAAACATCAAAACTCAAGCACTGCATTTTTGAGGAGTTTCCACTGCGTTTTAGATCTGCGTGCAAACACCTTCCCCTTACAAAAAAAGAAGGATTTTCCTTTTAGGAGGAGATTTCCTTTCCTACTGTATTTCACACAGTCCGCCTCCGTAGGCGGATCCGTGCTGCTCAGCGGGGATCGATCCGCGATCCCCACCGAGCCGGCGGATGACAGCTTCGTCTCCGCTTGCAGTGGCTCTCTATGGGGAATCGGATGAGAGTGGACCGCCTGTCCGCTCTCATCCGATCCCCAGTACGGATGGAAAATAGGGTTTCCATCCGTCCGGATTTCACAGACAGGATCGGATGCGGATGGCAGCAGGTGTCAGCGGACATGTCACCGCTGACATCCGCTGCTCCATAGGGCTGAATGGGGCATCCAATCAGATCCGCCTAAAAATCTGACAGGCGGATCTGATCGGAATGCCCGTGTGAAAGAGCCCTAAAGGAAAAATATCTAACTGTACAGCATGTTCTGTGAATCGAGCACTCCAGCCAGACAGCACAGCTACATTAAAGACATTGCAGCAGCAGCAAAAATTCTAGTCAAAGCAACTCTTGCTGCTGATTGTATAACCTCTTGCTGACCGCCCGCCATAGTATTACTGCGGCAGGGCAGCTGGGCTGCGCAAAATCACGTAGTGCTACATGAATTGGTGCACAAGGTCTTGGCTGTGTTTAGACACAGCGGGAGGTGAGCCGTGGTAATTGCCGCCGGCCTCCCGTGATCGTCAGAGAAACTGACAGAAGACCCGCCTGCTTATGCAAACAAAGCAGGCGAGTCTTCTGTCAGACAGGCAGAAAGAGATCAGACAATTCAGCTAAGCTACAACCCCGATCTCTCTATGTCTGTCACAGAACCCCCCCCCCCCCCAACCCATACACAATAAGCATACTTAGGTACACATTAACCCCTTTGATCACCCCCAGTGTTAACCCCTTCCCTGCCAGTACCATTTACACAGTAATAGTGCATAATAGTTAGCACTGATTACTGTATTAATGTCACTGGTCCCCAAAAAGTGTAAAAAATGTCAGTTAGGGGCCCAATCTGTCTGCTGCAAAGTCACAGTCCTGGGGGGGGGGGGGGAATTCCAAAAATCTATCCCATAGTTTGTAAACGCTATAATTTTTGCGCAAGCCAATTAAAATACACTTTTTTGCGATTTTTTTTTTTTTACCAAAAAAATGTAGCAGAATACAAATTGGCCTAAACCGATAAAAAAAATTAGATTTTTTACTGGGAATGTTTTATAGCAGAAAGTAAAAAAATGGCATTTTTTTCCCGAATTGTCGCTCTTTTTTAGTTTATAGCACAAAATCTAAAAACCGCAGAGGTGATCAAATACCACCAAAAGAAAGCTCTATTTGTGGGGGGAAAAAAGAACGTACATTTCATTTGGGTGCAGTGTCACACGACCACGCAATTTTCCGTTAAAGTAACGCAGTGCCGAATTGCAAAAAATGGCCTGGTCATTAAGGGGGAAAAACCTTCTGGAGCTGAAGTGGTTAACGAAGACGAAACAGAACACCGATGAGGCCATTCCTCCGCTCACCATCAGCCTTGCTTAATGTAAGCACATATCTTCTATGATTGGCTGAGAGCGCTGGACATCTTCTGTCCAGTCAGTTCCTGCTGTGCTGGGGACTACAGAGGGCAGATATCAATACAAAAAAATGTATGTAAAACGTGTACATTTTTCTTTTACACTACACACTACACATACATATACGTAACTGCCATAACTAATATCTGTCCAGGGCTCAGCTTTTTTCTAAATGAGTGGTTTGAGGTTCCCTAGAAGCAACTAAAAGATTTGATGGAAAATTTAATTGATATATAATATATGCTCTATAATTACAGGTTATATTTTTAAGATGGAAAACTACAGATTGTGAAAAATTGAAGCAACAAGTTTAGAAAGTCACTGCTGGCAACCCCCTAGTGTGTTGCCCACTGGCTGTAAATGTCAGAGTAGCAAAGACTAATGAGTGCAGGTGATCTATCATCGGTGGTAAATTCTCAGCCAGAGAGATCTGTGTACACCCAGGGGAGTTACTATGCTAGTTATAGAAAGGTTATCAAAACAGCTGGGAGTTATAGAAAATAAAGATTCAACTGTTTCTGGAAAAACAAAAAATGTTATGTTAACTCACAAAATTAGGGGGCGTTACAGCCTTGTAGCACCAATCGAGGAATGCAGCAGCCCAGGGTTGTCTGTCTTGAACAAAGCTATACTTCCCCATACACACCCTTTACTACTTAAGCCCCGGAAGATTTTACTCCCTTCCTGACCAGGCCCTATTTTGTGATTCAGCACTGCGTGACTTTGACAACTGCGAGGCTGTACCCAAATAAAATTGACGTCCTTTTTTTCCCACAAACAGAGCTTTCTTTAGGTGGCATTTGATCATCTGTGCAATTTTTTTGATCATTTGATCAAAAAAAATAAATAAACCCAGCAGTGAATAAATACTGCCAAAGGAAAGCTATGTGTGCTTCCATCCCCTGAACACTTACCTGAGTCCTCTCTCAATCCAGCGCAGTGCATGTCTACAGGTCTTCTCTCCCCTTCCTGGATTCGTAGGCTAGATGGAAAGCATTAAGAGCCACAGTCTCCTGCTGCTGTCAATCAAATCCTACGACGATAAAGTGAAGATAGCTGGGCCAAACTTCACAGTGTATGTCTATGGGCACACATAACCTGGCCCAGGAGGGAGCTCCCACAGGTGTCCCCATAGCAAAAGGCTTGCTGAGAGGACAGATACAGAGGAGGCGCAGGGGACTCTACTGTCGGGGGACCCCAGGAGGATCAGGGATAAACTGTGCAATACACTTTTGTTAACTTTAACCACTTGGACCGCCGGAAGATTTACCCCCCTTCCTGACCAGGCCATTGTTTGCAATACGGCACTGCGTGACTTTGACAAATGCATGGTCATTCAATGCAGTACCCAAAAACAAAAAATGTATGTTCTCCCCCCTGCTCCCACACACACAGTTTTCTTTTGGTGGTAATTAATCAGCACTGCATTTTTTATTTTTCTGCTATAAAACAAAAAGACAATTTTGAAAAAAATAAAAAATAAAATTTATATATTTATTTTACATTCAGCTATAAAACATATTCAATAACAAAAAAAAAAAAAAAAATGTCCTCATACATTTAGGCCAATGTGTATTCTGCTACATATGGGCAAAAAAAAAATAATACTCATTACGCGTATATTGATTGGTTTGCGCAAATGTTATAGCATTTACAAACTATGGGATATTTTTTTAACTAGTAATGGCGGTGATCAGCGACTTATAGTGGGACTGCGATATTGCAGCGGACAGTCAGAAACTGACACTTTTTGGGAACCAGTGATGAATGCTAAAAATATGCACTGTCACTGTACTAATGACACTGGCTGGGAAGGGGGTTTAACATCAGGGGCAATTAAAAAGTAAACTTTGTGCCTAGCCAGTGTTTTAGTGTACAAGTGGAGGTGCTTTTTGTAAGGGAAGACATGGATCTTAGCTTCTGCTTTGCAGACACAGGATCTATGCCTTCTGTCAGAACAGCGCTATGCCCTGTGTACATAGGTAGACTGGCATTCTGCTTCTGTGCTGGATGAACAGTGGGTGCCAATGGACACTGAGTCCGAGGTACCCGCAGATTAGCTCCCACTGTGTATAATCACAGCGGGTATGCATGACCCCTACCTGGAAGTGTCAGATCACGTACTAGATATGTGATCTCACACAGCAGTGCCACCTTGCTGCCATATATGCCAGTTATACGCTTGGTGAGTGTCCAAATGAAAAAACAGGTTTCTAATCTCTTAAAGGCTGGCCTAACAGCTTAGTAGTTTTGCAATGGAAGTTCATCAATACCACAGATCAGCCTGTGTGTTAATGACACAATTGCAATGTGTACCGTCATGTGTTTGTATTGGATCTAATCGAGGACACATGTGTGATGTACACCCCAGAGGAGCCCAGCCAGCAGTACAGGGATGATGTTCTCCTCCCCCATACAGGTGATGGTGTACACCCCAGAGGAGCCCAGCCAGCAGTACAGGAATGATCTTCTCCTCCATACAGGTGATGGTGTACACCCCCAAGGAGCCCAGCCAGCAGTACAGGGATGATGTTCTCCTCCCCCATACAGGTCATGGTGTACACCCCAGAGGAGCCCAGCCAGCAGTACAGGGATGATGTTCTCCTCCCCCATACAGGTCATGGTGTACACCCCAGAGGAGCCCAGCCAGCAGTACAGGGATGATGTTCTCCTCCCCCATACAGGTGATGGTGTACACCCCCAAGGAGCCCAGCCAGCAGTACAGGGATGATGTTCTCCTCCCCCATACAGGTCATGGTGTACACCCCAGAGGAGCCCAGCCAGCAGTACAGGGATGGTGTTCTCCTCCCCCATACAGGTCATGGTGTACACCCCAGAGGAGCCCAGCCAGCAGTACAGGGATGATGTTCTCCTCCCCCATACAGGTCATGGTGTACACCCCAGAGGAGCCCAGCCAGCAGTACAGGGATGGTGTTGTCCTCCCCCATACAGGTCATGGTGTACACCCCAGAGGAGCCCAGCCAGCAGTACAGGGATGGTGTTCTCCTCCCCCATACAGGTGATGGTGTACACCCCCGAGGAGCCCAGCCAGCAGTACAGGGATGACCTCCTCCCCCCCATACAGGTGATGGCATACACCCCCGAGGAGCCAAGCTAGCAGTACAGGGATGATCTCCCCCCATACAGGTGATGGCGTACACCCCCGAGGAGCCCAGCCAGCAGTACAGGGATGACCTCCTCCCCCCCATACAGGTGATGGTGTACACCCCCGAGGAGCCAAGCTAGCAGTACAGGGATGATCTCCCCCATACAGGTGATGGTGTACACCCCGGAGGAGCCAAGCTAGCAGTACAGGGATGATCTCCTCCTCCCCCATACAGGTGATGGCGTACACCCCCGAGGAGCCCAGCCAGCAGTACAGGGATGACCTCCTCCCCCCCATACAGGTGATGGTGTACACCCCCGAGGAGCCAAGCTAGCAGTACAGGGATGATCTCCCCCATACAGGTGATGGTGTACACCCCGGAGGAGCCAAGCTAGCAGTACAGGGATGATCTCCTCCTCCCCCATACAGGTGATGGCGTACACCCACGAGGAGCCAAGCTAGCAGTACAGGGATGACCTCCTCCCCCCCATACAGGTGATGGTGTACACCCCCGAGGAGCCAAGCTAGCAGTACAGGGATGATTTGCTCCTCCCCCATACAGGTGATGGTGTACACCCCAGAGGAGCCCAGCCAGCAGTACAGGGATGGTGTTGTCCTCCCCCATACAGGTCATGGTGTACACCCCAGAGGAGCCCAGCCAGCAGTACAGGGATGGTGTTCTCCTCCCCCATACAGGTGATGGTGTACACCCCCGAGGAGCCCAGCCAGCAGTACAGGGATGACCTCCTCCCCCCCATACAGGTGATGGCGTACACCCCCGAGGAGCCAAGCTAGCAGTACAGGGATGATCTCCCCCATACAGGTGATGGCGTACACCCCCGAGGAGCCCAGCCAGCAGTACAGGGATGACCTCCTCCCCCCCATACAGGTGATGGTGTACACCCCCGAGGAGCCAAGCTAGCAGTACAGGGATGATCTCCTCCCCCATACAGGTGATGGTGTACACCCCGGAGGAGCCAAGCTAGCAGTACAGGGATGATCTCCTCCTCCCCCATACAGGTGATGGCGTACACCCACGAGGAGCCAAGCTAGCAGTACAGGGATGACCTCCTCCCCCCCATACAGGTGATGGTGTACACCCCCGAGGAGCCAAGCTAGCAGTACAGGGATGATCTCCCCCATACAGGTGATGGTGTACACCCCGGAGGAGCCAAGCTAGCAGTATAGAGATGATCTCCTCCTCCCCCATACAGGTGATGGCGTACACCCACGAGGAGCCAAGCTAGCAGTACAGGGATGACCTCCTCCCCCCCATACAGGTGATGGTGTACACCCCCGAGGAGCCCAGCCAGCAGTACAGGGATGATTTGCTCCTCCCCCATACAGGTGATGGTGTACACCCCGGAGGAGCCAAGCTAGCAGTACAGGGATGATCTCCTCCCCCATACAGGTGATGGTGTACACCCCCGAGGAGCCAAGCTAGCAGTACAGGGATGATCTCCTCCCCCATACAGGTGATGGTGTACACCCCCGAGGAGCCAAGCTAGCAGTACAGAGATGATTTGCTCCTCCCCCATACAGGTGATGGTGTACACCCCGGAGGAGCCAAGCTAGCAGTACAGGGATGATCTCCTCCCCCATACAGGTGATGGTGTACACCCCCGAGGAGCCAAGCTAGCAGTATAGAGATGATTTGCTCCTCCCCCATACAGGTGATGGTGTACACCCCGGAGGAGCCAAGCTAGCAGTATAGAGATGATCTCCTCCTCCCCCATACAGGTGATGGCGTACACCCACGAGGAGCCAAGCTAGCAGTACAGGGATGACCTCCTCCCCCCCATACAGGTGATGGTGTACACCCCCGAGGAGCCCAGCCAGCAGTACAGGGATGATTTGCTCCTCCCCCATACAGGTGATGGTGTACACCCCGGAGGAGCCAAGCTAGCAGTACAGGGATGATCTCCTCCCCCATACAGGTGATGGTGTACACCCCCGAGGAGCCAAGCTAGCAGTACAGGGATGATCTCCTCCCCCATACAGGTGATGGTGTACACCCCCGAGGAGCCAAGCTAGCAGTATAGAGATGATTTGCTCCTCCCCCATACAGGTGATGGTGTACACCCCGGAGGAGCCAAGCTAGCAGTACAGGGATGATCTCCTCCCCCATACAGGTGATGGTGTACACCCCCGAGGAGCCAAGCTAGCAGTATAGAGATGATTTGCTCCTCCCCCATACAGGTGATGGTGTACACCCCGGAGGAGCCAAGCTAGCAGTACAGGGATGATCTCCTCCCCCATACAGGTGATGGTGTACACCCCCGAGGAGCCAAGCTAGCAGTATAGAGATGATTTGCTCCTCCCCCATACAGGTGATGGTGTACACCCCGGAGGAGCAGTACAAGTATTATCCCCCCCCATACAGGTGATGGTGAGGAATGTAAACACACTGACAGACTGATATACACACAGACATGGCGGAGGGGTGTCAGGACAGTCCGCTCACACACAGGCCTAGGCTCTGCACTCACTTGGAAGACCATCCTCTCCACTTCACCAGGTACTCGGCCGTTCCCTGCGGGAGAGAGAAGAAAACACGGGGTGACTTGTTGTTGTAGGGGGCGGGGTCAGTGGAATGGATGGCGGCTGTGTGGACACGGCCTTACCTTCCGCAGTCTCTTGCTGAGTATACACTCGGCAGCGAACACCTGCTCCCCGACCGCGCTTAGTTCCTCCATGGCTTCCCCGCAGAGGCGCCCTTCGGCGGAGTCCGCTACAGCTACACGAGTCCCTCACAGCAGCCACACAAAGCCAGCGCGGGAGCGAGCGGAGGCGCGCGCCTCTTCTTCGCGGCCATCCAATGGGAGAGCGAGGCATGGCGGGGGCTTCCGGGGCGGTGGGAGGGTTGTTTTCGGAAGGTGGCGATCGCGACGCCTCATTTGCCTAGCCCCGCCCGCATTCCGCATGCGAGTTCGGAGTGGACAGTGGGTAGGCAGGGGCCTGGTACGCTGACGTGAAGTTGAGGCGGTGGAGTGGGCGGGGTTCTGGGTACAGAGGATTGATGCTGTGACTGAGGAGTGGGCGGGGCTCTGGGTACAGAGAAGTGATGCTGTGACTGAGGAGTGGGCGGGGCTCTGGATACAGAGAAGTAATGCCCCTACCTAGACTGAGGAGTGGGCGGGGTACAGAGAAGTGAAGCTGTGACTGAGGAGTGGGCGGGGCTCTGGCTACAGAGAAGTGATGCTGTGACTGAGAAGTGGGCGGGGCTCTGAAAACAGAGAAGTGATGCTGTGACTGAGGAGTGGGCGGGGCTCTGGATACAGAGAAGTAATGCCCCTAGACTGAGGAGTGGGCGGGGCTCTGGATACAGAGAAGTAATGCCCCTAGACTGAGGAGTGGGCGGGGCTCTGGATACAGAGAAGTAATGCCCCTACCTAGACTGAGGAGTGGGCGGGGTACAGAGAAGTGAAGCTGTGACTGAGGAGTGGGCGGGGCTCTGGCTACAGAGAAGTGATGCTGTGACTGAGGAGTGGGCGGGGCTCTGGATACAGAGAAGTAATGCCCCTAGACTGAGGAGTGGGCGGGGCTCTGGATACAGAGAAGTAATGCCCCTACCTAGACTGAGGAGTGGGCGGGGTACAGAGAAGTGAAGCTGTGACTGAGGAGTGGGCGGGGTACAGAGAAGTGAAGCTGTGACTGAGAAGTGGGCGGGGCTCTGGCTACAGAGAAGTGATGCTGTGACTGAGGAGTGGGCGGGGCTCTGGATACAGAGAAGTAATGCCCCTACCTAGACTGAGGAGTGGGCGGGGTACAGAGAAGTGATGCTGTGACTGAGGAGTGGGCGGGGCTCTGGGTACAGAGAAGTGATGCTGTGACTGAGGAGTGGGCGGGGCTCGGTGGATGCTGAGCTCAGTGGGATTAGAGGTGTAGCTCATACATCCAATATAGGACCCATACACTACATCTGATTTACAACCCAATTACCTTATACACAGCTCAAAAAAAAAAAAAAAAAAAAAAAAAAAAAATAAAGGAACACTTTGAAAACACATCAGATCTCAATGGGGAAAAAAATTGCATGCTGGATATCTATACTGGTATGGACTGGGTCATAGGCGTGTGCCGGGTGTGCCCAGGCACACCCTAATCACCCTCGTGCTTTCGCCATGGCCGCCTTAATAGGGCCGCCCGCAGCGCCGCTTTAAGTATTGCATTGATTGGGGCCGCTCGCCGCTGATGATGGCCGCTGCACTGCCCCGCCCCCAGCCCCCGCTGCGCTCCAAAATGACGGTCCGTGACCGTCCGTCTCTTTCTACGTCAGCCGCTGTAAGCGCATGACGTTACGGGGCGGCTGCGCCTGCGCAGTGGATGGCGGTGCTGGTGCATCAAGTTACTGAGGCGAGCTGACTGGCTGGCTGTCACGGCGTTGACGATCCCTCCCCCTCCCAGTCTCCCACACAGACGACGAGGCTTCATGTGCCATCAGCATCAGCATCAGCATGTGATCGCAGGTGAGGGGTGAGCCTGAGGTCACAGAGTCATGAGAGTGAGTGTCTGAGTGAGCACTCCGGTTTCATTCATGTTTTAGCTGAGTGTCCCATTTTCTAGGGTTTTTTTCTTGGTAACAGTAAGGAGCCTGAACTCTGCCTCCATTGTGGGTGTGTGTGTGATCTCTGCTCTGGATATCTAGTGTGGTGCGCCAGACATCTCCTGTACCATGCCCGCACAGCGCCAGACATCTCCTGTACCATGCCCGTACAGCCCCTGATGTCTGTACCATGCCCGCACAGCGCCTGATGTCTGTACCATGCCCGCACAGCGCCTGATGTCTGTACCATGCCCGCACAGTGCCTGATGTCTGTACCATGCCCGCACAGTGCCTGATGTCTGTACCATGCCCGCACAGCGCCTGATGTCTGTACCATGCCCGCACAGCGCCTGATGTCTGTACCATGCCCGCACAGTGCCTGATGTCTGTACCATGCCCGCACAGTGCCTGATGTCTGTACCATGCCCGCACAGCGCCTGATGTCTGTCCCATGCCCGCACAGTGCCAAACATCTTCTGTACCATGCCCGCACAGTGCCAAACATCTTCTGTACCATGCCCGCACAGTGCCTGATGTCTGTACCATGCCCGCACAGTGCCAGACATCTTCTGTACCATGTCCGCACAGCCCCTGCATCTCCTGTACCAGGTCTGCAGCCTCTGCATCTCCTGTACCATGTCCACACAGCCCCTGCATCTCCTGTACCATGTCCGCAGCCTCTGCATCTCCTGTACCATGCCCGCAGCCCCTGCATCTCCTGCACCATGCCAGCAGCCCCTGCATCTCCTGCACCATGCCCGCAGCCCCTGCATCTCCTGCACCATGCCCGCAGCCCCTGCATCTCCTGCACCATGCCCGCAGCCCCTGCATCTCCTACATCCCCTGTACCATGGCCGCAGCCCCTGCATCTCCTACGTCTCCTGTACCATGTCCGCAGCCTCTGACATCTCCTGCACCATGCCCGTAGCCTCTGCATCTCCTGTACCATGTCCGCAGCCCCTGCATCTCCTACATCCCCTGTACCATGGCCGCAGCCCCGGCATCTCCTGCGTCTCCTGTACCATGTCTGCAGCCTCTGACATCTCCTGCACCATGCCCGCAGCCTCTGCATCTCCTGCACCATGCCCGCAGCCTCTGCATCTCCTGCACCATGCCCGCAGCCTCTGACATCTCCTGCACCATGCCCGCAGCCCCTGCATCTCTTGCACCATGCCCGCAGCCCCTGCATCTCCTGCACCATGCCCGCAGCCCCTGCATCTTCTGCACCATGCCCGCAGCCCCTGCATCTCCTGTACCATGTCCGCAGCCTCTGCATCTCCTGTACCATGCCCGCAGCCCCTGCATCTCCTGCACCATGCCAGCAGCCCCTGCATCTCCTGCACCATGCCCGCAGCCCCTGCATCTCCTGCACCATGCCCGCAGCCCCTGCATCTCCTGCACCATGCCCGCAGCCCCTGCATCTCCTACATCCCCTGTACCATGGCCGCAGCCCCGGCATCTCCTGCGTCTCCTGTACCATGTCCGCAGCCTCTGACATCTCCTGCACCATGCCCGCAGCCTCTGACATCTCCTGCACCATGCCCGCAGCCCCTGCATCTCTTGCACCATGCTCACAGCCCCTGCATCTCCTGCACCATGCCCGCAGCCCCTGCATCTCCTGCACCATGCCCGCAGCCCCTGCATCTTCTGCACCATGCCCGCAGCCCCTGCATCTCCTGTACCATGTCCGCAGCCTCTGCATCTCCTGTACCATGCCCGCAGCCCCTGCATCTCCTGCACCATGCCAGCAGCCCCTGCATCTCCTGCACCATGCCCGCAGCCCCTGCATCTCCTGCACCATGCCCGCAGCCCCTGCATCTCCTGCACCATGCCCGCAGCCCCTGCATCTCCTACATCCCCTGTACCATGGCCGCAGCCCCTGCATCTCCTACGTCTCCTGTACCATGTCCGCAGCCTCTGACATCTCCTGCACCATGCCCGTAGCCTCTGCATCTCCTGTACCATGTCCGCAGCCCCTGCATCTCCTACATCCCCTGTACCATGGCCGCAGCCCCGGCATCTCCTGCGTCTCCTGTACCATGTCCGCAGCCTCTGACATCTCCTGCACCATGCCCGCAGCCTCTGCATCTCCTGCACCATGCCCGCAGCCTCTGACATCTCCTGCACCATGCCCGCAGCCCCTGCATCTCCTGCACCATGCTCACAGCCCCTGCATCTCCTGCACCATGCCCGCAGCCCCTGCATCTCCTGCACCATGCCCGCAGCCCCTGCATCTCCTGCACCATGCCCGCAGCCCCTGCATCTCCTGCACCATGCCCGCAGCCCCTGCATCTCCTACATCCCCTGTACCATGGCCGCAGCCCCTGCGTCTCCTGTACCATGTCTACAGCCTCTGACATCTCCTGCACCATGCCCATAGCCTCTGCATCTCCTGTGCCATGTCCGCAGCCCCTGCATCTCCTACATCCCCTGTACCATGGCCGCAGCCCCTGCATCTCCTGTACCATGTCTGCAGCCTCTGACATCTCCTGCACCCTGCCCGCAGCCTCTGCATCTCCTGCACCATGCCCGCAGCCTCTGACATCTCCTGCACCATGCCTGCAGCCTCTGACATCTCCTGCACCATGCCCGCAGCCCCTGCACCATGCTCACAGCCCCTGCATCTCCTGCACCATGCCCGCAGCCCCTGCATCTCCTGCACCATGCCCGCAGCCCCTGCATCTCCTGCACCATGCCCGCAGCCCCTGCATCTCCTGTACCATGTCCGCAGCCTCTGCATCTCCTGTACCATGCCCGCAGCCCCTGCATCTCCTGCACCATGCCAGCAGCCCCTGCATCTCCTGCACCATGCCCGCAGCCCCTGCATCTCCTGCACCATGCCCGCAGCCCCTGCATCTCCTGCACCATGCCCGCAGCCCCTGCATCTCCTACATCCCCTGTACCATGGCCGCAGCCCCTGCATCTCCTACGTCTCCTGTACCATGTCCGCAGCCTCTGACATCTCCTGCACCATGCCCGTAGCCTCTGCATCTCCTGTACCATGTCCGCAGCCCTGGCATCTCCTACATCCCCTGTACCATGGCCGCAGCCCCGGCATCTCCTGCGTCTGCTGTACCATGTCCGCAGCCTCTGACATCTCCTGCACCATGCCCGCAGCCTCTGCATCTCCTGCACCATGCCCGCAGCCTCTGACATCTCCTGCACCATGCCTGCAGCCCCTGCATCTCCTGCACCATGCTCACAGCCCCTGCATCTCCTGCACCATGCCCGCAGCCCCTGCATCTCCTGCACCATGCCTGCAGCCCCTGCATCTCCTGCACCATGCCCGCAGCCCCTGCATCTCCTGCACCATGCCCGCAGCCCCTGCATCTCCTACATCCCCTGTACCATGGCCGCAGCCCCTGCGTCTCCTGTACCATGTCTGCAGCCTCTGACATCTCCTGCACCATGCCCATAGCCTCTGCATCTCCTGTGCCATGTCCGCAGCCCCTGCATCTCCTACATCCCCTGTACCATGGCCGCAGCCCCTGCATCTCCTGCGTCTCCTGTACCATGTCTGCAGCCTCTGACATCTCCTGCACCCTGCCCGCAGCCTCTGCATCTCCTGCACCATGCCTGCAGCCTCTGACATCTCCTGCACCATGCCCGCAGCCTCTGACATCTCCTGTACCATGTCTGCAACCTCTGACATCTCCTGTACCATGTCCGCAGCCTCTGACATCTCCTTAAACCATGCCCACACTCTCTGACATCTCCTGTGCCATGTCCGCACAGTCTGACATCTCCCGTACATGTCCCCACAGCCTCTGACATCTCCTGTACCATGTCCGCACAGTCTCTGACATCTCCTGTACCGTGTCCGCACTGCCCCTGACATCTCCTGTACCATGTCCGCACAGTCTCTTAGATCCCCCCTTTCAGCAGGCCAGGGTGAGGTGAAGTCCCGTCTCCCATATAGATCTCCCCCCGCCCCCTTACAGCAGGCCAGGGTGAGGTTAGGTCCGGGGTCCCCCATATAGACCAGGGTCTGGACCTCACCTCACCCTGGCCTGCTGTAAGGGGGAGATCTATATGGGGGACAGGGCCTCACCTTCCTGCTTAATGAGGTAATGCTTTACTTCCAGTGTTAGACAGGCTCCATTTTGTTGGCTGGCTTACCACACCCAGACAGTACTGGTCCCTTGCCGAATTGGTTGGGACGAGCAATTTTGGTCTGCCAGTGTGTGTATCTATCCAGCGGCTATTCATCATCTTTAGCTCAGTGCCTTGATCCTTCACTGGTTTCAGCCGATGTTCATCCTTGCATGTGTAAGGGTCCTAACACTGATTGGCTTTGTGTGATAGCCCTGGTTTGACCCATGATTTTGATTTGATTATCTGAGTTATCAATTATTCCATATATGCTCTTTTGGTGGTCTGCAGCAGTATGTGTGTGGGGTGCATGTGTTCTTGTTTTTAATGACTATATAGTCTGTTTTTTACTGTGATCAAGGGGAAGGTTTGGTTCCTTTTTTTCTTTCACATTGGATTACATTGTATTTCTAATAAATTATTGTCATTTTGATATATTTCTGTGTCAGTATTTTTTGTTAGGGAACTATTTCATTTATACCCCGTTTACTCTTATATGGTGCTTTAGGGCCTTCCCCCTCTTTGGTTCTGGTTGTCCCTGTTTTTTCTATATGCCTTTTACCATTAAGAGTATCACTCATTTGCGCTGTACAATTGACACCGTTGTGAGTGAAGGGGTTTACCAGGACACCTCTATTTACATCATTTCCTAATTCTGTGTCCGTGGTACTGCTATTTGTGCTTGTGGCTTTCCACTTTTTTCTTTTTTTTCCTCACCTCACCCTGGCCTGCTGTAAGGGGGTGGGGGGGAGATCTATATGGGGGACGGGACCTCACCTCACCCTGGCCTGCTGTAAGGGGGGATCTATATGGGGGACCTCACCTCACCCTAGCTTGCTGTAAGGGGGGGATCTATAGGGGGGACCTCACCCTGGCCTGCTGTAAAGGAGGATCTATGGAGGACCTGCCCTGGCCTGCTCTAAAGGTGGATCTTTGGGGGACCCTGCTCTAAAGGGGATCTATGCCATAGATCCTCCCTTTAGAGCAGGATCGTCATAGATCCCCTTTAGAGCAGGCCAGGGTCCCCATAGATCCCCCTTTAGAGCAGGGTCCCCAGAGATTCCCCACTTTAGAGAAATGTCCCCATAGATTATATGGGGACCATTCTCTAAAGGGGGATCTATGGGGACCCTTCTCTAAAGGAGGTTCTATGGGGGACCCTGCTCTAAAGGGGGATCTATGGGGACCCTGGCCTGCTCTATAGGGGGATCTATGGGGGACCCTGCTCTAAAGGGGGACCTTTGGGGACCCTGCTGTAAAGGGGGATCTATAAGGACCCTGCTCTAAAGGGGATCTATGGTATACATTGATAATTGTTTATTTAATTAAAATTGTCTTAATACCGCTTAAAATGTTTGTTTACATTTATTTATAAAAGTGTGTGTATATATTCATATACAGTATATATATATATATATATATATATATATATATATATATATACACACACACACACACACACACACATGTGCTTGAGCTTTGGTTTGAGGTGCACACCCTAATGCCATAGGCTGTGCACGCCTATGGACTGGGTAATGTGTTAGGCTCTATACTGGTATGGACTGGGTAATGTGTTAGGATCTATACTGATATGGACTGGGTAATGTGTTAGGATCTATACTGGTATGGACTGGGTAATGTGTTAAGATCTATATTGGTATGGACTGGGTAATGTGTTAAGATCTATACTGGTATGGACTGGGTAATGTGTTAAGATCTATACTGGTATGGTCTGGGTAATGTGTTAGGATCTATACTGGTATGGGCTGGGTAATGTGTTAGGATCTATATTGGTATGGACTGGGTAATGTGTTAGGATCTATACTGGTATGGACTGGGTAATGTGTTAGGATCTATACTGGTATGGGCTGGGTAATGTGTTAGGATCTATACTGGTATGGTCTGGGTAATGTGTTAGGATCTATACTGGTATGGTCTGGGTAATGTGTTAAGATCTATATTGGTATGGACTGGGTAATGTGTTAAGATCTATACTGGTATGGTCTGGGTAATGTGTTAGGATCTATACTGGTATGGGCTGGGTAATGTGTTAGGATCTATACTGGTATGGACTGGGTAATGTGTTAGGCTCTATACTGGTATGAACTGGGTAATGTGTTAGGATCTATACTGGTATGGACTGGGTAATGTGTTAGGCTCTATACTGGTATGGACTGGGTAATGTGTTAGGATCTATACTGGTATGGACTGGGTAATGTGTTAAGATCTATACTGATATGGACTGGGTAATGTGTTAGGATCTATACTGGTATGAACTGGGTAATGTGTTAGGATCTATACTGGTATGGACTGGGTAATGTGTTAGGATCTATACTGGTATGGACTGGGTAATGTGTTAGGAAGGAAAGGATGTCACATAGTTTATTGGAAATGAAAATTATCACCCTACAGAGGGCTGAATTCAAAGACCCCCCCGAAAATCAAAGTGAAAAATGATGCAGCAGGCTAGTCCAATTTGGATGAAATTTCATTGCTGCAACTCAAAATGGTACTCAGTAGTTTGTATGACCCCCAAGCGCTTGTATGCATGCCTGACAACATTGGTGCATGCTCCTAATGAGACGACGGATGGTGTCCTGGGGTATTTCCTCCCAGATCTGGTCCAGGGCATCACTGAGCTCCTGAACAGACTGAGGTACAACCTGGTGTTGTCAGATGGACCAAAACATAATGTCCCAGAGGTGTTCTATTGGATTTAGGTCAGGCGAACGTGGAGGCCATTCAATGGTATCAATTCCTTCATCCTCCAGGAACTGGCTGTTTACTCTCACCACATGGGGCCGGGCAATGTCGTACACCAGGAGGAACCCAGGACCTACTGCACCAGCGTAGGGACTGACAATGGGTCCAAAGATTTCATCCCAATACAGAATGGCAGTTAGGTTGCCATTGTCCAGGCTATAGAGGTCTGTGTGTCCCTCCTTGGATATACCTCCCCAGATCATCACTGACCCACCGCCAAACCAGTCATGGACACGTCTGTCACATGTGCTCAGACTGAACATGCTCTCATCGGTGGAAAGCACAGGGCGCCAGTGGTGGACCTGCCAATTCTGGGGTTAAATGGCGAATGCCAATCGAGCTCCACAGTGCTGGACAGTGAGCAAAGGGCCCACTAGAGGATGTTGGGCCCTCAGGTCACCCTCATGAAGTCGGTTTCTGATTGTTTGGTCAGAGACATTCACACCAGTGGCCTGCTGGAGGTCAGTTTGTAGGGCTCTGGCAGTGCTCATCCTGTTCCTCCTTGCACAAACGAGCAGATACCGGTCCTGCTGATGGGTTAAGGACCTTCTATGGCCCTGTCCTGCTCTCCTAGAGTAGCTGCCTGTCTCCTGGAATCTCCTCTGTTCCTGAGACTGTTCTGGCAGACACAGAAAAAACGGTCCGCCCCGTGTGAAAGGACCCTAACTGTAAGTAGCAGAGGGGGTTGTTAATCAGTTTCAGCTGCTTTGGTGTTTATGACATTAACAACAGGTGCACTAGATGGGCAACACTGAGACAACCTCCAAAACACTTTTTTTTACAGGTGAAGGCAACTGACATTTTTTTTTCCCTATTCATCTTTTCTGTTTTTCACTAGTTTTGCATTTGGCTAGGGTCAGTGTCACTACTTGTAGCTAGAGGCGATACCTGGACCCTATAGAGGTTGCACAGGCAGTCCAATTCCTCTAGGATGTCACATCAATTTGTGCCGTTGCCAGAAGGTTTGCTATGTCGCTCACCACAGTCTCAAGAACATGGAGGAGATTCCAGGAGACAGGCAGTTACTCTAGGAGAGCTGGACTGCGCCATAGAAGGTCCTTAACCAATCAGCAGGACCGATATCTGCTCCTTTGTGCAAGGAGGAACAGGATGAGCACTGCCAGAGCCCTACAAAATGACCTCCAGCAGGCCACTTGTGTGAATGTCTCTGACCAAACAATCAGAAACAGACTTCATAAGGGTGGCCTTAGGGCCCAACGTCCCTTAGTGGGCCCTGTGCTCACTGCCCGCCACCGCGGAGCTCGATTGACATTTGCCATTGAACACCAGAATTGGCAGATCCATCACTGAGGCCCTGTGCTTTCCACCGATGAGGGCAGGGTCACCCTGAGCACATGTGCAGAGGCGGCTCTCTAATTAGGCGGGTAAGGCGGCCGCCGAAGGCCTCGCACTTAAAGGGGCCTCGCATCCTTCCCAATAATTTTTTATTTTTTTATTATGAGATCATGAATTACTACACGCCAGGTCGCCGGCGACCGCATCCGCAAGACCGACTCCGCATTCCGTAAAATTGCCGGCACAGAGGCGCTACGCGCTAGGTAGACTGTATTGTACAGTGCCTTGCGAAAGTATTCGGCACCCTTGAACTTTTCAGCCTTTTGCCAAATTTCAGGCTTCAAACATAAAGATATAAAACTGTAATTTTTGTGAAGAATCAACAACAAGTTGGACACAATCATGAAGTGGAACAAAATTTATTGGATATTTCAAACTTTGTTAAATAAAAAACTGAAAAATTGGGCGTGCAAAATTATTCAGCCCCTTTACTTTCAGTGCAGCAAACTCTCTCCAGAAGTTCAGTGAGGATCTCTGAATGATCCAATGTTGGCCTAAATGACTAATGATGATAAATAGAATCCACCTGTGTGTAATCAAGTCTCCGTATAAATGCACCTGCACTGTGATAGTCTCAGAGGTCCGTTTAAAGCGCAGAGAGCATCATGAAGAACAATGAACACACCAGGCAGGTCCCAGATACTGTTGTGGAGAAGTTTAAAGCAGGATTTGGATACAAAAAGATTTCCCAAGCTTTAAACATCCCAAGGAGCACTGTGCAAGCGATAATATTGAAATGGAAGGAGTATCAGACCACTGCAAATCTACGAAGACCTGGCCGTCCCTCTAAACTTTCAGCTCATACAAGGAGAAGACTGATCAGAGATGCAGCCAAGAGGCCCATGATCACTCTGGATGAACTGCAGAGATCTACAGCTGAGGTGGGAGACTCTGTCCATAGGACAACAATCAGTCATATACTGCACATACAGTCAGGTCCATAAATATTGGGACATCGACACAATTCTAATTTTTTTGGCTCTATAGACCACCACAATGGATTTGAAATGAAACAAACAAGATGTGCTTTAACTGCAGACTTTCAGCTTTAATTTGAGGGTATTTACATCCAAATCAGGTAAAAGGTGTAGGAATTACAACAGTTTGTATATGTGCCTCCCACTTTTTAAGGGACCAAAAGTAATGGGACGGATTAACAATCATAAATCAAACTTTCACTTTTTAATACTTGGTTGCAAATCCTTTGCAGTCAATTACAGCCTGAAGTCTGGAATGCATAGACATCACCAGACGCTGGGTTTCATCCCTGGTGATGCTCTGCCAGGCCTCTACTGCAACTGTCTTCAGTTCCTGCTTGTTCTTGGGGCATTTTCCCTTTAGTTTTGTCTTCAGCAAGTGAAATGCATGCTCAATCGGATTCAGGTCAGATGATTGACTTGGCCATTGCATAAAATTCCACTTCTTTCCCTTAAAAAACTCTTTGGTTGCTTTCGCAGTATACTTCGGGTCATTGTCCATCTGCACTATGAAGCGCTGTCCAATGAGTTCTGAAGTATTTGGCTGAAAATGAGCAGATAATATTGCCCGAAACACTTCAGAATTCATCCTGCTGCTTTTGTCAGCAGTCACATCATCAATAAATACAAGAGAACCAGTTCCATTGGCAGCCATACATGCCCACACCATGACACTACCACCACCATGCTTCACTGATGAGGTGGTATGCTTTGGATCATGAGCAGTTCCTTTCCTTCTCCATACTCTTCCCATCACTCTGGTACAAGTTGATCTTGGTCTCATCTGTCCATAGGATGTTGTTCAAGAACTGTGAAGGCTTTTTTAGATGTTGTTTAGCAAACTCTAATCTGGCCTTCCTGTTTTTGAGGCTCACCAATGGTTTACATCTTGTGGTGAACCCTCTGTATTTACTCTGGTGAAGTCTTCTCTTGATTGTTGACTTTGACAGACATACACCTACCTCCTGGAGAGTGTTCTTGATCTGGCCAACTGTTGTGAAGGGTGCTTTCTTCACCAGGGAAAGAATTATTCGGTCATCCACCAGAGTTGTTTTCCGTTGTCTTCCGGGTCTTTTGGTGTTGCTGAGCTCACCGGTGCATTCTTTCTTTTTAAGGATGTTCCAAATAGTTGATTTGGCCACACCTAATGTTTTTGCTATCTCTCTGATGAATTTATTTTGTTTTTTCAGCCTAATGATGGCTTGCTTCACCGATAGTGACACCTCTTTGGATCTCATATTGAGAGTTGAAAGCAACAGATTCCAAATGCAAATAGCACACTTGAAATGAACTCTGGACCTATTATCTGCTCCTTGTAAATGGGATAATGAGGGAATAACACACACCTGGCCATGGAACAGCTGAGCAGCCAATTGTCCCATTACTTTTGGTCCCTTAAAAAAGTGGGAGGCACATATACAAACTGTTGTAATTCCTACACCTTTCACCTGATTTGGATGTAAATACCCTCAAATTAAAGCTGAAAGTCTACAGTTAAATCACACCTTGCTTGTTTCATTTCAAATCCATTGTGGTGGTGTATAGAGCCAAAACGATTAGAATTGTGTCCATGTCCCAATATTTATGGACCTGACTGTATCTGGCCTTTATGGAAGAGTGGCAAGAAGAAAGTCATTTCTTAAAGATATCCATAAAAAGTGTCGTTTAAAGTTTGCCACAAGCCATCTGGGAGACACACCAAACATGTGGAAGAAGGTGCTCTGGTCAGATGAAACCAAAATCGAACTTTTTGGCAACAATGCAAAACGTTATGTTTGGCGTAAAAGCAACACAGCTCATTACCCTGAACACACCATCCCCACTGTCAAACATGGTGGTGGCAGCATCATGGTTTGGGCCTGCTTTTCTTCAGCAGGGACAGGGAAGATGGTTAAAATTGATGGGAAGATGGATGGAGCCAAATACAGGACCATTCTGGAAGAAAACCTGATGGAGTCTGCAAAAGACCTGAGACTGGGACGGAGATTTGTCTTCCAACAAGACAATGATCCAAAACATAAAAGCAAAATTTAAAATGGAATGGTTCACAAATAAACATATTGTCACGCCGAGCGCTCCGGGTCCTGCAGCGTCCCCGGAGCACTCGAGGCGTGCTGCGGGTAGCGGCGCTCCAGTCATCTTCCCCGACCGTGAGCACCGCTCCCCCGCATCTGACATACATTCGGTCCGCGCGGCGGGACGTTCCCGTCCGCGGACTCTACTCACTTCCCGGTCGGCTCCAGCCCTGTCTTCCTCTCGGCGCGCGCGGCGCCGCTCCCTAGGGCGCGTGCGCGCCACTGCTCTAAAATTTAAAGGGCCAGTGCACCACTAATTGGTGCCTGGTCCAATCAACCCTAAACATATAAAAACCCACTTCCCCTTCCTGTCCTTGCCGGATCTTGTTGCCTTTGTGCCTTGGGAAAGCGTTTGGTGTATTTTCCCTGCCTGTGTATCAGACCTTCTGCCGTTGCCCCTGACTACGAACCGTTGCCGCCTGCCTTGACCTTCTGCTTCGTCCTACCCTGCCTTTGCCTTGTGCTTCTGTACCACGCCTGAATCAGCTGTCCGTGAGGTTGAGCCGTTACCGGAGGATACGACCTGGTTGCTACCGCCGCAGCAAGTCCAGCCCGCCTTGCGGCGGGCTCTGGTGAGCAACTTAGAACCGGTCCCCTGGTACGGTCCACCATTCCCTCACTGACACAGAGGATCCACCCCTAGTGTCTTCTTTGGCCGCCAGTCCGGACCTTGACAGTAGATCCGGCCATGGATCCCGCTGATGTGCCCCTGCCTAGTCTCGCTGACATCACTACCGTGGTTGCCCAGCAGTCCCAGCGGATTGCTCAGCAAGGTCAACAGTTGGCACAGCTGACCGCCATGCTGCAGCAGCTTCTTCCAGCACGGCAGCAGCCGCCTCCACCGCCTGCTTCTGCTTCCGCTCCACCTCCGCAGCCGGTGGCCGCCGCCTCCGCTAGAGTCCGTTTGTCTCTCCCGGACAAGTTTGATGGGGATTCTAAGATGTGCCGGGGGTTCTTGTCCCAATGTTCCCTGCACCTGGAGATGTTGGCCGACCAGTTTCCTACGGAACGGTCTAAGGTGGCCTTCATGGTCAGTTTACTGTCTGGGAAGGCCTTGGCCTGGGCCACGCCGCTCTGGGACTGCAACGATCCTGCCACTGCCTCCGTCCAGTCCTTCGTTTCTGAAGTCCGCAGTGTCTTCGAGGAACCTGCCCGTGCCTCGTCAGCGGAAACAGCCTTGCTAAACCTCGTCCAAGGAGATGCTACAGTAGGCGAATATGCTATACAGTTTCGCACTCTGGCCTCCGAACTGACCTGGAACAACGATGCCCTTTGCGCGACCTTTAAAAAAAGGTTTATCCAGCCATATCAAGGATTCTCTGGCCACACGAGAGATACCTGTCTCCTTGACGGAACTCATCCAGTTGGCTACTCGCATAGATATGCGCTTCATTGAAAGACGTCAAGAACTTCGCCAGGAAAAAAATCTTGTTCTCAACAGGTGATATCCACGCCTGGCACCTCTCTTCCAGCAACCTTTGCAGCCGGTTACTGTGCCTTCTGCCGAGGAGGCCATGCAAGTGGATCGTGCTCGCCTGACCCAGCAAGAAAGGTCTCGACGGAGAAACGAGAACTTATGCTTATACTGTGCGAGCTCAGAACACTTCTTAAAGGACTGTCCAGTTCGTCCTCAGCGTCAGGGAAACGCTCGTACCTAGTGAACGTGGGAGAGGCGTCGCTGGGTGTAAATTCTTCCTCTTCGCGCTTGATTGTTCCAGTACGGATTTCTTCTGCCGCTAAAGTCTCCTTCCCTGCGGAGGCCTTCTTGGACTCTGGTTCTGCAGGAAACTTCATTAAAGCCTCCTTCATCAACCGCTTTAGCATTCCTGTGATCCGTCTTGTCAAGCCCTTCTTCATTACTACAGTTAACGGAGAGAATCTGAACTGTACCGCGCGTTATCGCACAGAACCCGTGCTCATGACCATAGGGGTCCTCCACCAAGAGACGATTGAATTTTTTGTTCTACCGAACTGCACTTCTGACGTCCTTCTTGGCTTGCCCTGGCTCCAGCGCCACTCTCCTACCCTCGACTGGACCTCTGGGGACATTAAATCATGGGGGCCTACCTGCCACACTCGTTGCCTCAAGTCGGTACCTACTAGACAAGTCTCCGTCTCCTCTCCATTGCTCGGCCTTCCTAAGGCCTATCAGGACTTTACTGACGTCTTTTGCAAGAAACAGGCGGAGGTCTTACCACCACATAGACCCTATGACTGTCCCATTGACTTGCTTCCCGGTACCACACCACCCCTTGGCAGGATTTACCCTCTCTCCATTCCTGAAACCAAGGCCATGTCGGAGTACGTTCAGGAGAACCTCAAGAAAGGTTTCATCAGGAAGTCTTCTTCTCCTGCCGGAGCAGGATTTTTCTTTGTTGCCAAGAAGGATGGGTCACTACGCCCATGTATTGACTACCGCGGTCTTAACAAAATCACGGTAAAGAATCGCTACCCTTTGCCTCTCATCTCGGAGCTCTTTGACCGTCTGCACGGAGCAAAGGTCTTCACTAAGCTTGACCTCAGGGGCGCTTATAATCTCATCAGAATCCGTGAAGGAGATGAGTGGAAAACCGCTTTTAATACCAGAGATGGCCACTTTGAGTATCTCGTCATGCCTTTTGGCCTGTGCAACGCTCCTGCAGTCTTTCAAGACTTTGTCAACGAGATCTTCCAGGACATGTTGTATACCTGCGTAGTGGTCTATCTTGACGACATTCTAATCTTCTCCTCCACCCTGGAGGAACACCGTCGCCATGTTCGTCAAGTGCTCCAGCGTCTCCGTGTCAACCATCTTTACGCCAAAATGGAAAAATGTCTTTTTGAACGTAGCTGTCTTCCGTTTCTGGGATACCTAGTTTATGGACAAGGTCTTCAAATGGACCCCGACAAACTCTCTGCAGTCTTGGATTGGCCACGCCCCTCAGGACTTCGCTCTATTCAGCGCTTCCTTGGATTCGCCAATTACTACCGCCAGTTTGTTCCCCACTTCTCCACTATCGTGGCGCCTATTGTGGCACTAACCAAGAAAGAAGCGAATCCGAAATCCTGGCCTCCCCAAGCTGAAGAAGCCTTTACTCGCCTTAAGGCCGCCTTCGCCTCCGCTCCAGTCTTGAATAGGCCCGATCCTCTGAAACCATTCTTCCTGGAGGTGGATGCCTCCTCTGTTGGAGCCGGAGTGGTCCTTCTTCAAAAGTCTGCTAAAGGAAAAAATGTCACCTGCGGCTTCTTCTCAAAAACGTTTTCCCCTCCTGAAAAGAACTATGCCATTGGAGACCGTGAACTACTAGCCATTAAGTTGGCACTAGAAGAATGGAGACATCTCCTGGAAGGATCCCTTCATCCTATCACCATCTACACTGACCACAAAAATCTCTCGTACCTTCAGTCTGCCCAGCGCCTTAATCCGCGCCAGGCCAGGTGGTCATTGTTCTTTGCCCGATTCACTTTCCAAATCCATTTTCGTCCTGCTGATAAGAACATTAGGGCAGATGCCCTATCACGCTCCACCGATGCCTCCGAAGATGAAACCGTTCCTCAACACATCATTCCTCCTGAGTGTCTAATTTCAACTGCCCCTGCTTCACTGGCACCAGTTCCTGCTCCTGTCTCTGGGTCCTCTGACGTCTTCTCGGTGAAAGACATCCTCGCCTCCAAGGTCGTCAGAGGTAAAAAAAAATTTCTTGTTGACTGGGAGAATTGTGGTCCCGAAGAGAGGTCATGGGAGCCCGAGTCCAATATCCTCGACAAAGAGCTCATCCACAGATTCCTGGGCTCCAAAAAGAGGGGGAGACCAAAGGGGGGGGGGGTACTGTCACGCCGAGCGCTCCGGGTCCTGCAGCGTCCCCGGAGCACTCGAGGCGTGCTGCGGGTAGCGGCGCTCCGGTCATCTTCCCCGACCGTGAGCACCGCTCCCCCGCATCTGACATACATTCGGTCCGCACGGCGGGACGTTCCCGTCCGCGGACTCTACTCACCTACCGGTCGGCTCCGGCCCTGTCTTCCTCCCGGCGAGCGCGGCGCCGCTCCCTAGGGCGCGTGCGCGCCACTGCTCTAAAATTTAAAGGGCCAGTGCACCACTAATTGGTGCCTGGTCCAATCAACCCTAAACATAAAAACCCACTTCCCCTTCCTGTCCTTGCCGGATCTTGTTGCCTTTGTGCCTTGAGAAAGCGTTTGGTGTATTTTCCCTGCCTGTGTATCAGACCTTCTGCCGTTGCCCCTGACTACGAACCGTTGCCACCTGCCTTGACCTTCTGCTTCGTCCCACCCTGCCTTTGCCTTGTCCTTCTGTACCACGCCTGAATCAGCTGTCCGTGAGGTTGAGCCGTTACCGGAGGATACGACCTGGTTGCTACCGCCGCAGCAAGTCCATCCCGCCTTGCGGCGGGCTCTGGTGAAAACCAGTAGCAACTTAGAACCGGTCCCCTGGTACGGTCCACGCCATTCCCTCACTGACACAGAGGATCCACCCCTAGTGTCTTCTTTGGCCGCCAGTCTGGACCCTGACACATATCCAGGTGTTAGAATGGCCAAGTCAAAGTCCAGACCTGAATCCAATCGAGAATCTGTGGAAAGAACTGAAAACTGCTGTTCACAAACGCTCTCCATCCAACCTCACTGAGCTCGAGCTGTTTTGCAAGGAGGAATGGGCAAAAATTTTAGTCTCTCGATGTGCAAAACTGATAGAGACCTACCCCAAGCGACTTACAGCTGTAATCGCAGCAAAAGGTGGCGCTACAAAGTATTAACTTAAGGGGGCTGAATAATTTTGCACGCCCAATTTTTCAGTTTTTTATTTGTTATAAGTTTGAAATATCCAATAAATTTCGTTCCACTTCATGATTGTGTCCCACTTGTTGTTGATTCTTCACAACAAATTACAGTTTTATATCCTTATGTTTGAAGCCTGAAATGTGGCAAAAGGTTGAAAAGTTCAAGGGGGCCGAATACTTTCGCAAGGCACTGTAGCAATAGCATTACTCCAGCCAGGCCCCGCACGCACGGCAAGGCACTGACATCAGTTTCTTCTGGGCTGCTGGCTGATGCTGCACTGAGTCTCCGCCTCTTGCTCCTGCATTCGACCAATCATGGTCCTGGATAGTGCTGACGTCACGACGTGATGTCACGTAACCCCTCCCCTGCATTCTCCCGGCTTCGGTACCATGAGGAGAAGAAGAGAAGGGCAGACCAAGAAGATGATAGAAAGGTAAGTCAGGACTGGAGCTGGAGGAGAGCGAGTGACTGACCACAAAACAACAAGGTCTGTCCTGTCCAAGAGTGTGACGACTGACTCAGTCCTGAATATTTAAGTAATACCATTGAAAAGTCTGTTAATTAATATGGGAAACACTGTATTCAATTGAAAAAATGAGATGAAAAAATAATAAAGTGCTCAGTGCTTCTTGCTTCTTATGACAGCCAAATGGTATGGTTTCTTTATATAAGTGCTCTGTGCTCAGATTCCTCACAATTTATTTTATATACAGGCAGTGCATGCACTCAGTGCTCCCCTCTCAATCCCCCACTCACCGGACAATTCAAGGGAATAACACCTCACCTGTCACAGCTTTAATAAGGTGCCAGATGAATGGTGTAGACTGCCTGCACTTCTGCATAAAGGGGGTAACATGTTCTGGAGCTGAAGTGGTTAAAAGAGTTCCAACAGTGGGATACATGATCATATATCAAACAGACATGATGACAGACAAAAAATAAAATATAATATATTAAAATTGTGCCATGATGGCGAACATCACAGTATCAACATGTAGTCACAGCCTTATTTGAGTGGGTGGACTCCCCAAGAGGTTGCTGCCGGCCTGGACCACCCTAGCCGATATGCAAACCTCTAGTGTATCCGACTTCCACTACCCGACATGTTTCGCGGTGTGAACCGCTTCCTCAGGGGTATAAGGAATTAACAGTGACCAACTAGAGAGGTAACAGGAAAAAATAACATTAGCATCATAGTTATATAGTACATACTTTAATATCATATGATTGAGTTGTTGCGAATATCGGTATGTGTCAAGAATGGAGTGTTGGGCCGTGGCCCCTCCACCTTCTGACACTTGCACGTCATATATTCGATCATAGTTACCACGATTACTTACATAAATAACAGGAAAGTTTATTTACACTGACATGCAGGCCGGAGCGCATGCGATATTCCCAGGTGATGAGACTGATGTATCACAAACATCCAAGGTACACGTGCTGGGTGCCAACTATCATCCCCCAGGCGGGCATGGACGATCACATGTAGAAGGCAGCTTTGCCTAAAATTGTAGAGAGTATATTCCATACTAGTGAATCAATGCAATAAGTGCCAGTGGATACTAGCACGTATTCCATACATAAACTAGATAAAATGCTTAAGATAGACATTTATCCACCCATTAAATAGCTATCATTAGCCATATGTTATTGTCATGGGTTAAAAAAGAACTTGATGGTGGTTGTTGAAAGTAATAGCAGTATAAAAAAAGTCTCAATACCTACCAAGATAAAGGCTAGCAGGTAGCACACTGGTCAGACGATGGATATGGAGGAATTGTGAACATAGGGAGCGATAGGATATCCATAAGGGAATTGTCTCGTTGAGTTCGGGTCTCCAAGTGATCCCCTGGATATCTGTGGAGGTATATGTATAGTTGATATAAGATATAAAAGAGGTGCTTGACACAAACCCGGCCAATGTTCCTCAGTAGCAGAAGGCTCTAACCCACGTGGTCACCCAAAGACTCAGACATATACAAGACCATGACCCAAGGACTCGTATAACTTCTGCTGAAGATAACACTGTGGCATAAACATGGCTCTCGAGTCCTTGGGTCACGGTGCCTCTTACATAGCTCCCCCCATGGGTATAAAAAGGAGATCTCCATAGTGAGGTACCTTCCAGTTATTTTATTCAAAGATCAGCTTCCACTCTGCTCTAGCAAATGGGTGCGTGCGCTCCTGCAAAGCGACATAAGGGCACATCATTTTGCGGGAATCTGACAACCTGCAGTATATGTTTTGGTGGCTGGTCAGCAAGTGGTAAAAGATAGGGGGAAAAGAGAAACCCCGTCTGATATATTTTATTTTTATATATATATTTACACACACACACACAGAGTTTGGTCAAAAATATGGATACACTTCATGAATCGCAGGTGTCAAAGTGACGACATGTTTTGCGTTCAAAGCAGAAGTGATGTAACAGGGGACGGTAGGTGGCATATACTCCAAATATACAAAGAATACTGGACACACAAAACTGGATTAATAACGTCTCTGCAGCCTTTTTTTTATTGGTTTTTAATATAAACAATTAACAATTCACTAACTCTTTTAACCACTTCAGCTCCAGAACATGTTACCCCCTTTATGACCAGGCCATTTTTTGCTATTTCGGCACTGCATTACTTTGGCTATTGCAGCTCTTGCAGTTGCAGCGCTATACTCAAATACAATTTATCACACTAATAGAGCTTTTCTTTTGGTGTTAAAAATATGTGTTACTTTCTGCTGTAAAACCTATCCAATGAAAAAAAATAGAATGTCTTCATTAAATTGGACACTGATTTTTTTTCCCCCTACTCATCTTTTCTGACTGTTTTCACTAGTTTTGCATTTGGCTAGGGTCAGTATCACTACTGGTAGCATGAGGCGATACCTGGACCCTATAGAGGTTGCACAGGCAGTCCAACTCCTCCAGGATAGCACATCAATACGTGCCATTGCCAGAAGGTTTGCTGTGTCTCCCAGCACAGTCTCAAGAGCACGGAGGAGATACCAGGAGACAGGTGGTTATTTTAGAAAAGCTGGACAGAGCCGTAGAAGGTCCTTAACCCATCAGCAGGACCGGTATCTGCTCCTTTATGCAAGGAGGGACAGGATGAGCACTGCCAGAGCCCTACAAAATGTCCTCCAGCAGACCACTGATGTGAATGTCTGACTAAACAATCAGAAACAGACTTTAGGATGGTGGATATATTATTTTTATTATATTAATTATTATATTAATTATCAGAGGCGTAACTAGAGCCTTCAGGGCCCCGATGCAAGAAACCATGAAGGGCCCCCCCAGATCCCTGGCCGGGGCCCTTCTCTTCAAGCCCAGGGCTCTTCCCACTAATCCTGGGGCTCTTTATTCTCGTTGCATGGCCTTTTATTACGGTCCTGCAGCAGGATCCTTTCACAAGTTCTGCAGTGGGCTCCCTTCCTGCAATCTTGGGGCCTCCCCACAGTGGTGCAATGCCAGGGCCCGGTCGCAAGTGTGACTTTTGCAATCCTGGAAGTTCACCCACTGGTTTGCTACTGGGCCCCCTGGAGCATGGGGCCCGGTAGCAATCGCAACCCCTGTAGTTACGCCCCTGTTAATTATTATAATATATATTCATATATTGTTAATATATTAATATTAACACAGGGCTCGACAAACCCCGGGCGCCAGGTCGCATTGGCGACTAGAACTAACGACCTGGTGCCTGGGGTTTTATCGCGCAAGGGGGGCCTCATATTTTTAATTTCGCCTAAGGCCTCAAAAAGTCTAGAGCCGCCTCTGCACATGTGACAGATGTGAAAGGGTCTGGAGAAGCTGTGGAGAACGTTATGCTGCCTGTAACATCGTTCAGCATGACTGTCTTGGTGGTGGGTCAGTGATGATCTGGGGAGTTATATCTATAGAGGGACACACAAACCTCTACAGGCTAGACAATGGCACCCTGACTGCCATTAGGTATCGGGATGAAATCTATAGACCCATTGTCAGACCCTACGCTGGTGCAGTGGGTCCTGGGTTCCTCCTGATGTACGACAATGCCCGGCCTCATGTGGTGAGAGTATGCAGCCAGTTCCTGGAGGATGAAGGAATGATAACCAGTGTTGGTCATCTTACTTTAAAAAAGTAATTAGTTACAGGTACAAATTACTTCTCCCAAAAAGTAATTGAGTTAGTGACTCAGTTACCACATTGAAAAAGTAATTAGTTACTCAGCAAAGTAACTGCGACTTTTTTTACTATTCTATAATGCAATTATGTTCTATAAGATCTTTAATAGTGGTGGCGGTGTGGCACACTGTGGAGGTCTGAGTCCTGAGTCCTCCTGACTGTGAGTAACTGTATTTTGTTTTGTTTTTTGGTACCTGCTGCCTGGAGTGGCTGGATGTTGGTGGTGTGGCACACGAGTGGTGGCAGTGGCACACTGGTGGTGGTGGCGGTGTGGCACACTGGTGGTGGTGGCAGTGTGGCACACTGGTGGTGGTGGCGGTGTGGCACACTGGTGGTGGCGGTGTGGAACACTGGTGGTGGTGACAGTGTGGTACACTTGTGGTGGCGGTGTGGCACACTGGTGGTGGTGGCAGTGTGGTACACTTGTGGTGGCGGTGTGGCACACTGGTGGTGGCGGTGTGGCACACTGGTGGTGGCGGTGTGGAACACTGGTGGTGGCGGTGTGGAACACTGGTGGTGGTGGTGGTGTGGCACACTGAGGGTGGCGGTGGTGGGGGTCTGAGTCCTGACTGACTGAGGTTTTTTTTTTTTGGCACCTGCTGTGCTGGGCTGGCTGCTGGAGGTGGTGTGGCCTGGCAGGCACTGGCACACTGTCCGGGTCCGTCTGGCTCCGTCTTCCTCCTGGGGCTGGCGCGCTGTGCTCTCTGCCTCTCAGGTCGCCCCCGAAGTCGGAGCGACCTAGTGTGAATCGGTGTAGAGTGAAAATCGATCTCCCAGAGAGAAGCGGTCTGCCTGCTGAAAATGCGCATGCGCAGGATTTCCACCGAACAAGCCGAGCTAGATATAACTTGATATGATTAACCCTTTTTGAGATGATGGCTGCAGAGGGGCAGAGATGATGGCTACAGCTGCGGAGGCGGAGATGATGGGGAGATGCACTGCTCTGGCAGAACCTGCCTGGCTACATATCCATGGAGGGTCCTGCAAACTACGGAGATGACTACAGCGGGCGGAGGCAGATCGTTTTTCATGCTACGGAGCTGCAGTGTGGAGTACGGGGAGATGCACTGCTCTGGCAGAACCTGCCTGGCTAGTGGCTACATATCCATGAAGGCTCCTGCAAATGTCAGGAGTTGGGGGTTGCCATCCACCATCCAGCAACTAACTCCCATCCCACTACTTAACAGGCCCAATGCACACTCATCTGCAGCCCTCCCCCCCCCCCCCCCCCCCCCCAGAGCAGTGCATCTCCCTGTACTCCACACCGCAGCTCCGTAGCATGAAAAACGATCTGCCTCCACCCGCTGTAGTCATCTCCGTAGTTTGCAGGACCCTCCATGGATATGTAGCCAGGCAGGTTCTGCCAGAGCAGTGCATCTCCCTGTCATCTCCGCCTCCGCAGCCATCATCTCCGCCCCTCTGCAGCCATCATCATCTGCCGATTCTCTCGTGTCTCCTTGTCTGAGTCTCCTCCTCTTCTACTTCCTGTACAGCAGACAGCGGTCATAGAGGAGAGGGGGAATTACAATTACATCTACTGCCATCTGGTGGCGGTAGATGTAATTTCAGTAACGCAGCCGAAAGTAACGGCAACGGCGTTACACGGAGGGAACAGGTAATCTGTTAGATTACTCGTTACCCTCAAAAGTAACTGCGTTAAGTAACACCGTTTACTTAAATGCAGTTACTACCATCACTGATGATAACATTGAATGGCCTCCACGTTCACCTGACTAAAATCCAATAGAACACCTCTGGAACATTACGTTTCGGTCCATCTGACGCCACCAGGTTGCACCTCAGTCTGTTCAGTAGCTCATTGATGCCCTGGTCCAGATCTGGGAACAAAATACCCGAGGACACCATCCATCATCTCATTAGGAGCATGCCCCAATGTTGTCAGGCATGCATACAAAGACATGGGGGCCATACAAACTACTGAGTACCATTTTGAGTTGCTGCAATGAGATTTTGTCAACATGGACTAGCCTGCTGCATCATTTTTTCACTTTGATTTTTGGGGCGTCTTTGAATTCAGCCCTCTGTAGGGTGATAATTTTAATTTCCATTAAACGATGTGGCATCCTTTCCTTCCTAACACATTACCCAGTCCATACCAGTATAGATCCTAACACATTACCCAGTCCATACCAGTATAGATCCTAACACATTACCCAGACCATACCAGTATAGATCCTAACACATTACCCAGACCATACCAGTATAGATCCGTACACATTACCCAGTCCATACCAGTATAGATCCTAACACATTACCCAGTCCATACCAGTATAGATCCTAACACATTACCCAGTCCATACCAGTATAGATCCTAACACATTACCCAGTCCATATCAGTATAGATCCTAACACATTACCCAGTCCATACCAGTATAGATCCTAACACATTACCCAGACCATACCAGTATAGATCCTAACACATTACCCAGTCCATACCAGAATAGACCCCAACACATTACCCAGTCTATACCAGTATAGATCCTAACACATTGCCCAGTCCATACCAGTATAGATCCTAACACATTACCCGGTCCATACCAGTATAGATCCTAACACATTACCCAGTCCATACCAGTATAGATCCTAACACATTACCTATTCCTTACCAGTATAGATCCTAAACACATTACCCAGTCCATACCAGTATAGATCCTAACACATTACCCAGTCCATACCAGTATAGATCCTAACACATTGCCCAGTCCATACCAGTATAGATCCTAACACATTACCCAGTCCATACCAGTATAGATCCTAACACATTACCCAGTCCATACCAATATAGATCCTAACACATTACCCAGTCCATACCAGTATAGATCCTAACACATTGCCCAGTCCATACCAGTATAGATCCTAACACATTACCCGGTCCATACCAGTATAGATCCTAACACATTACCCAGTCCATACCAGTATAGATTCTAACACATTACCCAGTCCATACCAGTATAGATCCTAACACATTACCCAGACCATACCAGTATAGATCCTAACACATTACCCAGACCATACCAGTATAGATCCGTACACATTACCCAGTCCATACCAGTATAGATCCTAACACATTACCCAGTCCATACCAGTATAGATCCTAACACATTACCCAGTCCATACCAGTATAGATCCTAACACATTACCCAGTCCATATCAGTATAGATCCTAACACATTACCCAGTCCATACCAGTATAGATCCTAACACATTACCCAGACCATACCAGTATAGATCCTAACACATTACCCAGTCCATACCAGAATAGACCCCAACACATTACCCAGTCCATACCAGTATAGATCCTAACACATTACCCAGTCCATACCAGTATAGATCCTAACACATTACCCAGTCCATACCAGTATAGATCCTAACATCCTAACACATTACCTATTCCATACCAGTATAGATCCTAACACATTACCCAGTCCATACCAGTATAGACCCTAACACATTACCCAGTCCATACCAGTATAGATCCTAACATCCTAAAACATTACCTATTCCATACCAGTATAGATCCTAACACATTACCCAGTCCATACCAGTATAGACCCTAACACATTACCCAGTCCATACCAGTATAGATCCTAACACATTACCACATTACCCAGTCCATATCAGTATAGATCCTAACACATTACCCAGTCCATACCAGTATAGATCCTAACACATTACCCAGTCCATACCAGTATAGATCCTAACACATTACCCAGTCCATATCAGTATAGATCCTAACACATTACCCAGTCCATACCAATATATATCCTAACACATTACCCAGTCCATACCAGTATAGATCCTAACACATTACCCAGTCCATACCAGTATAGATCCTAACACATTACCCAGTCCATACCAGTATAGATCCTAACACATTACCCAGTCCATACCAGTATAGATCCTAACACATTACCCAGTCCATACCAATATAGATCCTAACACATTACCCAGTCCATACCAGTATAGATCCTAACACATTACCCAGTCCATACCAATATAGATCCTAACACATTACCCAGTCCATACCAGTATAGATCCTAACACATTACCCAGGCCATACCAGTATAGATCCTAACACATTACCCAGTCCATACCAGTATAGATCCTAACACATTACCCAGTCCATACCAATATAGATCCTAACACATTACCCAGTCCATACCAGTATAGATCCTAACACATTACCCAGTCCATACCAGTATAGATCCTAACACATTGCCCAGTCCATACCAGTATAGATCCTAACACATTACCCGGTCCATACCAGTATAGATCCTAACACATTACCCAGTCCATACCAGTATAAATCCTAACACATTACCTATTCCTTACCAGTATAGATCCTAAACACATTACCCAGTCCATACCAGTATGGATCCTAACACATTACCCAGTCCATACCAGTATAGATCCTAACACATTGCCCAGTCCATACCAGTATAGATCCTAACACATTACCCAGTCCATACCAGTATAGATCCTAACACATTACCCAGTCCATACCAATATAGATCCTAACACATTACCCAGTCCATACCAGTATAGATCCTAACACATTGCCCAGTCCATACCAGTATAGATCCTAACACATTACCCGGTCCATACCAGTATAGATCCTAACACATTACCCAGTCCATACCAGTATAGATCCTAACACATTACCCAGTCCATACCAGTATAGATCCTAACACATTACCCAGACCATACCAGTATAGATCCTAACACATTACCCAGACCATACCAGTATAGATCCGTACACATTACCCAGTCCATACCAGTATAGATCCTAACACATTACCCAGTCCATACCAGTATAGATCCTAACACATTACCCAGTCCATATCAGTATAGATCCTAACACATTACCCAGTGCATACCAGTATAGATCCTAACACATTACCCAGACCATACCAGTATAGATCCTAACACATTACCCAGTCCATACCAGAATAGACCCCAACACATTACCCAGTCCATACCAGTATAGATCCTAACACATTACCCAGTCCATACCAGTATAGATCCTAACATTACCCAGTCCATATTAGTATAGATCCTAACACATTACCCAGTCCATACCAGTATAGATCCTAACACATTGCCCGGTCCATACCAGTATAGATCCTAACACATTACCCAGTCCATACCAGTATAGATCCTAACACATTACCCAGTCCATACCAGTATAGATCCTAACACATTACCCGGTCCATACCAGTATAGATCCTAACACATTGCCAGGTCCATACCAGTATAGATCCTAACACATTACCCGGTCCATACCAGTATAGATCCTAACACATTACCCAGTCCATAACAGTATAGATCCTAACACATTGCCCAGTCCATAGCAGTATAGATCCTTACACATTACCCAGTCCATACCAGTATAGATCCTAACACATTACTCAGTCCATACCAGTATAGATCCTAACACATTACCCAGTTCATACCAGTATAGACCCTAACACGTTACCCAGTCCATACCAGTATAGATCCTAACACATTACCCAGTCCATATCAGTATAGATCCTAACACATTACGCAGTCCATACCAGTATAGATCCTAACACATTACCCAGTCCATATCAGTATAGATCCTAACACATTACCCAGACCATACCAGTATAGATCCTAACACATTACCCAGTCAATACCAGTATAGATCCTAACACATTACCGAGTCCATACCAGTATAGATCCTAACACATTACCCAGTCCATATCAGTATAGAACCCAACACATTACCCAGTTCATACCAGTATAGATTCTAACACATTACCCAGTCCATACCAGTATAGATTCTAACACATTATCCAGTCCATATCAGTATAGATCCTAACACATTACCTATTCCATACCAGTATAGATCCTAACACATTACCCAGTCCATACCAGTATAGATCCTAACACATTACCCAGTCCATACCAGTATAGATCCTAACACATTACCACATTACCCAGTCCATATCAGTATAGATCCTAACACATTACCCAGTCCATACCAGTATAGATATCTAACACATTACCCAGTCCATACCAGTATAGATCCTAACACATTACCCAGTCCATACCAGTATAGATCCTAACACATTACCCAGTCCATATCAGTATAGATCCTAACACATTACCCAGTCCATACCAGTATAGATCCTAACACATTACCCAGTCCATACCAGTATAGATCCTAACACATTACCCAGTCCATACCAGTATGGATCCTAACACATTACCCGGTCCATACCAGTATAGATCCTAACACATTGCCCGGTCCATACCAGTATAGATCCTAACACATTACCCGGTCCATACCAGTATATATCCTAACACATTACCCAGTCCATAACAGTATAGATCCTAACACATTGCCCAGTCCATAGCAGTATAGATCCTTACACATTACCCAGTCCATACCAGTATAGATCCTAACACATTACCCAGTCCATACCAGTATAGATCCTAACACATTAACCAGTTCATACCAGTATAGACCCTAACACATTACCCAGTCCATACCAGTATAGATCCTAACACATTACCCAGTCCATATCAGTATAGATCCTAACACATTACCCAGACCATACCAGTATAGATCCTAACACATTACCCAGTCAATACCAGTATAGATCCTAACACATTATCGAGTCCATACCAGTATAGATCCTAACACATTACCCAGTCCATATCAGTATAGAACCCAACACATTACCCAGTTCATACCAGTATAGATTCTAACACATTATCCAGTCCATATCAGTATAGATCCTAACACATTACCCAGTCCATACCAGTATAGATCCTAACACATTACCCAGTCCATACCAGTATAGATCCTAACACATTACCCAGTCCATACCAGTATAGATCCTAACATCCTAACACATTACCTATTCCATACCAGTATAGATCCTAACACATTACCCAGTCCATACCAGTATAGACCCTAACACATTACCCAGTCCATACCAGTATAAATCCTAACACATTACCACATTACCCAGTCCATATCAGTATAGATCCTAACACATTACCCAGTCCATACCAGTATAGATATCTAACACATTACCCAGTCCATACCAGTATAGATCCTAACACATTACCCAGTCCATACCAGTATAGATCCTAACACATTACCCAGTCCATATCAGTATAGATCCTAACACATTACCCAGTCCATACCAGTATAGATCCTAACACATTACCCAGTCCATACCAGTATAGATCCTAACACATTACCCGGTCCATACCAGTATAGATCCTAACACATTGCCCGGTCCATACCAGTATAGATCCTAACACATTACCCGGTCCATACCAGTATAGATCCTAACACATTACCCAGTCCATAACAGTATAGATCCTAACACATTGCCCAGTCCATAGCAGTATAGATCCTTACACATTACCCAGTCCATACCAGTATAGATCCTAACACATTACCCAGTCCATACCAGTATAGATCCTAACACATTACCCAGTTCATACCAGTATAGACCCTAACACATTACCCAGTCCATACCAGTATAGATCCTAACACATTACCCAGTCCATATCAGTATAGACCCTAACACATTACGCAGTCCATACCAGTATAGATCCTAACACATTACCCAGTCCATATCAGTATAGATCCTAACACATTACCCAGACCATACCAGTATAGATCCTAACACATTACCCAGTCAATACCAGTATAGATCCTAACACATTACCGAGTCCATACCAGTATAGATCCTAACACATTACCCAGTCCATATCAGTATAGAACCCAACACATTACCCAGTTCATACCAGTATAGATTCTAACACATTACCCAGTCCATACCAGTATAGATTCTAACACATTATCCAGTCCATATCAGTATAGATCCTAACACATTACCCAGTCCATACCAGTATAGATCCTAACACATTACCCAGTCCATACCAGTATAGATCCTAACACATTACCCAGTCCATACCAGTATAGATCCTAACATCCTAACACATTACCTATTCCATACCAGTATAGATCCTAACACATTACCCAGTCCATACCAGTATAGACCCTAACACATTACCCAGTCCATACCAGTATAGATCCTAACACATTACCACATTACCCAGTCCATATCAGTATAGATCCTAACACATTACCCAGTCCATACCAGTATAGATCCTAACACATTACCCAGTCCATACCAGTATAGATCCTAACACATTACCCAGTCCATATCAGTATAGATCCTAACACATTACCCAGTCCATACCAGTATAGATCCTAACATATTACCCAGTCCATACCAGTATAGATCCTAACACATTACCCAGTCCATACCAGTATAGATCCTAACACATTACCCAGTCCATACCAGTATAGATCCTAACACATTACCCAGTCCATACCAGTATAGATCCTAACACATTACCCAGTCCATACCAATATAGATCCTAACACATTACCCAGTCCATACCAGTATAGATCCTAACACATTACCCAGTCCATACCAATATAGATCCTAACACATTACCCAGTCCATACCAGTATAGATCCTAACACATTACCCAGGCCATACCAGTATAGATCCTAACACATTACCCAGTCCATACCAGTATAGATCCTAACACATTACCCAGTCCATACCAATATAGATCCTAACACATTACCCAGTCCATACCAGTATAGATCCTAACACATTACCCAGTCCATACCAATATAGATCCTAAAACATTACCCAGTCCATACCAGTATAGATCCTAACACATTACCCAGTCCATACCAGTATAGATCCTAACACATTGCCTAGTCCATACCAGTATAGATCCTAACACATTACCCGGTCCATACCAGTATAGATCCTAACACATTACCCAGTCCATACCAGTATAGATCCTAACACATTACCCAGGCCATACCAGTATAGATCCTAACACATTACCCAGTCCATACCAGTATAGATCCTAACACATTACCCAGTCCATACCAGTATAGATCCTAACACATTACCCAGGCCATACCAGTATAGATCCTAACACATTACCCAGTCTATACCAGTATAGATCCTAACACATTACCCAGTCCATACCAGTATAGATCCTAACACATTCCCCAGACCATACCAGTATAGATCCTAACACATTACCCAGTCCATACCAGAATAGACCCCAACACATTACCCAGTCTATACCAGTATAGATCCTAACACATTGCCCAGTCCATACCAGTATAGATCCTAACACATTACCCGGTCCATACCAGTATAGATCCTAACACATTACCCAGTCCATACCAGTATAGATCCTAACACATTACCTATTCCTTACCAGTATAGATCCTAAACACATTACCCAGTCCATACCAGTATGGATCCTAACACATTACCCAGTCCATACCAGTATAGATCCTAACACATTGCCCAGTCCATACCAGTATAGATCCTAACACATTACCCAGTCCATACCAGTATAGATCCTAACACATTACCCAGTCCATACCAATATAGATCCTAACACATTACCCAGTCCATACCAGTATAGATCCTAACACATTGCCCAGTCCATACCAGTATAGATCCTAACACATTACCCGGTCCATACCAGTATAGATCCTAACACATTACCCAGTCCATACCAGTATAGATCCTAACACATTACCCAGTCCATACCAGTATAGATCCTAACACATTACCCAGTCCATACCAGTATAGATCCTAACACATTACCCAGTCCATACCAGTATAGATCCTAACACATTACCCAGACCATACCAGTATAGATCCTAACACATTACCCAGACCATACCAGTATAGATCCGTACACATTACCTAGTCCATACCAGTATAGATCCTAACACATTACCCAGTCCATACCAGTATAGATCCTAACACATTACCCAGTCCATACCAGTATAGATCCTAACACATTACCCAGTCCATACCAGTATAGATCCTAACACATTACCCAGTCCATATCAGTATAGATCCTAACACATTACCCAGTGCATACCAGTATAGATCCTAACACATTACCCAGACCATACCAGTATAGATCCTAACACATTACCCAGTCCATACCAGAATAGACCCCAACACATTACCCAGTCCATACCAGTATAGATCCTAACACATTACCCAGTCCATACCAGTATAGATCCTAACATTACCCAGTCCATATTAGTATAGATCCTAACACATTACCCAGTCCATACCAGTATAGATCCTAACACATTGCCCGGTCCATACCAGTATAGATCCTAACACATTACCCAGTCCATACCAGTATAGATCCTAACACATTACCCAGTCCATACCAGTATAGATCCTAACACATTACCCGGTCCATACCAGTATAGATCCTAACACATTGCCAGGTCCATACCAGTATAGATCCTAACACATTACCCGGTCCATACCAGTATAGATCCTAACACATTACCCAGTCCATAACAGTATAGATCCTAACACATTGCCCAGTCCATAGCAGTATAGATCCTTACACATTACCCAGTCCATACCAGTATAGATCCTAACACATTACCCAGTCCATACCAGTATAGATCCTAACACATTACCCAGTTCATACCAGTATAGACCCTAACACATTACCCAGTCCATACCAGTATAGATCCTAACACATTACCCAGTCCATATCAGTATAGATCCTAACACATTACGCAGTCCATACCAGTATAGATCCTAACACATTACCCAGTCCATATCAGTATAGATCCTAACACATTACCCAGACCATACCAGTATAGATCCTAACACATTACCCAGTCAATACCAGTATAGATCCTAACACATTACCGAGTCCATACCAGTATAGATCCTAACACATTACCCAGTCCATATCAGTATAGAACCCAACACATTACCCAGTTCATACCAGTATAGATTCTAACACATTACCCAGTCCATACCAGTATAGATTCTAACACATTATCCAGTCCATATCAGTATAGATCCTAACACATTACCTATTCCATACCAGTATAGATCCTAACACATTACCCAGTCCATACCAGTATAGATCCTAACACATTACCCAGTCCATACCAGTATAGATCCTAACACATTACCACATTACCCAGTCCATATCAGTATAGATCCTAACACATTACCCAGTCCATACCAGTATAGATATCTAACACATTACCCAGTCCATACCAGTATAGATCCTAACACATTACCCAGTCCATACCAGTATAGATCCTAACACATTACCCAGTCCATATCAGTATAGATCCTAACACATTACCCAGTCCATACCAGTATAGATCCTAACACATTACCCGGTCCATACCAGTATAGATCCTAACACATTACCCAGTCCATAACAGTATAGAACCTAACACATTGCCCAGTCCATAGCAGTATAGATCCTTACACATTACCCAGTCCATACCAGTATAGATCCTTACACATTACCCAGTCCATACCAGTATAGATCCTAACACATTACCCAGTCCATACCAGTATAGATCCTAACACATTACCCAGTTCATACCAGTATAGACCCTAACACATTACCCAGTCCATACCAGTATAGATCCTAACACATTACCCAGTCCATATCAGTATAGATCCTAACACATTACGCAGTCCATACCAGTATAGATCCTAACACATTACCCAGTCCATATCAGTATAGATCCTAACACATTACCCAGACCATACCAGTATAGATCCTAACACATTACGCAGTCCATACCAGTATAGATCCTAACACATTACCCAGTCCATATCAGTATAGATCCTAACACATTACCCAGACCATACCAGTATAGATCCTAACACATTACCCAGTCAATACCAGTATAGATCCTAACACATTACCGAGTCCATACCAGTATAGATCCTAACACATTACCCAGTCCATATCAGTATAGAACCCAACACATTACCCAGTTCATACCAGTATAGATTCTAACACATTACCCAGTCCATACCAGTATAGATTCTAACACATTATCCAGTCCATATCAGTATAGATCCTAACACATTACCTATTCCATACCAGTATAGATCCTAACACATTACCCAGTCCATACCAGTATAGATCCTAACACATTACCCAGTCCATACCAGTATAGATCCTAACACATTACCCAGTCCATATCAGTATAGATCCTAACACATTACCCAGTCCATACCAGTATAGATATCTAACACATTACCCAGTCCATACCAGTATAGATCCTAACACATTACCCAGTCCATACCAGTATAGATCCTAACACATTACCCAGTCCATATCAGTATAGATCCTAACACATTATCCAGTCCATATCAGTATAGATCCTAACACATTACCCAGTCCCTACCAGTATAGATCCTAACACATTACCCAGTCCATACCAGTATAGATCCTAACACATTACCCAGTCCATACCAGTATAGATCCTAACATCCTAACACATTACCTATTCCATACCAGTATAGATCCTAACACATTACCCAGTCCATACCAGTATAGACCCTAACACATTACCCAGTCCATACCAGTATAGATCCTAACACATTACCCAGTCCATACCAGTATAGATATCTAACACATTACCCAGTCCATACCAGTATAGATCCTAACACATTACCCAGTCCATACCAGTATAGATCCTAACACATTGCCCGGTCCATACCAGTATAGATCCTAACACATTACCCAGTCCATACCAGTATAGATCCTAACACATTACCCAGTCCATACCAGTATAGATCCTAACACATTACCCGGTCCATACCAGTATAGATCCTAACACATTACCCAGTCCATAACAGTATAGATCCTAACACATTGCCCAGTCCATAGCAGTATAGATCCTTACACATTACCCAGTCCATACCAGTATAGATCCTAACACATTACCCAGTCCATACCAGTATAGATCCTAACACATTACCCAGTTCATACCAGTATAGACCCTAACACATTACCCAGTCCATACCAGTATAGATCCTAACACATTACCCAGTCCATATCAGTATAGATCCTAACACATTACGCAGTCCATACCAGTATAGATCCTAACACATTACCCAGTCCATATCAGTATAGATCCTAACACATTACCCAGACCATACCAGTATAGATCCTAACACATTACCCAGTCAATACCAGTATAGATCCTAACACATTACCGAGTCCATACCAGTATAGATCCGAACACATTACCCAGTCCATATCAGTATAGAACCCAACACATTACCCAGTTCATACCAGTATAGATTCTAACACATTACCCAGTCCATACCAGTATAGATTCTAACACATTATCCAGTCCATATCAGTATAGATCCTAACACATTACCTATTCCATACCAGTATAGATCCTAACACATTACCCAGTCCATACCAGTATAGATCCTAACACATTACCCAGTCCATACCAGTATAGATCCTAACACATTACCACATTACCCAGTCCATATCAGTATAGATCCTAACACATTACCCAGTCCATACCAGTATAGATATCTAACACATTACCCAGTCCATACCAGTATAGATCCTAACACATTACCCAGTCCATACCAGTATAGATCCTAACACATTACCCAGTCCATATCAGTATAGATCCTAACACATTACCCAGTCCATACCAGTATAGATCCTAACACATTACCCAGTCCATACCAGTATAGATCCTAACACATTACCCAGTCCCTACCAGTATGGATCCTAACACATTACCCGGTCCATACCAGTATAGATCCTAACACATTGCCCGGTCCATACCAGTATAGATCCTAACACATTACCCGGTCCATACCAGTATATATCCTAACACATTACCCAGTCCATACCAGTATAGATTCTAACACATTACCCAGTCCATACCAGTATAGATCCTAACACATTACCCAGTCCATATCAGTATAGATCCTAACACATTACCCAGACCATACCAGTATAGATCCTAACACATTACCCAGTCAATACCAGTATAGATCCTAACACATTATCGAGTCCATACCAGTATAGATCCTAACACATTACCCAGTCCATACCAGTATAGATTCTAACACATTACCCAGTCCATACCAGTATAGATTCTAACACATTATCCAGTCCATATCAGTATAGATCCTAACACATTACCCAGTCCATACCAGTATAGATCCTAACACATTACCCAGTCCATACCAGTATAGATCCTAACACATTACCCAGTCCATACCAGTATAGATCCTAACATCCTAACACATTACCTATTCCATACCAGTATAGATCCTAACACATTACCCAGTCCATACCAGTATAGACCCTAACACATTACCCAGTCCATACCAGTATAGATCCTAACACATTACCACATTACCCAGTCCATATCAGTATAGATCCTAACACATTACCCAGTCCATACCAGTATAGATATCTAACACATTACCCAGTCCATACCAGTATAGATCCTAACATTACCCAGTCCATACCAGTATAGATCCTAACACATTACCCAGTCCATATCAGTATAGATCCTAACACATTACCCAGTCCATACCAGTATAGATCCTAACACATTACCCAGTCCATACCAGTATAGATCCTAACACATTACCCGGTCCATACCAGTATAGATCCTAACACATTGCCCGGTCCATACCAGTATAGATCCTAACACATTACCCGGTCCATACCAGTATAGATCCTAACACATTACCCAGTCCATAACAGTATAGATCCTAACACATTGCCCAGTCCATAGCAGTATAGATCCTTACACATTACCCAGTCCATACCAGTATAGATCCTAACACATTACCCAGTCCATACCAGTATAGATCCTAACACATTACCCAGTTCATACCAGTATAGACCCTAACACATTACCCAGTCCATACCAGTATAGATCCTAACACATTACCCAGTCCATATCAGTATAGATCCTAACACATTACGCAGTCCATACCAGTATAGATCCTAACACATTACCCAGTCCATATCAGTATAGATCCTAACACATTACCCAGACCATACCAGTATAGATCCTAACACATTACCCAGTCAATACCAGTATAGATCCTAACACATTACCGAGTCCATACCAGTATAGATCCTAACACATTACCCAGTCCATATCAGTATAGAACCCAACACATTACCCAGTTCATACCAGTATAGATTCTAACACATTACCCAGTCCATACCAGTATAGATTCTAACACATTATCCAGTCCATATCAGTATAGATCCTAACACATTACCCAGTCCATACCAGTATAGATCCTAACACATTACCCAGTCCATACCAGTATAGATCCTAACACATTACCCAGTCCATACCAGTATAGATCCTAACATCCTAACACATTACCTATTCCATACCAGTATAGATCCTAACACATTACCCAGTCCATACCAGTATAGACCCTAACACATTACCCAGTCCATACCAGTATAGATCCTAACACATTACCACATTACCCAGTCCATATCAGTATAGATCCTAACACATTACCCAGTCCATACCAGTATAGATCCTAACACATTACCCAGTCCATACCAGTATAGATCCTAACACATTACCCAGTCCATATCAGTATAGATCCTAACACATTACCCAGTCCATACCAGTATAGATCCTAACATATTACCCAGTCCATACCAGTATAGATCCTAACACATTACCCAGTCCATACCAGTATAGATCCTAACACATTACCCAGTCCATACCAGTATAGATCCTAACACATTACCCAGTCCATACCAGTATAGATCCTAACACATTACCCAGTCCATACCAATATAGATCCTAACACATTACCCAGTCCATACCAGTATAGATCCTAACACATTACCCAGTCCATACCAATATAGATCCTAACACATTACCCAGTCCATACCAGTATAGATCCTAACACATTACCCAGGCCATACCAGTATAGATCCTAACACATTACCCAGTCCATACCAGTATAGATCCTAACACATTACCCAGTCCATACCAGTATAGATCCTAACACATTACCCAGTCCATACCAATATAGATCCTAAAACATTACCCAGTCCATACCAGTATAGATCCTAACACATTACCCAGTCCATACCAGTATAGATCCTAACACATTGCCTAGTCCATACCAGTATAGATCCTAACACATTACCCGGTCCATACCAGTATAGATCCTAACACATTACCCAGTCCATACCAGTATAGATCCTAACACATTACCCAGGCCATACCAGTATAGATCCTAACACATTACCCAGTCCATACCAGTATAGATCCTAACACATTACCCAGTCCATACCAGTATAGATCCTAACACATTACCCAGGCCATACCAGTATAGATCCTAACACATTACCCAGTCTATACCAGTATAGATCCTAACACATTACCCAGTCCATACCAGTATAGATCCTAACACATTCCCCAGACCATACCAGTATAGATCCTAACACATTACCCAGTCCATACCAGAATAGACCCCAACACATTACCCAGTCTATACCAGTATAGATCCTAACACATTGCCCAGTCCATACCAGTATAGATCCTAACACATTACCCGGTCCATACCAGTATAGATCCTAACACATTACCCAGTCCATACCAGTATAGATCCTAACACATTACCTATTCCTTACCAGTATAGATCCTAAACACATTACCCAGTCCATACCAGTATGGATCCTAACACATTGCCCAGTCCATACCAGTATAGATCCTAACACATTACCCAGTCCATACCAATATAGATCCTAACACATTACCCAGTCCATACCAATATAGATCCTAACACATTACCCAGTCCATACCAGTATAGATCCTAACACATTGCCCAGTCCATACCAGTATAGATCCTAACACATTACCCGGTCCATACCAGTATAGATCCTAACACATTACCCAGTCCATACCAGTATAGATCCTAACACATTACCCAGTCCATACCAGTATAGATCCTAACACATTACCCAGACCATACCAGTATAGATCCTAACACATTACCCAGACCATACCAGTATAGATCCGTACACATTACCCAGTCCATACCAGTATAGATCCTAACACATTACCCAGTCCATACCAGTATAGATTATAACACATTACCCAGTCCATACCAGTATAGATCCTAACACATTACCCAGTCCATATCAGTATAGATCCTAACACATTACCCAGTGCATACCAGTATAGATCCTAACACATTACCCAGACCATACCAGTATAGATCCTAACATTACCCAGTCCATATTAGTATAGATCCTAACACATTACCCAGTCCATACCAGTATAGATCCTAACACATTGCCCGGTCCATACCAGTATAGATCCTAACACATTACCCAGTCCATACCAGTATAGATCCTAACACATTACCCAGTCCATACCAGTATAGATCCTAACACATTACCCGGTCCATACCAGTATAGATCCTAACACATTGCCAGGTCCATACCAGTATAGATCCTAACACATTACCCGGTCCATACCAGTATAGATCCTAACACATTACCCAGTCCATAACAGTATAGATCCTAACACATTGCCCAGTCCATAGCAGTATAGATCCTTACACATTACCCAGTCCATACCAGTATAGATCCTAACACATTACCCAGTCCATACCAGTATAGATCCTAACACATTACCCAGTTCATACCAGTATAGACCCTAACACATTACCCAGTCCATACCAGTATAGATCCTAACACATTACCCAGTCCATATCAGTATAGATCCTAACACATTACGCAGTCCATACCAGTATAGATCCTAACACATTACCCAGTCCATATCAGTATAGATCCTAACACATTACCCAGACCATACCAGTATAGATCCTAACACATTACCCAGTCAATACCAGTATAGATCCTAACACATTACCGAGTCCATACCAGTATAGATCCTAACACATTACCCAGTCCATATCAGTATAGATTCTAACACATTATCCAGTCCATATCAGTATAGATCCTAACACATTACCTATTCCATACCAGTATAGATCCTAAACACATTACCCAGTCCATACCAGTATAGATCCTAACACATTACCCAGTCCATACCAGTATAGATCCTAACACATTACCACATTACCCAGTCCATATCAGTATAGATCCTAACACATTACCCAGTCCATACCAGTATAGATATCTAACACATTACCCAGTCCATACCAGTATAGATCCTAACACATTACCCAGTCCATACCAGTATAGATCCTAACACATTACCCAGTCCATATCAGTATAGATCCTAACACATTACCCAGTCCATACCAGTATAGATCCTAACACATTACCCAGTCCATAACAGTATAGAACCTAACACATTGCCCAGTCCATAGCAGTATAGATCCTTACACATTACCCAGTCCATACCAGTATAGATCCTAACACATTACCCAGTCCATACCAGTATAGATCCTAACACATTACCCAGTTCATACCAGTATAGACCCTAACACATTACCCAGTCCATACCAGTATAGATCCTAACACATTACCCAGTCCATATCAGTATAGATCCTAACACATTACGCAGTCCATACCAGTATAGATCCTAACACATTACCCAGTCCATATCAGTATAGATCCTAACACATTACCCAGACCATACCAGTATAGATCCTAACACATTACCCAGTCAATACCAGTATAGATCCTAACACATTATCGAGTCCATACCAGTATAGATCCTAACACATTACCCAGTCCATATCAGTATAGAACCCAACACATTACCCAGTTCATACCAGTATAGATTCTAACACATTACCCAGTCCATACCAGTATAGATTCTAACACATTATCCAGTCCATATCAGTATAGATCCTAACACATTACCCAGTCCCTACCAGTATAGATCCTAACACATTACCCAGTCCATACCAGTATAGATCCTAACACATTACCCAGTCCATACCAGTATAGATCCTAACATCCTAACACATTACCTATTCCATACCAGTATAGATCCTAACACATTACCCAGTCCATACCAGTATAGACCCTAACACATTACCCAGTCCATACCAGTATAGATCCTAACACATTACCACATTACCCAGTCCATATCAGTATAGATCCTAACACATTACCCAGTCCATACCAGTATAGATATCTAACACATTACCCAGTCCATACCAGTATAGATCCTAACACATTGCCCGGTCCATACCAGTATAGATCCTAACACATTACCCAGTCCATACCAGTATAGATCCTAACACATTACCCAGTCCATACCAGTATAGATCCTAACACATTACCCGGTCCATACCAGTATAGATCCTAACACATTGCCAGGTCCATACCAGTATAGATCCTAACACATTACCCGGTCCATACCAGTATAGATCCTAACACATTACCCAGTCCATAGCAGTATAGATCCTAACACATTGCCCAGTCCATAGCAGTATAGATCCTTACACATTACCCAGTCCATACCAGTATAGATCCTAACACATTACCCAGTTCATACCAGTATAGACCCTAACACATTACCCAGTCCATACCAGTATAGATCCTAACACATTACGCAGTCCATACCAGTATAGATCCTAACACATTACCCAGTCCATATCAGTATAGATCCTAACACATTACCCAGACCATACCAGTATAGATCCTAACACATTACCCAGTCAATACCAGTATAGATCCTAACACATTACCGAGTCCATACCAGTATAGATCCTAACACATTACCCAGTCCATATCAGTATAGAACCCAACACATTACCCAGTTCATACCAGTATAGATTCTAACACATTACCCAGTCCATACCAGTATAGATTCTAACACATTATCCAGTCCATATCAGTATAGATCCTAACACATTACCTATTCCATACCAGTATAGATCCTAACACATTACCCAGTCCATACCAGTATAGATCCTAACACATTACCCAGTCCATACCAGTATAGATCCTAACACATTACCACATTACCCAGTCCATATCAGTATAGATCCTAACACATTACCCAGTCCATACCAGTATAGATCCTAACACATTATCGAGTCCATACCAGTATAGATCCTAACACATTACCCAGTCCATACCAGTATAGATCCTAACATCCTAACACATTACCTATTCCATACCAGTATAGATCCTAACACATTACCCAGTCCATACCAGTATAGACCCTAACACATTACCCAGTCCATATCAGTATAGATCCTAACACATTACCCAGTCCATACCAGTATAGATCCTAACACATTGCCCGGTCCATACCAGTATAGATCCTAACACATTACCCGGTCCATACCAGTATAGATCCTAACACATTACCCAGTCCATAACAGTATAGATCCTAACACATTGCCCAGTTCATACCAGTATAGACCCTAACACATTACCCAGTCCATACCAGTATAGATCCTAACACATTACCCAGTCCATATCAGTATAGATCCTAACACATTACGCAGTCCATACCAGTATAGATCCTAACACATTACCCAGTCCATATCAGTATAGATCCTAACACATTACCCAGACCATACCAGTATAGATCCTAACACATTACCCAGTCAATACCAGTATAGATCCTAACACATTACCGAGTCCATACCAGTATAGATCCTAACACATTACCCAGTCCATATCAGTATAGAACCCAACACATTACCCAGTTCATACCAGTATAGATTCTAACACATTACCCAGTCCATACCAGTATAGATTCTAACACATTATCCAGTCCATATCAGTATAGATCCTAACACATTACCCAGTCCATACCAGTATAGATCCTAACACATTACCCAGTCCATACCAGTATAGATCCTAACACATTACCCAGTCCATACCAGTATAGATCCTAACATCCTAACACATTACCTATTCCATACCAGTATAGATCCTAACACATTACCCAGTCCATACCAGTATAGACCCTAACACATTACCCAGTCCATACCAGTATAGATCCTAACATCCTAAAACATTACCTATTCCATACCAGTATAGATCCTAACACATTACCCAGTCCATACCAGTATAGACCCTAACACATTACCCAGTCCATACCAGTATAGATCCTAACACATTACCACATTACCCAGTCCATATCAGTATAGATCCTAACACATTACCCAGTCCATACCAGTATAGATCCTAACACATTACCCAGTCCATACCAGTATAGATCCTAACACATTACCCAGTCCATACCAGTATAGACCCTAACACATTACCCAGTCCATACCAGTATAGATCCTAACACATTACCCAGTCCATATCAGTATAGATCCTAACACATTACGCAGTCCATACCAGTATAGATCCTAACACATTACCCAGTCCATATCAGTATAGATCCTAACACATTACCCAGACCATACCAGTATAGATCCTAACACATTACCCAGTCAATACCAGTATAGATCCTAACACATTATCGAGTCCATACCAGTATAGATCCTAACACATTACCCAGTCCATACCAGTATAGATCCTAACATCCTAACACAATACCTATTCCATACCAGTATAGATCCTAACACATTACCCAGTCCATACCAGTATAGACCCTAACACATTACCCAGTCCATACCAGTATAGATCCTAACACATTACCACATTACCCAGTCCATACCAGTATAGATCCTAACATCCTAACACATTACCTATTCCATACCAGTATAGATCCTAACACATTACCCAGTCCATACCAGTATAGATCCTAACACATTGCCCGGTCCATACCAGTATAGATCCTAACACATTACCCGGTCCATACCAGTATAGATCCTAACACATTACCCAGTCCATAACAGTATAGATCCTAACACATTGCCCAGTCCATAGCAGTATAGATCCTTACACATTACCCAGTCCATACCAGTATAGATCCTAACACATTACCCAGTCCATACCAGTATAGATCCTAACACATTACCCAGTTCATACCAGTATAGACCCTAACACATTACCCAGTCCATACCAGTATAGATCCTAACACATTACCCAGTCCATATCAGTATAGATCCTAACACATTACGCAGTCCATACCAGTATAGATCCTAACACATTACCCAGTCCATATCAGTATAGATCCTAACACATTACCCAGACCATACCAGTATATAATCCTAACACATTACCCAGTCAATACCAGTATAGATCCTAACACATTACCGAGTCCATACCAGTATAGATCCTAACACATTACCCAGTCCATATCAGTATAGAACCCAACACATTACCCAGTTCATACCAGTATAGATTCTAACACATTACCCAGTCCATACCAGTATAGATTCTAACACATTATCCAGTCCATATCAGTATAGATCCTAACACATTACCCAGTCCATACCAGTATAGATCCTAACACATTACCCAGTCCATACCAGTATAGATCCTAACACATTACCCAGTCCATACCAGTATAGATCCTAACATCCTAACACATTACCTATTCCATACCAGTATAGATCCTAACACATTACCCAGTCCATACCAGTATAGACCCTAACACATTACCCAGTCCATACCAGTATAGATCCTAACATCCTAAAACATTACCTATTCCATACCAGTATAGATCCTAACACATTACCCAGTCCATACCAGTATAGATCCTAACACATTACCCAGTCCATACCAGTATAGATCCTAACACATTGCCTAGTCCATACCAGTATAGATCCTAACACATTACCCGGTCCATACCAGTATAGATCCTAACACATTACCCAGTCCATACCAGTATAGATCCTAAAACATTACCCAGGCCATACCAGTATAGATCCTAACACATTACCCAGTCCATACCAGTATAGATCCTAACACATTACCCAGTCCATACCAGTATAGATCCTAACACATTACCCAGGCCATACCAGTATAGATCCTAACACATTACCCAGTCCATACCAGTATAGATCCTAACACATTACCCAGTCCATACCAGTATAGATCCTAACACATTACCCAGACCATACCAGTATAGATCCTAACACATTACCCAGTCCATACCAGAATAGACCCCAACACATTACCCAGTCTATACCAGTATAGATCCTAACACATTGCCCAGTCCATACCAGTATAGATCCTAACACATTACCCGGTCCATACCAGTATAGATCCTAACACATTACCCAGTCCATACCAGTATAGATCCTAACACATTACCTATTCCTTACCAGTATAGATCCTAAACACATTACCCAGTCCATACCAGTATGGATCCTAACACATTACCCAGTCCATACCAGTATAGATCCTAACACATTGCCCAGTCCATACCAGTATAGATCCTAACACATTACCCAGTCCATACCAGTATAGATCCTAACACATTACCCAGTCCATACCAATATAGATCCTAACACATTACCCAGTCCATACCAGTATAGATCCTAACACATTGCCCAGTCCATACCAGTATAGATCCTAACACATTACCCGGTCCATACCAGTATAGATCCTAACACATTACCCAGTCCATACCAGTATAGATCCTAACACATTACCCAGTCCATACCAGTATAGATCCTAACACATTACCCAGACCATACCAGTATAGATCCTAACACATTACCCAGACCATACCAGTATAGATCCGTACACATTACCCAGTCCATACCAGTATAGATCCTAACACATTACCCAGTCCATACCAGTATAGATCCTAACACATTACCCAGTCCATACCAGTATAGATCCTAACACATTACCCAGTCCATATCAGTATAGATCCTAACACATTACCCAGTGCATACCAGTATAGATCCTAACACATTACCCAGACCATACCAGTATAGATCCTAACACATTACCCAGTCCATACCAGAATAGACCCCAACACATTACCCAGTCCATACCAGTATAGATCCTAACACATTACCCAGTCCATACCAGTATAGATCCTAACACATTACCCAGTCCATATTAGTATAGATCCTAACACATTACCCAGTCCATACCAGTATAGATCCTAACACATTACCCGGTCCATACCAGTATAGATCCTAACACATTGCCAGGTCCATACCAGTATAGATCCTAACACATTACCCGGTCCATACCAGTATAGATCCTAACACATTGCCCAGTCCATAGCAGTATAGATCCTTACACATTACCCAGTCCATACCAGTATAGATCCTAACACATTACTCAGTCCATACCAGTATAGATCCTAACACATTACCCAGTTCATACCAGTATAGACCCTAACACATTACCCAGTCCATACCAGTATAGATCCTAACACATTACCCAGTCCATACCAGTATAGACCCTAACACATTACCCAGTCCATACCAGTATAGATCCTAACACATTACCCAGTCCATATCAGTATAGATCCTAACACATTACGCAGTCCATACCAGTATAGATCCTAACACATTACCCAGTCCATATCAGTATAGAACCCAACACATTACCCAGTTCATACCAGTATAGATTCTAACACATTACCCAGTCCATACCAGTATAGATTCTAACACATTATCCAGTCCATATCAGTATAGATCCTAACACATTACCTATTCCATACCAGTATAGATCCTAACACATTACCCAGTCCATACCAGTATAGATCCTAACACATTACCCAGTCCATACCAGTATAGATCCTAACACATTACCACATTACCCAGTCCATATCAGTATAGATCCTAACACATTACCCAGTCCATACCAGTATAGATATCTAACATTACCCAGTCCATACCAGTATAGATCCTAACACATTACCCAGTCCATATCAGTATAGATCCTAACACATTACCCAGTCCATACCAGTATAGATCCTAACACATTACCCAGTCCATACCAGTATAGATCCTAACACATTACCCAGTCCATACCAGTATGGATCCTAACACATTACCCGGTCCATACCAGTATAGATCCTAACACATTGCCCGGTCCATACCAGTATAGATCCTAACACATTACCCGGTCCATACCAGTATAGATCCTAACACATTACCCAGTCCATAACAGTATAGATCCTAACACATTGCCCAGTCCATAGCAGTATAGATCCTTACACATTACCCAGTCCATACCAGTATAGATCCTAACACATTACCCAGTCCATACCAGTTGTAAGGGATTAGCTCGGTGGTAGGTGTAGATGACTCCTTGGGGGGTGCGTTTTCACAGAGAAATAGCCCAAAAGTGCTTGCAAACAACAGGTTTATGGTTTATTCTTCCAATTTCTTCAAACAAGTGCATGCAGCAAAACAACAAAATAAAATAAAACACAAAATAAATCCTGGCCGCTGTGGGCGTCTACTTTCTCACAGCTGGAACCTACCTAAGAAGTCTTCCCAACCTACTGTTGGGCCGACACTGCTGATCCTACAGCAGACACTCAAATGTCCATTTGTTTGCTTTTCACACAGCACAAACATTGTCCATTGAACATGTCCCTTTGTTTTCTTTCACACAGAAACACTTCGTCTTCTCACCTTTGAGACGTCTTCACTCGTTTTTACCCTCCTGAGCGCACACCGCTTCAGGAGGTCTTCCCCATGCTCACAGCTTTCAGGGGGCACACAGGACTGTCCTCTACCCACATGGCGTCAGGATGCAGCACTCAATAGATTTTCTCTGGACAAATTATAGAGGCCTTGATCTCCTCATTCTGAACAGCTGAATGGTTTTCAACTTCCTGCTGGCTCTCTCTGCAGCCAACACCCTATAGTATCAGTGAACTTTCTAAATCAGGTGGAAATGTATCTCCTTCCTGTGACTACATTCCCAGACTTACCTGACTTCCTGTCACATACCCCCCCCTCTTGTTTCAACCCTAGGGTTGGGACACAGATTTCCAGGCACGCATGTGTCAAGCACTGCTGACTCACTGATAAGCCTCCTATTATCCTCAAGCTTCCGGATGAAACTGTTTTGTCATCTTCATTGACGGATTTCTCATAAATGCCACACAGTTTGTCTCTCATCTCATATACACATTCTTCAACTGCATTTTTGGCATCATTTTGCTCCTTCTCGTTTCTGTCATCTTCATTGACAGCTTTCTCATAAATGTCAGACAGCTTGTCCCTCATAACCGTCTGTCCAATCCACCATGGAGGACCGTGATCCATAGGCAACTCAATTGGGCTAGTCTTAATGTCTTCAACATTCTTAAGACGCCTCTCTCTGCAATCCATAAATGTTTTCCACAAAACTTTGAGAACCTTTGCTTCACTAAGCTTTGTTCCAAGTAGGGACTCTTGACATCCCTCTGTGACTTGAGTTGCCTCTCCATACAGCTGTACACAATCATTGACTTTTTGTTGTAAAAGGGAATGATCTTCCTTCTTGAGCTTTGCTTGCTCTAAGATGCTGTGCAGAGGATTTTCCAATTGAGACAACAGGCTGTCACACATTTCTTCAAAGTGACCCCTGTTCCTTTTCCCAGAGATATCAATATCATTCACCAAACATTTCATATTCATAGGCAGATCTGAAGCATTTGCACTCATCAACTTCTTAAACTTTTCGCCCTCCTGAGCGAGTCGCAGTAAAGGCCTACTATTTGATTTGATATTGAGTTTATATTTCTTGCCAAACTCTTCACAGAAGAAGCCAACCAGAACATCATCAACTTTCCTTCCACCAACATAGGGGTCAAAGGCAACAACATAGTTGAACCCAGCGATCTGGGTGGTATCCATTATAGACCTCCTCTCTGCATCAGTGAAGAAGCATGGAACTGCAACACATTCTTTTACAGGTTTCTTCAATGCACTTTCTGCTGAACTATTTGACCGCTCAAGGTCATCTAGTTCTTTTTCTCTATCTGAATTCCACATGGAATGCATCTCAAGATCACGATCAAACTTCTGCCACCCGTCTTTCACCAGTTCCATTTTGGAAACACTCCCTGAAAGGCACTTATTCATTTGCTTCACGTTTTCACCAACAGCCTTAGTTTTCCCCACTAGGTTTTCAGCCTGAACTGAGAAATCATCACATTTCTTACTCAGCTCCTTTGTTTGCTGAAGTTCTAATGATACATTTTCCAATGCTTGAAGTTTTTGAAGGAACGGTTTATTCCAAAGGGGTGATTCAAGCCACATGTCATCACATTTCTGAGGCTCACTCAGGACAGACCCCAAAACACTGATCCTTTTAAAAACTGCATCAGGCACACTATCCCCTCTTTGGGACAGATCCTCTGTTGCCTGGAATTCCTCTTCCAGTTCCTGCAACGGAATCTTCATCTCTTCTACTTGCTGTTCTAAGGCTCGCTTAGACTTTTCTAGCTCCTGAACGCTTTTCACAACATCATCCTTGGAGCTGACCAATTCTTCCATTTCTGTACGCAGCTGTTTAACACTTTCTAGTTCAGCCTTACACTCTAGAGCTTCCTCCAAAGAGCGAGCCAAGAACAGGGCTTTGCTCTCGTTATCACGCACCTCCGTTTCTGCACGTGCGCGTTCTTCTGCATATTTTGCAGACACAGTCTTCTCTTCACCAAGCATCTGATCAAACTTCTTTTTCACATCTTCAACACACTGTAATGAACCAACGCTTTCTTCCATGCGTTTTTTCATATCCGCTATCTGAGCTTGCAATGTTGCGACTTGCTCTGATAGGTTTTTCTTTGCTTCCGCCTCCTCTTTTAATTGTTCCAGGAAGCCATTTTTCTCATCTTCCATTTGTTTGAGCTTTGTGCTAAAACTCAGCCTTTGACACCTCTCTTCCTGTAAGAGTTCCTGCGTGTCTTGCAGCTGCGATTCCAAGATAGAAAAATCTTCCGCAATTTCTCTAGATTTGCTGTCTGCTTGAGAAAGCCGATTTGTGACACTGTCCAACTCAACCTGCAATCGGTTTGCCTTCTCTAACAGCTTAGCACACAATCGGTCACCTTCTGACACCTTGACTTGCGATTCCAGAAGCTGTGCCTCTACTTTTTCCCTCTTATGTTCACAATCTCCTTTTCCCTGCATAAGAGCCTTCACCTCATTGGCTAGTTTCTGGGAATGAGACTGTAATTCTGCCACACAGGCTTCTTTCTCCTTTAACTGCTGCTGGAAACGTTGGGCTTCACCTTTCCAACTTTCACAGTCTGCACGTAATTCATCTACCACATTGCTCAAAGTGGTGTGCTCATACACAGTACTCAGTAATTTAGCCTCTCTTTCACTTTTCTCTTTGTCGCTGAGAGACAATGTCGCTTTCAGAGCAACATTCTGTTCCTGCGACTCCTGCAGGTCTATTTTTGTAGCTCCCAAAGACTGAAGACTTTTTTCCAGCTGATTACGCAACTCCAACATTTCACACATGCTTTGCTTCTGCAAAGTCTGAATTTCAATTTCCTTTTCCATGAGGATGGTATCTTTCTCCTTTATAGTGTCTTGACATTTTTGCAACTCGACCAAAAGAAGAGCAGTGGTTTCTTCCCACTGTAACACATGAGACTTGAGTAGTTCATTCGTTTCCTGCAAGTTTCTATGCTCCATCTTAAGCAATTCCACGGCTTGTTCCTTTTCTTCCATTTTCCGTTGCAAGGCATCCAACTCAGCCCTGCACATATACTCGGTTTCTTCCAAACCGATGGCCTCCATTGGCTGCTGGCGTCTCTGTTTCCAGCCTGCCATGCTCTCTTGGTGATCCTTTTGTTGAGCTGCAAAGCTCCGTTGTTTCAGCATCTCCCCCATTTTGGGTTTACTTTTCATCTGAGAACCCTGCGTCTCCAAAGCAGTTTCATTTGCCCCAGTGTTGCTAGGGACAACAACTTTTCTCTTTAGCCGATTCCGTTCAGGCATGGATGGGGCTGGTTCAAATGGTAGCATCCCCTCCATCCATAGAATTCGGTCTCTCATTTCATCTATCTTTGCATTTTTCAGGCGTTTGGATCGCCCCATCTTCAATAACTCCACAAATTTTTCACAGTCCAGCAAAAAGAAATTTCAGACCACTGTCTCTTTAACACATGTAGTTTTTCTCTCTCTTGCAAGATCTCTTTTCCTGCGCACACAGTTTGTGCAGTCACTTGCACCAGACACAACAAAGTTCATCAAAAAATTTTGAGACCCCTGTCTCTTTAAAACACGTTTTTTTTTTTTTTTTCTGTCAGGATCTTCTCTCCTGCACACATAGATTGTGCAATCCCATGCACCAGACAAAGTTCATCAAACATTTGCACTTCCTTGCAGGGATCTTCACTTCTGCCCACTGCATACCTCCACCATATGTAAGGGATTAGCTCGGTGGTAGGTGTAGATGACTCCTTGGGGGGTGCGTTTTCACAGAGAAATAGCCCAAAAGTGCTTGCAAACAACAGGTTTATGGTTTATTCTTCCAATTTCTTCAAACAAGTGCATGCAGCAAAACAACAAAATAAAATAAAACACAAAATAAATCCTGGCCGCTGTGGGCGTCTACTTTCTCACAGCTGGAACCTACCTAAGAAGTCTTCCCAACCTACTGTTGGGCCGACACTGCTGATCCTACAGCAGACACTCAAATGTCCATTTGTTTGCTTTTCACACAGCACAAACATTGTCCATTGAACATGTCCCTTTGTTTTCTTTCACACAGAAACACTTCGTCTTCTCACCTTTGAGACGTCTTCACTCGTTTTTACCCTCCTGAGCGCACACCGCTTCAGGAGGTCTTCCCCATGCTCACAGCTTTCAGGGGGCACACAGGACTGTCCTCTACCCACATGGCGTCAGGATGCAGCACTCAATAGATTTTCTCTGGACAAATTATAGAGGCCTTGATCTCCTCATTCTGAACAGGTGAAGGCCTTTCAACTTCCTGCTGGCTCTCTCTGCAGCCAACACCCTATAGTATCAGTGAACTTTCTAAATCAGGTGGAAATGTATCTCCTTCCTGTGACTACATTCCCAGACTTACCTGACTTCCTGTCACACAGTATAGATCCTAACACATTACCCAGTTCATACCAGTATAGACCCTAACACATTACCCAGTCCATACCAGTATAGATCCTAACACATTACCCAGTCCATATCAGTATAGATCCTAACACATTACGCAGTCCATACCAGTATAGATCCTAACACATTACCCAGTCCATATCAGTATAGATCCTAACACATTACCCAGACCATACCAGTATAGATCCTAACACATTACCCAGTCAATACCAGTATAGATCCTAACACATTATCGAGTCCATACCAGTATAGATCCTAACACATTACCCAGTCCATATCAGTATAGAACCCAACACATTACCCAGTTCATACCAGTATAGATTCTAACACATTACCCAGTCCATACCAGTATAGATTCTAACACATTATCCAGTCCATATCAGTATAGATCCTAACACATTACCCAGTCCATACCAGTATAGATCCTAACACATTACCCAGTCCATACCAGTATAGATCCTAACACATTACCCAGTCCATACCAGTATAGATCCTAACATCCTAACACATTACCTATTCCATACCAGTATAGATCCTAACACATTACCCAGTCCATACCAGTATAGACCCTAACACATTACCCAGTCCATACCAGTATAGATCCTAACACATTACCACATTACCCAGTCCATATCAGTATAGATCCTAACACATTACCCAGTCCATACCAGTATAGATATCTAACACATTACCCAGTCCATACCAGTATAGATCCTAACACATTACCCAGTCCATACCAGTATAGATCCTAACACATTACCCAGTCCATATCAGTATAGATCCTAACACATTACCCAGTCCATACCAGTATAGATCCTAACACATTACCCAGTCCATACCAGTATAGATCCTAACACATTACCCGGTCCATACCAGTATAGATCCTAACACATTGCCCGGTCCATACCAGTATAGATCCTAACACATTACCCGGTCCATACCAGTATAGATCCTAACACATTACCCAGTCCATAACAGTATAGATCCTAACACATTGCCCAGTCCATAGCAGTATAGATCCTAACACATTACCCAGTCCATACCAGTATAGATCCTAACACATTACCCAGTCCATACCAGTATAGATCCTAACACATTACCCAGTCCATATCAGTATAGATCCTAACACATTACCCAGTCCATACCAGTATAGATCCTAACATATTACCCAGTCCATACCAGTATAGATCCTAACACATTACCCAGTCCATACCAGTATAGATCCTAACACATTACCCAGTCCATACCAGTATAGATCCTAACACATTACCCAGTCCATACCAGTATAGATCCTAACACATTACCCAGTCCATACCAATATAGATCCTAACACATTACCCAGTCCATACCAGTATAGATCCTAACACATTACCCAGTCCATACCAATATAGATCCTAACACATTACCCAGTCCATACCAGTATAGATCCTAACACATTACCCAGGCCATACCAGTATAGATCCTAACACATTACCCAGTCCATACCAGTATAGATCCTAACACATTACCCAGTCCATACCAATATAGATCCTAACACATTACCCAGTCCATACCAGTATAGATCCTAACACATTACCCAGTCCATACCAGTATAGATCCTAACACATTGCCTAGTCCATACCAGTATAGATCCTAACACATTACCCGGTCCATACCAGTATAGATCCTAACACATTACCCAGTCCATACCAGTATAGATCCTAACACATTACCCAGGCCATACCAGTATAGATCCTAACACATTACCCAGTCCATACCAGTATAGATCCTAACACATTACCCAGTCCATACCAGTATAGATCCTAACACATTACCCAGGCCATACCAGTATAGATCCTAACACATTACCCAGTCCATACCAGTATAGATCCTAACACATTACCCAGTCCATACCAGTATAGATCCTAACACATTACCCAGACCATACCAGTATAGATCCTAACACATTACCCAGTCCATACCAGAATAGACCCCAACACATTACCCAGTCTATACCAGTATAGATCCTAACACATTGCCCAGTCCATACCAGTATAGATCCTAACACATTACCCGGTCCATACCAGTATAGATCCTAACACATTACCCAGTCCATACCAGTATAGATCCTAACACATTACCTATTCCTTACCAGTATAGATCCTAAACACATTACCCAGTCCATACCAGTATGGATCCTAACACATTGCCCAGTCCATACCAGTATAGATCCTAACACATTACCCAGTCCATACCAATATAGATCCTAACACATTACCCAGTCCATACCAATATAGATCCTAACACATTACCCAGTCCATACCAGTATAGATCCTAACACATTGCCCAGTCCATACCAGTATAGATCCTAACACATTACCCGGTCCATACCAGTATAGATCCTAACACATTACCCAGTCCATACCAGTATAGATCCTAACACATTACCCAGTCCATACCAGTATAGATCCTAACACATTACCCAGACCATACCAGTATAGATCCTAACACATTACCCAGACCATACCAGTATAGATCCGTACACATTACCCAGTCCATACCAGTATAGATCCTAACACATTACCCAGTCCATACCAGTATAGATTATAACACATTACCCAGTCCATACCAGTATAGATCCTAACACATTACCCAGTCCATATCAGTATAGATCCTAACACATTACCCAGTGCATACCAGTATAGATCCTAACACATTACCCAGACCATACCAGTATAGATCCTAACATTACCCAGTCCATATTAGTATAGATCCTAACACATTACCCAGTCCATACCAGTATAGATCCTAACACATTGCCCGGTCCATACCAGTATAGATCCTAACACATTACCCAGTCCATACCAGTATAGATCCTAACACATTACCCAGTCCATACCAGTATAGATCCTAACACATTACCCGGTCCATACCAGTATAGATCCTAACACATTGCCAGGTCCATACCAGTATAGATCCTAACACATTACCCGGTCCATACCAGTATAGATCCTAACACATTACCCAGTCCATAACAGTATAGATCCTAACACATTGCCCAGTCCATAGCAGTATAGATCCTTACACATTACCCAGTCCATACCAGTATAGATCCTAACACATTACCCAGTCCATACCAGTATAGATCCTAACACATTACCCAGTTCATACCAGTATAGACCCTAACACATTACCCAGTCCATACCAGTATAGATCCTAACACATTACCCAGTCCATATCAGTATAGATCCTAACACATTACGCAGTCCATACCAGTATAGATCCTAACACATTACCCAGTCCATATCAGTATAGATCCTAACACATTACCCAGACCATACCAGTATAGATCCTAACACATTACCCAGTCAATACCAGTATAGATCCTAACACATTACCGAGTCCATACCAGTATAGATCCTAACACATTACCCAGTCCATATCAGTATAGATTCTAACACATTATCCAGTCCATATCAGTATAGATCCTAACACATTACCTATTCCATACCAGTATAGATCCTAAACACATTACCCAGTCCATACCAGTATAGATCCTAACACATTACCCAGTCCATACCAGTATAGATCCTAACACATTACCACATTACCCAGTCCATATCAGTATAGATCCTAACACATTACCCAGTCCATACCAGTATAGATATCTAACACATTACCCAGTCCATACCAGTATAGATCCTAACACATTACCCAGTCCATACCAGTATAGATCCTAACACATTACCCAGTCCATATCAGTATAGATCCTAACACATTACCCAGTCCATACCAGTATAGATCCTAACACATTACCCAGTCCATAACAGTATAGAACCTAACACATTGCCCAGTCCATAGCAGTATAGATCCTTACACATTACCCAGTCCATACCAGTATAGATCCTAACACATTACCCAGTCCATACCAGTATAGATCCTAACACATTACCCAGTTCATACCAGTATAGACCCTAACACATTACCCAGTCCATACCAGTATAGATCCTAACACATTACCCAGTCCATATCAGTATAGATCCTAACACATTACGCAGTCCATACCAGTATAGATCCTAACACATTACCCAGTCCATATCAGTATAGATCCTAACACATTACCCAGACCATACCAGTATAGATCCTAACACATTACCCAGTCAATACCAGTATAGATCCTAACACATTATCGAGTCCATACCAGTATAGATCCTAACACATTACCCAGTCCATATCAGTATAGAACCCAACACATTACCCAGTTCATACCAGTATAGATTCTAACACATTACCCAGTCCATACCAGTATAGATTCTAACACATTATCCAGTCCATATCAGTATAGATCCTAACACATTACCCAGTCCCTACCAGTATAGATCCTAACACATTACCCAGTCCATACCAGTATAGATCCTAACACATTACCCAGTCCATACCAGTATAGATCCTAACATCCTAACACATTACCTATTCCATACCAGTATAGATCCTAACACATTACCCAGTCCATACCAGTATAGACCCTAACACATTACCCAGTCCATACCAGTATAGATCCTAACACATTACCACATTACCCAGTCCATATCAGTATAGATCCTAACACATTACCCAGTCCATACCAGTATAGATATCTAACACATTACCCAGTCCATACCAGTATAGATCCTAACACATTGCCCGGTCCATACCAGTATAGATCCTAACACATTACCCAGTCCATACCAGTATAGATCCTAACACATTACCCAGTCCATACCAGTATAGATCCTAACACATTACCCGGTCCATACCAGTATAGATCCTAACACATTGCCAGGTCCATACCAGTATAGATCCTAACACATTACCCGGTCCATACCAGTATAGATCCTAACACATTACCCAGTCCATAGCAGTATAGATCCTAACACATTGCCCAGTCCATAGCAGTATAGATCCTTACACATTACCCAGTCCATACCAGTATAGATCCTAACACATTACCCAGTTCATACCAGTATAGACCCTAACACATTACCCAGTCCATACCAGTATAGATCCTAACACATTACGCAGTCCATACCAGTATAGATCCTAACACATTACCCAGTCCATATCAGTATAGATCCTAACACATTACCCAGACCATACCAGTATAGATCCTAACACATTACCCAGTCAATACCAGTATAGATCCTAACACATTACCGAGTCCATACCAGTATAGATCCTAACACATTACCCAGTCCATATCAGTATAGAACCCAACACATTACCCAGTTCATACCAGTATAGATTCTAACACATTACCCAGTCCATACCAGTATAGATTCTAACACATTATCCAGTCCATATCAGTATAGATCCTAACACATTACCTATTCCATACCAGTATAGATCCTAACACATTACCCAGTCCATACCAGTATAGATCCTAACACATTACCCAGTCCATACCAGTATAGATCCTAACACATTACCACATTACCCAGTCCATATCAGTATAGATCCTAACACATTACCCAGTCCATACCAGTATAGATCCTAACACATTATCGAGTCCATACCAGTATAGATCCTAACACATTACCCAGTCCATACCAGTATAGATCCTAACATCCTAACACATTACCTATTCCATACCAGTATAGATCCTAACACATTACCCAGTCCATACCAGTATAGACCCTAACACATTACCCAGTCCATATCAGTATAGATCCTAACACATTACCCAGTCCATACCAGTATAGATCCTAACACATTGCCCGGTCCATACCAGTATAGATCCTAACACATTACCCGGTCCATACCAGTATAGATCCTAACACATTACCCAGTCCATAACAGTATAGATCCTAACACATTGCCCAGTTCATACCAGTATAGACCCTAACACATTACCCAGTCCATACCAGTATAGATCCTAACACATTACCCAGTCCATATCAGTATAGATCCTAACACATTACGCAGTCCATACCAGTATAGATCCTAACACATTACCCAGTCCATATCAGTATAGATCCTAACACATTACCCAGACCATACCAGTATAGATCCTAACACATTACCCAGTCAATACCAGTATAGATCCTAACACATTACCGAGTCCATACCAGTATAGATCCTAACACATTACCCAGTCCATATCAGTATAGAACCCAACACATTACCCAGTTCATACCAGTATAGATTCTAACACATTACCCAGTCCATACCAGTATAGATTCTAACACATTATCCAGTCCATATCAGTATAGATCCTAACACATTACCCAGTCCATACCAGTATAGATCCTAACACATTACCCAGTCCATACCAGTATAGATCCTAACACATTACCCAGTCCATACCAGTATAGATCCTAACATCCTAACACATTACCTATTCCATACCAGTATAGATCCTAACACATTACCCAGTCCATACCAGTATAGACCCTAACACATTACCCAGTCCATACCAGTATAGATCCTAACATCCTAAAACATTACCTATTCCATACCAGTATAGATCCTAACACATTACCCAGTCCATACCAGTATAGACCCTAACACATTACCCAGTCCATACCAGTATAGATCCTAACACATTACCACATTACCCAGTCCATATCAGTATAGATCCTAACACATTACCCAGTCCATACCAGTATAGATCCTAACACATTACCCAGTCCATACCAGTATAGATCCTAACACATTACCCAGTCCATACCAGTATAGACCCTAACACATTACCCAGTCCATACCAGTATAGATCCTAACACATTACCCAGTCCATATCAGTATAGATCCTAACACATTACGCAGTCCATACCAGTATAGATCCTAACACATTACCCAGTCCATATCAGTATAGATCCTAACACATTACCCAGACCATACCAGTATAGATCCTAACACATTACCCAGTCAATACCAGTATAGATCCTAACACATTATCGAGTCCATACCAGTATAGATCCTAACACATTACCCAGTCCATACCAGTATAGATCCTAACATCCTAACACAATACCTATTCCATACCAGTATAGATCCTAACACATTACCCAGTCCATACCAGTATAGACCCTAACACATTACCCAGTCCATACCAGTATAGATCCTAACACATTACCACATTACCCAGTCCATACCAGTATAGATCCTAACATCCTAACACATTACCTATTCCATACCAGTATAGATCCTAACACATTACCCAGTCCATACCAGTATAGATCCTAACACATTGCCCGGTCCATACCAGTATAGATCCTAACACATTACCCGGTCCATACCAGTATAGATCCTAACACATTACCCAGTCCATAACAGTATAGATCCTAACACATTGCCCAGTCCATAGCAGTATAGATCCTTACACATTACCCAGTCCATACCAGTATAGATCCTAACACATTACCCAGTCCATACCAGTATAGATCCTAACACATTACCCAGTTCATACCAGTATAGACCCTAACACATTACCCAGTCCATACCAGTATAGATCCTAACACATTACCCAGTCCATATCAGTATAGATCCTAACACATTACGCAGTCCATACCAGTATAGATCCTAACACATTACCCAGTCCATATCAGTATAGATCCTAACACATTACCCAGACCATACCAGTATATAATCCTAACACATTACCCAGTCAATACCAGTATAGATCCTAACACATTACCGAGTCCATACCAGTATAGATCCTAACACATTACCCAGTCCATATCAGTATAGAACCCAACACATTACCCAGTTCATACCAGTATAGATTCTAACACATTACCCAGTCCATACCAGTATAGATTCTAACACATTATCCAGTCCATATCAGTATAGATCCTAACACATTACCCAGTCCATACCAGTATAGATCCTAACACATTACCCAGTCCATACCAGTATAGATCCTAACACATTACCCAGTCCATACCAGTATAGATCCTAACATCCTAACACATTACCTATTCCATACCAGTATAGATCCTAACACATTACCCAGTCCATACCAGTATAGACCCTAACACATTACCCAGTCCATACCAGTATAGATCCTAACATCCTAAAACATTACCTATTCCATACCAGTATAGATCCTAACACATTACCCAGTCCATACCAGTATAGATCCTAACACATTACCCAGTCCATACCAGTATAGATCCTAACACATTGCCTAGTCCATACCAGTATAGATCCTAACACATTACCCGGTCCATACCAGTATAGATCCTAACACATTACCCAGTCCATACCAGTATAGATCCTAAAACATTACCCAGGCCATACCAGTATAGATCCTAACACATTACCCAGTCCATACCAGTATAGATCCTAACACATTACCCAGTCCATACCAGTATAGATCCTAACACATTACCCAGGCCATACCAGTATAGATCCTAACACATTACCCAGTCCATACCAGTATAGATCCTAACACATTACCCAGTCCATACCAGTATAGATCCTAACACATTACCCAGACCATACCAGTATAGATCCTAACACATTACCCAGTCCATACCAGAATAGACCCCAACACATTACCCAGTCTATACCAGTATAGATCCTAACACATTGCCCAGTCCATACCAGTATAGATCCTAACACATTACCCGGTCCATACCAGTATAGATCCTAACACATTACCCAGTCCATACCAGTATAGATCCTAACACATTACCTATTCCTTACCAGTATAGATCCTAAACACATTACCCAGTCCATACCAGTATGGATCCTAACACATTACCCAGTCCATACCAGTATAGATCCTAACACATTGCCCAGTCCATACCAGTATAGATCCTAACACATTACCCAGTCCATACCAGTATAGATCCTAACACATTACCCAGTCCATACCAATATAGATCCTAACACATTACCCAGTCCATACCAGTATAGATCCTAACACATTGCCCAGTCCATACCAGTATAGATCCTAACACATTACCCGGTCCATACCAGTATAGATCCTAACACATTACCCAGTCCATACCAGTATAGATCCTAACACATTACCCAGTCCATACCAGTATAGATCCTAACACATTACCCAGACCATACCAGTATAGATCCTAACACATTACCCAGACCATACCAGTATAGATCCGTACACATTACCCAGTCCATACCAGTATAGATCCTAACACATTACCCAGTCCATACCAGTATAGATCCTAACACATTACCCAGTCCATACCAGTATAGATCCTAACACATTACCCAGTCCATATCAGTATAGATCCTAACACATTACCCAGTGCATACCAGTATAGATCCTAACACATTACCCAGACCATACCAGTATAGATCCTAACACATTACCCAGTCCATACCAGAATAGACCCCAACACATTACCCAGTCCATACCAGTATAGATCCTAACACATTACCCAGTCCATACCAGTATAGATCCTAACACATTACCCAGTCCATATTAGTATAGATCCTAACACATTACCCAGTCCATACCAGTATAGATCCTAACACATTACCCGGTCCATACCAGTATAGATCCTAACACATTGCCAGGTCCATACCAGTATAGATCCTAACACATTACCCGGTCCATACCAGTATAGATCCTAACACATTGCCCAGTCCATAGCAGTATAGATCCTTACACATTACCCAGTCCATACCAGTATAGATCCTAACACATTACTCAGTCCATACCAGTATAGATCCTAACACATTACCCAGTTCATACCAGTATAGACCCTAACACATTACCCAGTCCATACCAGTATAGATCCTAACACATTACCCAGTCCATACCAGTATAGACCCTAACACATTACCCAGTCCATACCAGTATAGATCCTAACACATTACCCAGTCCATATCAGTATAGATCCTAACACATTACGCAGTCCATACCAGTATAGATCCTAACACATTACCCAGTCCATATCAGTATAGAACCCAACACATTACCCAGTTCATACCAGTATAGATTCTAACACATTACCCAGTCCATACCAGTATAGATTCTAACACATTATCCAGTCCATATCAGTATAGATCCTAACACATTACCTATTCCATACCAGTATAGATCCTAACACATTACCCAGTCCATACCAGTATAGATCCTAACACATTACCCAGTCCATACCAGTATAGATCCTAACACATTACCACATTACCCAGTCCATATCAGTATAGATCCTAACACATTACCCAGTCCATACCAGTATAGATATCTAACATTACCCAGTCCATACCAGTATAGATCCTAACACATTACCCAGTCCATATCAGTATAGATCCTAACACATTACCCAGTCCATACCAGTATAGATCCTAACACATTACCCAGTCCATACCAGTATAGATCCTAACACATTACCCAGTCCATACCAGTATGGATCCTAACACATTACCCGGTCCATACCAGTATAGATCCTAACACATTGCCCGGTCCATACCAGTATAGATCCTAACACATTACCCGGTCCATACCAGTATAGATCCTAACACATTACCCAGTCCATAACAGTATAGATCCTAACACATTGCCCAGTCCATAGCAGTATAGATCCTTACACATTACCCAGTCCATACCAGTATAGATCCTAACACATTACCCAGTCCATACCAGTTGTAAGGGATTAGCTCGGTGGTAGGTGTAGATGACTCCTTGGGGGGTGCGTTTTCACAGAGAAATAGCCCAAAAGTGCTTGCAAACAACAGGTTTATGGTTTATTCTTCCAATTTCTTCAAACAAGTGCATGCAGCAAAACAACAAAATAAAATAAAACACAAAATAAATCCTGGCCGCTGTGGGCGTCTACTTTCTCACAGCTGGAACCTACCTAAGAAGTCTTCCCAACCTACTGTTGGGCCGACACTGCTGATCCTACAGCAGACACTCAAATGTCCATTTGTTTGCTTTTCACACAGCACAAACATTGTCCATTGAACATGTCCCTTTGTTTTCTTTCACACAGAAACACTTCGTCTTCTCACCTTTGAGACGTCTTCACTCGTTTTTACCCTCCTGAGCGCACACCGCTTCAGGAGGTCTTCCCCATGCTCACAGCTTTCAGGGGGCACACAGGACTGTCCTCTACCCACATGGCGTCAGGATGCAGCACTCAATAGATTTTCTCTGGACAAATTATAGAGGCCTTGATCTCCTCATTCTGAACAGCTGAATGGTTTTCAACTTCCTGCTGGCTCTCTCTGCAGCCAACACCCTATAGTATCAGTGAACTTTCTAAATCAGGTGGAAATGTATCTCCTTCCTGTGACTACATTCCCAGACTTACCTGACTTCCTGTCACATACCCCCCCCTCTTGTTTCAACCCTAGGGTTGGGACACAGATTTCCAGGCACGCATGTGTCAAGCACTGCTGACTCACTGATAAGCCTCCTATTATCCTCAAGCTTCCGGATGAAACTGTTTTGTCATCTTCATTGACGGATTTCTCATAAATGCCACACAGTTTGTCTCTCATCTCATATACACATTCTTCAACTGCATTTTTGGCATCATTTTGCTCCTTCTCGTTTCTGTCATCTTCATTGACAGCTTTCTCATAAATGTCAGACAGCTTGTCCCTCATAACCGTCTGTCCAATCCACCATGGAGGACCGTGATCCATAGGCAACTCAATTGGGCTAGTCTTAATGTCTTCAACATTCTTAAGACGCCTCTCTCTGCAATCCATAAATGTTTTCCACAAAACTTTGAGAACCTTTGCTTCACTAAGCTTTGTTCCAAGTAGGGACTCTTGACATCCCTCTGTGACTTGAGTTGCCTCTCCATACAGCTGTACACAATCATTGACTTTTTGTTGTAAAAGGGAATGATCTTCCTTCTTGAGCTTTGCTTGCTCTAAGATGCTGTGCAGAGGATTTTCCAATTGAGACAACAGGCTGTCACACATTTCTTCAAAGTGACCCCTGTTCCTTTTCCCAGAGATATCAATATCATTCACCAAACATTTCATATTCATAGGCAGATCTGAAGCATTTGCACTCATCAACTTCTTAAACTTTTCGCCCTCCTGAGCGAGTCGCAGTAAAGGCCTACTATTTGATTTGATATTGAGTTTATATTTCTTGCCAAACTCTTCACAGAAGAAGCCAACCAGAACATCATCAACTTTCCTTCCACCAACATAGGGGTCAAAGGCAACAACATAGTTGAACCCAGCGATCTGGGTGGTATCCATTATAGACCTCCTCTCTGCATCAGTGAAGAAGCATGGAACTGCAACACATTCTTTTACAGGTTTCTTCAATGCACTTTCTGCTGAACTATTTGACCGCTCAAGGTCATCTAGTTCTTTTTCTCTATCTGAATTCCACATGGAATGCATCTCAAGATCACGATCAAACTTCTGCCACCCGTCTTTCACCAGTTCCATTTTGGAAACACTCCCTGAAAGGCACTTATTCATTTGCTTCACGTTTTCACCAACAGCCTTAGTTTTCCCCACTAGGTTTTCAGCCTGAACTGAGAAATCATCACATTTCTTACTCAGCTCCTTTGTTTGCTGAAGTTCTAATGATACATTTTCCAATGCTTGAAGTTTTTGAAGGAACGGTTTATTCCAAAGGGGTGATTCAAGCCACATGTCATCACATTTCTGAGGCTCACTCAGGACAGACCCCAAAACACTGATCCTTTTAAAAACTGCATCAGGCACACTATCCCCTCTTTGGGACAGATCCTCTGTTGCCTGGAATTCCTCTTCCAGTTCCTGCAACGGAATCTTCATCTCTTCTACTTGCTGTTCTAAGGCTCGCTTAGACTTTTCTAGCTCCTGAACGCTTTTCACAACATCATCCTTGGAGCTGACCAATTCTTCCATTTCTGTACGCAGCTGTTTAACACTTTCTAGTTCAGCCTTACACTCTAGAGCTTCCTCCAAAGAGCGAGCCAAGAACAGGGCTTTGCTCTCGTTATCACGCACCTCCGTTTCTGCACGTGCGCGTTCTTCTGCATATTTTGCAGACACAGTCTTCTCTTCACCAAGCATCTGATCAAACTTCTTTTTCACATCTTCAACACACTGTAATGAACCAACGCTTTCTTCCATGCGTTTTTTCATATCCGCTATCTGAGCTTGCAATGTTGCGACTTGCTCTGATAGGTTTTTCTTTGCTTCCGCCTCCTCTTTTAATTGTTCCAGGAAGCCATTTTTCTCATCTTCCATTTGTTTGAGCTTTGTGCTAAAACTCAGCCTTTGACACCTCTCTTCCTGTAAGAGTTCCTGCGTGTCTTGCAGCTGCGATTCCAAGATAGAAAAATCTTCCGCAATTTCTCTAGATTTGCTGTCTGCTTGAGAAAGCCGATTTGTGACACTGTCCAACTCAACCTGCAATCGGTTTGCCTTCTCTAACAGCTTAGCACACAATCGGTCACCTTCTGACACCTTGACTTGCGATTCCAGAAGCTGTGCCTCTACTTTTTCCCTCTTATGTTCACAATCTCCTTTTCCCTGCATAAGAGCCTTCACCTCATTGGCTAGTTTCTGGGAATGAGACTGTAATTCTGCCACACAGGCTTCTTTCTCCTTTAACTGCTGCTGGAAACGTTGGGCTTCACCTTTCCAACTTTCACAGTCTGCACGTAATTCATCTACCACATTGCTCAAAGTGGTGTGCTCATACACAGTACTCAGTAATTTAGCCTCTCTTTCACTTTTCTCTTTGTCGCTGAGAGACAATGTCGCTTTCAGAGCAACATTCTGTTCCTGCGACTCCTGCAGGTCTATTTTTGTAGCTCCCAAAGACTGAAGACTTTTTTCCAGCTGATTACGCAACTCCAACATTTCACACATGCTTTGCTTCTGCAAAGTCTGAATTTCAATTTCCTTTTCCATGAGGATGGTATCTTTCTCCTTTATAGTGTCTTGACATTTTTGCAACTCGACCAAAAGAAGAGCAGTGGTTTCTTCCCACTGTAACACATGAGACTTGAGTAGTTCATTCGTTTCCTGCAAGTTTCTATGCTCCATCTTAAGCAATTCCACGGCTTGTTCCTTTTCTTCCATTTTCCGTTGCAAGGCATCCAACTCAGCCCTGCACATATACTCGGTTTCTTCCAAACCGATGGCCTCCATTGGCTGCTGGCGTCTCTGTTTCCAGCCTGCCATGCTCTCTTGGTGATCCTTTTGTTGAGCTGCAAAGCTCCGTTGTTTCAGCATCTCCCCCATTTTGGGTTTACTTTTCATCTGAGAACCCTGCGTCTCCAAAGCAGTTTCATTTGCCCCAGTGTTGCTAGGGACAACAACTTTTCTCTTTAGCCGATTCCGTTCAGGCATGGATGGGGCTGGTTCAAATGGTAGCATCCCCTCCATCCATAGAATTCGGTCTCTCATTTCATCTATCTTTGCATTTTTCAGGCGTTTGGATCGCCCCATCTTCAATAACTCCACAAATTTTTCACAGTCCAGCAAAAAGAAATTTCAGACCACTGTCTCTTTAACACATGTAGTTTTTCTCTCTCTTGCAAGATCTCTTTTCCTGCGCACACAGTTTGTGCAGTCACTTGCACCAGACACAACAAAGTTCATCAAAAAATTTTGAGACCCCTGTCTCTTTAAAACACGTTTTTTTTTTTTTTTTCTGTCAGGATCTTCTCTCCTGCACACATAGATTGTGCAATCCCATGCACCAGACAAAGTTCATCAAACATTTGCACTTCCTTGCAGGGATCTTCACTTCTGCCCACTGCATACCTCCACCATATGTAAGGGATTAGCTCGGTGGTAGGTGTAGATGACTCCTTGGGGGGTGCGTTTTCACAGAGAAATAGCCCAAAAGTGCTTGCAAACAACAGGTTTATGGTTTATTCTTCCAATTTCTTCAAACAAGTGCATGCAGCAAAACAACAAAATAAAATAAAACACAAAATAAATCCTGGCCGCTGTGGGCGTCTACTTTCTCACAGCTGGAACCTACCTAAGAAGTCTTCCCAACCTACTGTTGGGCCGACACTGCTGATCCTACAGCAGACACTCAAATGTCCATTTGTTTGCTTTTCACACAGCACAAACATTGTCCATTGAACATGTCCCTTTGTTTTCTTTCACACAGAAACACTTCGTCTTCTCACCTTTGAGACGTCTTCACTCGTTTTTACCCTCCTGAGCGCACACCGCTTCAGGAGGTCTTCCCCATGCTCACAGCTTTCAGGGGGCACACAGGACTGTCCTCTACCCACATGGCGTCAGGATGCAGCACTCAATAGATTTTCTCTGGACAAATTATAGAGGCCTTGATCTCCTCATTCTGAACAGGTGAAGGCCTTTCAACTTCCTGCTGGCTCTCTCTGCAGCCAACACCCTATAGTATCAGTGAACTTTCTAAATCAGGTGGAAATGTATCTCCTTCCTGTGACTACATTCCCAGACTTACCTGACTTCCTGTCACACAGTATAGATCCTAACACATTACCCAGTTCATACCAGTATAGACCCTAACACATTACCCAGTCCATACCAGTATAGATCCTAACACATTACCCAGTCCATATCAGTATAGATCCTAACACATTACGCAGTCCATACCAGTATAGATCCTAACACATTACCCAGTCCATATCAGTATAGATCCTAACACATTACCCAGACCATACCAGTATAGATCCTAACACATTACCCAGTCAATACCAGTATAGATCCTAACACATTATCGAGTCCATACCAGTATAGATCCTAACACATTACCCAGTCCATATCAGTATAGAACCCAACACATTACCCAGTTCATACCAGTATAGATTCTAACACATTACCCAGTCCATACCAGTATAGATTCTAACACATTATCCAGTCCATATCAGTATAGATCCTAACACATTACCCAGTCCATACCAGTATAGATCCTAACACATTACCCAGTCCATACCAGTATAGATCCTAACACATTACCCAGTCCATACCAGTATAGATCCTAACATCCTAACACATTACCTATTCCATACCAGTATAGATCCTAACACATTACCCAGTCCATACCAGTATAGACCCTAACACATTACCCAGTCCATACCAGTATAGATCCTAACACATTACCACATTACCCAGTCCATATCAGTATAGATCCTAACACATTACCCAGTCCATACCAGTATAGATATCTAACACATTACCCAGTCCATACCAGTATAGATCCTAACACATTACCCAGTCCATACCAGTATAGATCCTAACACATTACCCAGTCCATATCAGTATAGATCCTAACACATTACCCAGTCCATACCAGTATAGATCCTAACACATTACCCAGTCCATACCAGTATAGATCCTAACACATTACCCGGTCCATACCAGTATAGATCCTAACACATTGCCCGGTCCATACCAGTATAGATCCTAACACATTACCCGGTCCATACCAGTATAGATCCTAACACATTACCCAGTCCATAACAGTATAGATCCTAACACATTGCCCAGTCCATAGCAGTATAGATCCTAACACATTACCCAGTCCATACCAGTATAGATCCTAACACATTACCCAGTCCATACCAGTATAGATCCTAACACATTACCCAGTCCATATCAGTATAGATCCTAACACATTACCCAGTCCATACCAGTATAGATCCTAACATATTACCCAGTCCATACCAGTATAGATCCTAACACATTACCCAGTCCATACCAGTATAGATCCTAACACATTACCCAGTCCATACCAGTATAGATCCTAACACATTACCCAGTCCATACCAGTATAGATCCTAACACATTACCCAGTCCATACCAATATAGATCCTAACACATTACCCAGTCCATACCAGTATAGATCCTAACACATTACCCAGTCCATACCAATATAGATCCTAACACATTACCCAGTCCATACCAGTATAGATCCTAACACATTACCCAGGCCATACCAGTATAGATCCTAACACATTACCCAGTCCATACCAGTATAGATCCTAACACATTACCCAGTCCATACCAATATAGATCCTAACACATTACCCAGTCCATACCAGTATAGATCCTAACACATTACCCAGTCCATACCAGTATAGATCCTAACACATTGCCTAGTCCATACCAGTATAGATCCTAACACATTACCCGGTCCATACCAGTATAGATCCTAACACATTACCCAGTCCATACCAGTATAGATCCTAACACATTACCCAGGCCATACCAGTATAGATCCTAACACATTACCCAGTCCATACCAGTATAGATCCTAACACATTACCCAGTCCATACCAGTATAGATCCTAACACATTACCCAGGCCATACCAGTATAGATCCTAACACATTACCCAGTCCATACCAGTATAGATCCTAACACATTACCCAGTCCATACCAGTATAGATCCTAACACATTACCCAGACCATACCAGTATAGATCCTAACACATTACCCAGTCCATACCAGAATAGACCCCAACACATTACCCAGTCTATACCAGTATAGATCCTAACACATTGCCCAGTCCATACCAGTATAGATCCTAACACATTACCCGGTCCATACCAGTATAGATCCTAACACATTACCCAGTCCATACCAGTATAGATCCTAACACATTACCTATTCCTTACCAGTATAGATCCTAAACACATTACCCAGTCCATACCAGTATGGATCCTAACACATTACCCAGTCCATACCAGTATAGATCCTAACACATTGCCCAGTCCATACCAGTATAGATCCTAACACATTACCCAGTCCATACCAGTATAGATCCTAACACATTACCCAGTCCATACCAATATAGATCCTAACACATTACCCAGTCCATACCAGTATAGATCCTAACACATTGCCCAGTCCATACCAGTATAGATCCTAACACATTACCCGGTCCATACCAGTATAGATCCTAACACATTACCCAGTCCATACCAGTATAGATCCTAACACATTACCCAGTCCATACCAGTATAGATCCTAACACATTACCCAGACCATACCAGTATAGATCCTAACACATTACCCAGACCATACCAGTATAGATCCGTACACATTACCCAGTCCATACCAGTATAGATCCTAACACATTACCCAGTCCATACCAGTATAGATCCTAACACATTACCCAGTCCATACCAGTATAGATCCTAACACATTACCCAGTCCATATCAGTATAGATCCTAACACATTACCCAGTGCATACCAGTATAGATCCTAACACATTACCCAGACCATACCAGTATAGATCCTAACACATTACCCAGTCCATACCAGAATAGATCCTAACACATTACCCAGTTCATACCAGTATAGACCCTAACACATTACCCAGTCCATACCAGTATAGATCCTAACACATTACCCAGTCCATATCAGTATAGATCCTAACACATTACGCAGTCCATACCAGTATAGATCCTAACACATTACCCAGTCCATATCAGTATAGATCCTAACACATTACCCAGACCATACCAGTATAGATCCTAACACATTACCCAGTCAATACCAGTATAGATCCTAACACATTACCGAGTCCATACCAGTATAGATCCTAACACATTACCCAGTCCATATCAGTATAGAACCCAACACATTACCCAGTTCATACCAGTATAGATTCTAACACATTACCCAGTCCATACCAGTATAGATTCTAACACATTATCCAGTCCATATCAGTATAGATCCTAACACATTACCTATTCCATACCAGTATAGATCCTAACACATTACCCAGTCCATACCAGTATAGATCCTAACACATTACCCAGTCCATACCAGTATAGATCCTAACACATTACCCAGTCCATACCAGTATAGATCCTAACACATTACCCAGTCCATACCAGTATAGATCCTAACACATTACCCAGTCCATATCAGTATAGATCCTAACACATTACCCAGTCCATACCAGTATAGATATCTAACACATTACCCAGTCCATACCAGTATAGATCCTAACACATTACCCAGTCCATACCAGTATAGATCCTAACACATTACCCAGTCCATATCAGTATAGATCCTAACACATTACCCAGTCCATACCAGTATAGATCCTAACACATTACCCGGTCCATACCAGTATAGATCCTAACACATTACCCAGTCCATAACAGTATAGAACCTAACACATTGCCCAGTCCATAGCAGTATAGATCCTTACACATTACCCAGTCCATACCAGTATAGATCCTAACACATTACCCAGTCCATACCAGTATAGATCCTAACACATTACCCAGTTCATACCAGTATAGACCCTAACACATTACCCAGTCCATACCAGTATAGATCCTAACACATTACCCAGTCCATATCAGTATAGATCCTAACACATTACGCAGTCCATACCAATATAGATCCTAACACATTACCCAGTCCATATCAGTATACATCCTAACACATTACCCAGACCATACCAGTATAGATCCTAACACATTACCCAGTCAATACCAGTATAGATCCTAACACATTATCGAGTCCATACCAGTATAGATCCTAACACATTACCCAGTCCATATCAGTATAGAACCCAACACATTACCCAGTTCATACCAGTATAGATTCTAACACATTACCCAGTCCATACCAGTATAGATTCTAACACATTATCCAGTCCATATCAGTATAGATCCTAACACATTACCCAGTCCATACCAGTATAGATCCTAACACATTACCCAGTCCATACCAGTATAGATCCTAACACATTACCCAGTCCATACCAGTATAGATCCTAACATCCTAACACATTACCTATTCCATACCAGTATAGATCCTAACACATTACCCAGTCCATACCAGTATAGACCCTAACACATTACCCAGTCCATACCAGTATAGATCCTAACACATTACCACATTACCCAGTCCATATCAGTATAGATCCTAACACATTACCCAGTCCATACCAGTATAGATATCTAACACATTACCCAGTCCATACCAGTATAGATCCTAACACATTACCCAGTCCATACCAGTATAGATCCTAACACATTACCCAGTCCATATCAGTATAGATCCTAACACATTACCCAGTCCATACCAGTATAGATATCTAACACATTACCCAGTCCATACCAGTATAGATCCTAACACATTACCCGGTCCATACCAGTATAGATCCTAACACATTGCCCGGTCCATACCAGTATAGATCCTAACACATTACCCGGTCCATACCAGTATAGATCCTAACACATTACCCAGTCCATAACAGTATAGATCCTAACACATTGCCCAGTCCATAGCAGTATAGATCCTTACACATTACCCAGTCCATACCAGTATAGATCCTAACACATTACCCAGTCCATACCAGTATAGATCCTAACACATTACCCAGTTCATACCAGTATAGACCCTAACACATTACCCAGTCCATACCAGTATAGATCCTAACACATTACCCAGTCCATATCAGTATAGATCCTAACACATTACGCAGTCCATACCAGTATAGATCCTAACACATTACCCAGTCCATATCAGTATAGATCCTAACACATTACCCAGACCATACCAGTATAGATCCTAACACATTACCCAGTCAATACCAGTATAGATCCTAACACATTACCGAGTCCATACCAGTATAGATCCTAACACATTACCCAGTCCATATCAGTATAGAACCCAACACATTACCCAGTTCATACCAGTATAGATTCTAACACATTACCCAGTCCATACCAGTATAGATTCTAACACATTATCCAGTCCATATCAGTATAGATCCTAACACATTACCCAGTCCATACCAGTATAGATCCTAACACATTACCCAGTCCATACCAGTATAGATCCTAACACATTACCCAGTCCATACCAGTATAGATCCTAACATCCTAACACATTACCTATTCCATACCAGTATAGATCCTAACACATTACCCAGTCCATACCAGTATAGACCCTAACACATTACCCAGTCCATACCAGTAAAGATCCTAACACATTACCACATTACCCAGTCCATATCAGTATAGATCCTAACACATTACCCAGTCCATACCAGTATAGATCCTAACACATTACCCAGTCCATACCAGTATAGATCCTAACACATTACCCAGTCCATATCAGTATAGATCCTAACACATTACCCAGTCCATACCAGTATAGATCCTAACACATTACCCAGTCCATACCAGTATAGATCCTAACACATTACCCAGTCCATACCAGTATAGATCCTAACACATTACCCAGTCCATACCAGTATAGATCCTAACACATTACCCAGTCCATACCAGTATAGATCCTAACACATTACCCAGTCCATACCAATATAGATCCTAACACATTACCCAGTCCATACCAGTATAGATCCTAACACATTACCCAGTCCATACCAATATAGATCCTAACACATTACCCAGTCCATACCAGTATAGATCCTAACACATTACCCAGGCCATACCAGTATAGATCCTAACACATTACCCAGTCCATACCAGTATAGATCCTAACACATTACCCAGTCCATACCAATATAGATCCTAACACATTACCCAGTCCATACCAGTATAGATCCTAACACATTACCCAGTCCATACCAGTATAGATCCTAACACATTGCCTAGTCCATACCAGTATAGATCCTAACACATTACCCGGTCCATACCAGTATAGATCCTAACACATTACCCAGTCCATACCAGTATAGATCCTAACACATTACCCAGGCCATACCAGTATAGATCCTAACACATTACCCAGTCCATACCAGTATAGATCCTAACACATTACCCAGTCCATACCAGTATAGATCCTAACACATTACCCAGGCCATACCAGTATAGATCCTAACACATTACCCAGTCCATACCAGTATAGATCCTAACACATTACCCAGTCCATACCAATATAGATCCTAACACATTACCCAGTCCATACCAATATAGACCCTAACACATTACCCAGTCCATACCAGTATAGATCCTAACACATTACCCAGTCCATACCAGTATAGATCCTAACACATTACCCAGTCCATACCAATATAGATCCTAACACATTACCCAATCCATACCAGTATAGATCCTAACACATTACCCAGTCCATACCAGTATAGATCCTAACACATTGCCCGGTCCATACCAGTATATATCCTAACACATTGCCCGGTCCATACCAGTATAGATCCTAACACATTGCCCGGTCCATACCAGTATAGATCCTAACACATTACCCAGTCCATACCAGTATAGATCCTAACACATTACCCAGTCCATACCAGTATAGATCCTAACACATTACCCAGGCCATACCAGTATAGATCCTAACACATTACCCAGTCCATACCAGTATAGATCCTAACACATTGCCCAGTCCATACCAGTATAGATCCTAACACATTACCCGGTCCATACCAGTATAGATCCTAACACATTACCCAGTCCATACCAGTATAGATCCTAACACATTGCCCAGTCCATACCAGTATAGATCCTAACACATTACCCGGTCCATACCAGTATAGATCCTAACACATTACCCAGTCCATACCAGTATAGATCCTAACACATTACCCAGGCCATACCAGTATAGATCCTAACACATTACCCAGTCCATACCAGTATAGATCCTAACACATTACCCAGTCCATACCAGTATAGATCCTAACACATTACCCAGGCCATACCAGTATAGATCCTAACACATTACCCAGTCCATACCAGTATAGATCCTAACACATTGCCCAGTCCATACCAGTATAGATCCTAACACATTACCCGGTCCATACCAGTATAGATCCTAACACATTACCCAGTCCATACCAGTATAGATCCTAACACATTACCCAGGCCATACCAGTATAGATCCTAACACATTACCCAGTCCATACCAGTATAGATCCTAACACATTACCCAGTCCATACCAGTATAGATCCTAACACATTACCCAGGCCATACCAGTATAGATCCTAACACATTACCCAGTCCATACCAGTATAGATCCTAACACATTGCCCAGTCCATACCAGTATAGATCCTAACACATTACCCGGTCCATACCAGTATAGATCCTAACACATTACCCAGTCCATACCAGTATAGATCCTAACACATTGCCCAGTCCATACCAGTATAGATCCTAACACATTACCCGGTCCATACCAGTATAGATCCTAACACATTACCCAGTCCATACCAGTATAGATCCTAACACATTACCCAGGCCATACCAGTATAGATCCTAACACATTACCCAGTCCATACCAGTATAGATCCTAACACATTGCCCAGTCCATACCAGTATAGATCCTAACACATTACCCGGTCCATACCAGTATAGATCCTAACACATTACCCAGTCCATACCAGTATAGATCCTAACACATTACCCAGGCCATACCAGTATAGATCCTAACACATTACCCAGTCCATACCAGTATAGATCCTAACACATTACCCAGTCCATACCAGTATAGATCCTAACACATTACCCAGGCCATACCAGTATAGATCCTAACACATTACCCAGTCCATACCAGTATAGATCCTAACACATTACCCAGTCCATACCAATATAGATCCTAACACATTACCCAGTCCATACCAGTATAGATCCTAACACATTACCCAGGCCATACCAGTATAGATCCTAACACATTACCCAGTCCATACCAGTATAGATCCTAACACATTACCCAGTCCATACCAATATAGATCCTAACACATTACCCAGTCCATACCAGTATAGATCCTAACACATTACCCAGTCCATACCAGTATAGATCCTAACACATTGCCTAGTCCATACCAGTATAGATCCTAACACATTACCCGGTCCATACCAGTATAGATCCTAACACATTACCCAGTCCATACCAGTATAGATCCTAACACATTACCCAGTCCATATCAGTATAGATCCTAACACATTACCCAGACCATACCAGTATAGATCCTAACACATTACCCAGTCCATACCAGTATAGATCCTAACACATTACCCAGTCCATATCAGTATAGATCCTAACACATTACGCAGTCCATACCAGTATAGATCCTAACACATTACCCAGTCCATATCAGTATAGATCCTAACACATTACCCAGACCATACCAGTATAGATCCTAACACATTACCCAGTCAATACCAGTATAGATCCTAACACATTACCGAGTCCATACCAGTATAGATCCTAACACATTACCCAGTCCATATCAGTATAGAACCCAACACATTACCCAGTTCATACCAGTATAGATTCTAACACATTACCCAGTCCATACCAGTATAGATTCTAACACATTATCCAGTCCATATCAGTATAGATCCTAACACATTACCCAGTCCATACCAGTATAGATCCTAACACATTACCCAGTCCATACCAGTATAGATCCTAACACATTACCCAGTCCATACCAGTATAGATCCTAACATCCTAACACATTACCTATTCCATACCAGTATAGATCCTAACACATTACCCAGTCCATACCAGTATAGACCCTAACACATTACCCAGTCCATACCAGTATAGATCCTAACACATTACCACATTACCCAGTCCATATCAGTATAGATCCTAACACATTACCCAGTCCATACCAGTATAGATATCTAACACATTACCCAGTCCATACCAGTATAGATCCTAACACATTACCCAGTCCATACCAGTATAGATCCTAACACATTACCCAGTCCATATCAGTATAGATCCTAACACATTACCCAGTCCATACCAGTATAGATCCTAACACATTACCCAGTCCATACCAGTATAGATCCTAACACATTACCCGGTCCATACCAGTATAGATCCTAACACATTGCCCGGTCCATACCAGTATAGATCCCAACACATTACCCGGTCCATACCAGTATAGATCCTAACACATTACCCAGTCCATAACAGTATAGATCCTAACACATTGCCCAGTCCATAGCAGTATAGATCCTTACACATTACCCAGTCCATACCAGTATAGATCCTAACACATTACCACATTACCCAGTCCATATCAGTATAGATCCTAACACATTACCCAGTCCATACCAGTATAGATATCTAACACATTACCCAGTCCATACCAGTATAGATCCTAACATCCTAACACATTACCTATTCCATACCAGTATAGATCCTAACACATTACCCAGTCCATACCAGTATAGACCCTAACACATTACCCAGTCCATACCAGTATAGATCCTAACACATTACCACATTACCCAGTCCATATCAGTATAGATCCTAACACATTACCCAGTCCATACCAGTATAGATATCTAACACATTACCCAGTCCATACCAGTATAGATCCTAACACATTACCCAGTCCATATCAGTATAGATCCTAACACATTACCCAGTCCATACCAGTATAGATCCTAACACATTACCCAGTCCATACCAGTATAGATCCTAACACATTACCCGGTCCATACCAGTATAGATCCTAACACATTGCCTGGTCCATACCAGTATAGATCCTAACACATTACCCGGTCCATACCAGTATAGATCCTAACACATTACCCAGTCCATAACAGTATAGATCCTAACACATTGCCCAGTCCATAGCAGTATAGATCCTTACACATTACCCAGTCCATACCAGTATAGATCCTAACACATTACCCAGTCCATACCAGTATAGATCCTAACACATTACCCAGTTCATACCAGTATAGACCCTAACACATTACCCAGTCCATACCAGTATAGATCCTAACACATTACCCAGTCCATATCAGTATAGATCCTAACACATTACGCAGTCCATACCAGTATAGATCCTAACACATTACCCAGTCCATATCAGTATAGATCCTAACACATTACCCAGACCATACCAGTATAGATCCTAACACATTACCCAGTCAATACCAGTATAGATCCTAACACATTACCGAGTCCATACCAGTATAGATCCTAACACATTACCCAGTCCATATCAGTATAGAACCCAACACATTACCCAGTTCATACCAGTATAGATTCTAACACATTACCCAGTCCATACCAGTATAGATTCTAACACATTATCCAGTCCATATCAGTATAGATCCTAACACATTACCCAGTCCATACCAGTATAGATCCTAACACATTACCCAGTCCATACCAGTATAGATCCTAACACATTACCCAGTCCATACCAGTATAGATCCTAACATCCTAACACATTACCTATTCCATACCAGTATAGATCCTAACACATTACCCAGTCCATACCAGTATAGATCCTAACACATTACCCAGTCCATACCAGTATAGATCCTAACACATTGCCCAGTCCATACCAGTATAGATCCTAACACATTACCCGGTCCATACCAGTATAGATCCTAACACATTACCCAGTCCATACCAGTATAGATCCTAACACATTACCCAGGCCATACCAGTATAGATCCTAACACATTACCCAGTCCATACCAGTATAGATCCTAACACATTGCCCAGTCCATACCAGTATAGATCCTAACACATTACCCGGTCCATACCAGTATAGATCCTAACACATTACCCAGTCCATACCAGTATAGATCCTAACACATTACCCAGGCCATACCAGTATAGATCCTAACACATTACCCAGTCCATACCAGTATAGATCCTAACACATTACCCAGTCCATACCAGTATAGATCCTAACACATTACCCAGGCCATACCAGTATAGATCCTAACACATTACCCAGTCCATACCAGTATAGATCCTAACACATTACCCAGTCCATACCAATATAGATCCTAACACATTACCCAGTCCATACCAGTATAGATCCTAACACATTACCCAGGCCATACCAGTATAGATCCTAACACATTACCCAGTCCATACCAGTATAGATCCTAACACATTACCCAGTCCATACCAATATAGATCCTAACACATTACCCAGTCCATACCAGTATAGATCCTAACACATTACCCAGTCCATACCAGTATAGATCCTAACACATTGCCTAGTCCATACCAGTATAGATCCTAACACATTATCCGGTCCATACCAGTATAGATCCTAACACATTACCCAGTCCATACCAGTATAGATCCTAACACATTACCCAGTCCATATCAGTATAGATCCTAACACATTACCCAGACCATACCAGTATAGATCCTAACACATTACCCAGTCCATACCAGTATAGATCCTAACACATTACCCAGTCCATATCAGTATAGATCCTAACACATTACGCAGTCCATACCAGTATAGATCCTAACACATTACCCAGTCCATATCAGTATAGATCCTAACACATTACCCAGACCATACCAGTATAGATCCTAACACATTACCCAGTCAATACCAGTATAGATCCTAACACATTACCGAGTCCATACCAGTATAGATCCTAACACATTACCCAGTCCATATCAGTATAGAACCCAACACATTACCCAGTTCATACCAGTATAGATTCTAACACATTACCCAGTCCATACCAGTATAGATTCTAACACATTATCCAGTCCATATCAGTATAGATCCTAACACATTACCCAGTCCATACCAGTATAGATCCTAACACATTACCCAGTCCATACCAGTATAGATCCTAACACATTACCCAGTCCATACCAGTATAGATCCTAACATCCTAACACATTACCTATTCCATACCAGTATAGATCCTAACACATTACCCAGTCCATACCAGTATAGACCCTAATACATTACCCAGTCCATACCAGTATAGATCCTAACACATTACCACATTACCCAGTCCATATCAGTATAGATCCTAACACATTACCCAGTCCATACCAGTATAGATATCTAACACATTACCCAGTCCATACCAGTATAGATCCTAACACATTACCCAGTCCATACCAGTATAGATCCTAACACATTACCCAGTCCATATCAGTATAGATCCTAACACATTACCCAGTCCATACCAGTATAGATCCTAACACATTACCCAGTCCATACCAGTATAGATCCTAACACATTACCCGGTCCATACCAGTATAGATCCTAACACATTGCCCGGTCCATACCAGTATAGATCCCAACACATTACCCGGTCCATACCAGTATAGATCCTAACACATTACCCAGTCCATAACAGTATAGATCCTAACACATTGCCCAGTCCATAGCAGTATAGATCCTTACACATTACCCAGTCCATACCAGTATAGATCCTAACACATTACCACATTACCCAGTCCATATCAGTATAGATCCTAACACATTACCCAGTCCATACCAGTATAGATATCTAACACATTACCCAGTCCATACCAGTATAGATCCTAACATCCTAACACATTACCTATTCCATACCAGTATAGATCCTAACACATTACCCAGTCCATACCAGTATAGACCCTAACACATTACCCAGTCCATACCAGTATAGATCCTAACACATTACCACATTACCCAGTCCATATCAGTATAGATCCTAACACATTACCCAGTCCATACCAGTATAGATATCTAACACATTACCCAGTCCATACCAGTATAGATCCTAACACATTACCCAGTCCATATCAGTATAGATCCTAACACATTACCCAGTCCATACCAGTATAGATCCTAACACATTACCCAGTCCATACCAGTATAGATCCTAACACATTACCCGGTCCATACCAGTATAGATCCTAACACATTGCCCGGTCCATACCAGTATAGATCCTAACACATTACCCGGTCCATACCAGTATAGATCCTAACACATTACCCAGTCCATAACAGTATAGATCCTAACACATTGCCCAGTCCATAGCAGTATAGATCCTTACACATTACCCAGTCCATACCAGTATAGATCCTAACACATTACCCAGTCCATACCAGTATAGATCCTAACACATTACCCAGTTCATACCAGTATAGACCCTAACACATTACCCAGTCCATACCAGTATAGATCCTAACACATTACCCAGTCCATATCAGTATAGATCCTAACACATTACGCAGTCCATACCAGTATAGATCCTAACACATTACCCAGTCCATATCAGTATAGATCCTAACACATTACCCAGACCATACCAGTATAGATCCTAACACATTACCCAGTCAATACCAGTATAGATCCTAACACATTACCGAGTCCATACCAGTATAGATCCTAACACATTACCCAGTCCATATCAGTATAGAACCCAACACATTACACAGTTCATACCAGTATAGATTCTAACACATTACCCAGTCCATACCAGTATAGATTCTAACACATTATCCAGTCCATATCAGTATAGATCCTAACACATTACCCAGTCCATACCAGTATAGATCCTAACACATTACCCAGTCCATACCAGTATAGATCCTAACACATTACCCAGTCCATACCAGTATAGATCCTAACATCCTAACACATTACCTATTCCATACCAGTATAGATCCTAACACATTACCCAGTCCATACCAGTATAGACCCTAACACATTACCCAGTCCATACCAGTATAGATCCTAACACATTACCACATTACCCAGTCCATATCAGTATAGATCCTAACACATTACCCAGTCCATACCAGTATAGATCCTAACACATTACCCAGTCCATACCAGTATAGATCCTAGCACATTACCCAGTCCATATCAGTATAGATCCTAACACATTACCCAGTCCATACCAGTATAGATCCTAACACATTACCCAGTCCATACCAGTATAGATCCTAACACATTACCCAGTCCATACCAGTATAGATCCTAACACATTACCCAGTCCATACCAGTATAGATCCTAACACATTACCCAGTCCATACCAGTATAGATCCTAACACATTACCCAGTCCATACCAATATAGATCCTAACACATTACCCAGTCCATACCAGTATAGATCCTAACACATTACCCAGTCCATACCAATATAGATCCAAACACATTACCCAGTCCATACCAGTATAGATCCTAACACATTACCCAGGCCATACCAGTATAGATCCTAACACATTACCCAGTCCATACCAGTATAGATCCTAACACATTACCCAGTCCATACCAATATAGATCCTAACACATTACCCAGTCCATACCAGTATAGATCCTAACACATTACCCAGTCCATACCAGTATAGATCCTAACACATTGCCTAGTCCATACCAGTATAGATCCTAACACATTACCCGGTCCATACCAGTATAGATCCTAACACATTACCCAGTCCATACCAGTATAGATCCTAACACATTACCCAGGCCATACCAGTATAGATCCTAACACATTACCCAGTCCATACCAGTATAGATCCTAACACATTACCCAGTCCATACCAGTATAGATCCTAACACATTACCCAGGCCATACCAGTATAGATCCTAACACATTACCCAGTCCATACCAGTATAGATCCTAACACATTACCCAGTCCATACCAATATAGATCCTAACACATTACCCAGTCCATACCAATATAGACCCTAACACATTACCCAGTCCATACCAGTATAGATCCTAACACATTACCCAGTCCATACCAGTATAGATCCTAACACATTACCCAGTCCATACCAATATAGATCCTAACACATTACCCAATCCATACCAGTATAGATCCTAACACATTACCCAGTCCATACCAGTATAGATCCTAACACATTGCCCGGTCCATACCAGTATATATCCTAACACATTGCCCGGTCCATACCAGTATAGATCCTAACACATTGCCCGGTCCATACCAGTATAGATCCTAACACATTACCCAGTCCATACCAGTATAGATCCTAACACATTACCCAGTCCATACCAGTATAGATCCTAACACATTACCCAGGCCATACCAGTATAGATCCTAACACATTACCCAGTCCATACCAGTATAGATCCTAACACATTGCCCAGTCCATACCAGTATAGATCCTAACACATTACCCGGTCCATACCAGTATAGATCCTAACACATTACCCAGTCCATACCAGTATAGATCCTAACACATTAACCAGTCCATACCAGTATAGATCCTAACACATTACCCGGTCCATACCAGTATAGATCCTAACACATTACCCAGTCCATACCAGTATAGATCCTAACACATTACCCAGGCCATACCAGTATAGATCCTAACACATTACCCAGTCCATACCAGTATAGATCCTAACACATTACCCAGTCCATACCAGTATAGATCCTAACACATTACCCAGGCCATACCAGTATAGATCCTAACACATTACCCAGTCCATACCAGTATAGATCCTAACACATTGCCCAGTCCATACCAGTATAGATCCTAACACATTACCCGGTCCATACCAGTATAGATCCTAACACATTACCTAGTCCATACCAGTATAGATCCTAACACATTACCCAGGCCATACCAGTATAGATCCTAACACATTACCCAGTCCATACCAGTATAGATCCTAACACATTACCCAGTCCATACCAGTATAGATCCTAACACATTACCCAGGCCATACCAGTATAGATCCTAACACATTACCCAGTCCATACCAGTATAGATCCTAACACATTGCCCAGTCCATACCAGTATAGATCCTAACACATTACCCGGTCCATACCAGTATAGATCCTAACACATTACCCAGTCCATACCAGTATAGATCCTAACACATTGCCCAGTCCATACCAGTATAGATCCTAACACATTACCCGGTCCATACCAGTATAGATCCTAACACATTACCCAGTCCATACCAGTATAGATCCTAACACATTACCCAGGCCATACCAGTATAGATCCTAACACATTACCCAGTCCATACCAGTATAGATCCTAACACATTACCCAGTCCATACCAGTATAGATCCTAACACATTGCCCAGTCCATACCAGTATAGATCCTAACACATTACCCGGTCCATACCAGTATAGATCCTAACACATTACCCAGTCCATACCAGTATAGATCCTAACACATTACCCAGGCCATACCAGTATAGATCCTAACACATTACCCAGTCCATACCAGTATAGATCCTAACACATTACCCAGTCCATACCAGTATAGATCCTAACACATTACCCAGGCCATACCAGTATAGATCCTAACACATTACCCAGTCCATACCAGTATAGATCCTAACACATTACCCAGTCCATACCAATATAGATCCTAACACATTACCCAGTCCATACCAGTATAGATCCTAACACATTACCCAGTCCATACCAGTATAGATCCTAACACATTGCCTAGTCCATACCAGTATAGATCCTAACACATTACCCGGTCCATACCAGTATAGATCCTAACACATTACCCAGTCCATACCAGTATAGATCCTAACACATTACCCAGTCCATATCAGTATAGATCCTAACACATTACCCAGACCATACCAGTATAGATCCTAACACATTACCCAGTCCATACCAGTATAGATCCTAACACATTACCCAGTCCATATCAGTATAGATCCTAACACATTACGCAGTCCATACCAGTATAGATCCTAACACATTACCCAGTCCATACCAGTATAGATCCTAACACATTACCCAGTCCATACCAGTATAGATCCTAACACATTACCCAGTCCATACCAGTATAGATCCTAACATCCTAACACATTACCTATTCCATACCAGTATAGATCCTAACACATTACCCAGTCCATACCAGTATAGATCCTAACACATTACCCAGTCCATACCAGTATAGATCCTAACACATTGCCCAGTCCATACCAGTATAGATCCTAACACATTACCCGGTCCATACCAGTATAGATCCTAACACATTACCCAGTCCATACCAGTATAGATCCTAACACATTACCCAGGCCATACCAGTATAGATCCTAACACATTACCCAGTCCATACCAGTATAGATCCTAACACATTGCCCAGTCCATACCAGTATAGATCCTAACACATTACCCGGTCCATACCAGTATAGATCCTAACACATTACCCAGTCCATACCAGTATAGATCCTAACACATTACCCAGGCCATACCAGTATAGATCCTAACACATTACCCAGTCCATACCAGTATAGATCCTAACACATTACCCAGTCCATACCAGTATAGATCCTAACACATTACCCAGGCCATACCAGTATAGATCCTAACACATTACCCAGTCCATACCAGTATAGATCCTAACACATTACCCAGTCCATACCAATATAGATCCTAACACATTACCCAGTCCATACCAGTATAGATCCTAACACATTACCCAGGCCATACCAGTATAGATCCTAACACATTACCCAGTCCATACCAGTATAGATCCTAACACATTACCCAGTCCATACCAATATAGATCCTAACACATTACCCAGTCCATACCAGTATAGATCCTAACACATTACCCAGTCCATACCAGTATAGATCCTAACACATTGCCTAGTCCATACCAGTATAGATCCTAACACATTACCCGGTCCATACCAGTATAGATCCTAACACATTACCCAGTCCATACCAGTATAGATCCTAACACATTACCCAGTCCATATCAGTATAGATCCTAACACATTACCCAGACCATACCAGTATAGATCCTAACACATTACCCAGTCCATACCAGTATAGATCCTAACACATTACCCAGTCCATATCAGTATAGATCCTAACACATTACGCAGTCCATACCAGTATAGATCCTAACACATTACCCAGTCCATATCAGTATAGATCCTAACACATTACCCAGACCATACCAGTATAGATCCTAACACATTACCCAGTCAATACCAGTATAGATCCTAACACATTACCGAGTCCATACCAGTATAGATCCTAACACATTACCCAGTCCATATCAGTATAGAACCCAACACATTACCCAGTTCATACCAGTATAGATTCTAACACATTACCCAGTCCATACCAGTATAGATTCTAACACATTATCCAGTCCATATCAGTATAGATCCTAACACATTACCCAGTCCATACCAGTATAGATCCTAACACATTACCCAGTCCATACCAGTATAGATCCTAACACATTACCCAGTCCATACCAGTATAGATCCTAACATCCTAACACATTACCTATTCCATACCAGTATAGATCCTAACACATTACCCAGTCCATACCAGTATAGACCCTAACACATTACCCAGTCCATACCAGTATAGATCCTAACACATTACCACATTACCCAGTCCATATCAGTATAGATCCTAACACATTACCCAGTCCATACCAGTATAGATATCTAACACATTACCCAGTCCATACCAGTATAGATCCTAACACATTACCCAGTCCATACCAGTATAGATCCTAACACATTACCCAGTCCATATCAGTATAGATCCTAACACATTACCCAGTCCATACCAGTATAGATCCTAACACATTACCCAGTCCATACCAGTATAGATCCTAACACATTACCCGGTCCATACCAGTATAGATCCTAACACATTGCCCGGTCCATACCAGTATAGATCCCAACACATTACCCGGTCCATACCAGTATAGATCCTAACACATTACCCAGTCCATAACAGTATAGATCCTAACACATTGCCCAGTCCATAGCAGTATAGATCCTTACACATTACCCAGTCCATACCAGTATAGATCCTAACACATTACCACATTACACAGTCCATATCAGTATAGATCCTAACACATTACCCAGTCCATACCAGTATAGATATCTAACACATTACCCAGTCCATACCAGTATAGATCCTAACATCCTAACACATTACCTATTCCATACCAGTATAGATCCTAACACATTACCCAGTCCATACCAGTATAGACCCTAACACATTACCCAGTCCATACCAGTATAGATCCTAACACATTACCACATTACCCAGTCCATATCAGTATAGATCCTAACACATTACCCAGTCCATACCAGTATAGATATCTAACACATTACCCAGTCCATACCAGTATAGATCCTAACACATTACCCAGTCCATATCAGTATAGATCCTAACACATTACCCAGTCCATACCAGTATAGATCCTAACACATTACCCAGTCCATACCAGTATAGATCCTAACACATTACCCGGTCCATACCAGTATAGATCCTAACACATTGCCCGGTCCATACCAGTATAGATCCTAACACATTACCCGGTCCATACCAGTATAGATCCTAACACATTACCCAGTCCATAACAGTATAGATCCTAACACATTGCCCAGTCCATAGCAGTATAGATCCTTACACATTACCCAGTCCATACCAGTATAGATCCTAACACATTACCCAGTCCATACCAGTATAGATCCTAACACATTACCCAGTTCATACCAGTATAGACCCTAACACATTACCCAGTCCATACCAGTATAGATCCTAACACATTACCCAGTCCATATCAGTATAGATCCTAACACATTACGCAGTCCATACCAGTATAGATCCTAACACATTACCCAGTCCATATCAGTATAGATCCTAACACATTACCCAGACCATACCAGTATAGATCCTAACACATTACCCAGTCAATACCAGTATAGATCCTAACACATTACCGAGTCCATACCAGTATAGATCCTAACACATTACCCAGTCCATATCAGTATAGAACCCAACACATTACCCAGTTCATACCAGTATAGATTCTAACACATTACCCAGTCCATACCAGTATAGATTCTAACACATTATCCAGTCCATATCAGTATAGATCCTAACACATTACCCAGTCCATACCAGTATAGATCCTAACACATTACCCAGTCCATACCAGTATAGATCCTAACACATTACCCAGTCCATACCAGTATAGATCCTAACACATTACCTATTCCATACCAGTATAGATCCTAACACATTACCCAGTCCATACCAGTATAGACCCTAACACATTACCCAGTCCATACCAGTATAGATCCTAACACATTACCACATTACCCAGTCCATATCAGTATAGATCCTAACACATTACCCAGTCCATACCAGTATAGATCCTAACACATTACCCAGTCCATACCAGTATAGATCCTAGCACATTACCCAGTCCATATCAGTATAGATCCTAACACATTACCCAGTCCATACCAGTATAGATCCTAACACATTACCCAGTCCATACCAGTATAGATCCTAACACATTACCCAGTCCATACCAGTATAGATCCTAACACATTACCCAGTCCATACCAGTATAGATCCTAACACATTACCCAGTCCATACCAGTATAGATCCTAACACATTACCCAGTCCATACCAATATAGATCCTAACACATTACCCAGTCCATACCAGTATAGATCCTAACACATTACCCAGTCCATACCAATATAGATCCTAACACATTACCCAGTCCATACCAGTATAGATCCTAACACATTACCCAGGCCATACCAGTATAGATCCTAACACATTACCCAGTCCATACCAGTATAGATCCTAACACATTACCCAGTCCATACCAATATAGATCCTAACACATTACCCAGTCCATACCAGTATAGATCCTAACACATTACCCAGTCCATACCAGTATAGATCCTAACACATTGCCTAGTCCATACCAGTATAGATCCTAACACATTACCCGGTCCATACCAGTATAGATCCTAACACATTACCCAGTCCATACCAGTATAGATCCTAACACATTACCCAGGCCATACCAGTATAGATCCTAACACATTACCCAGTCCATACCAGTATAGATCCTAACACATTACCCAGTCCATACCAGTATAGATCCTAACACATTACCCAGGCCATACCAGTATAGATCCTAACACATTACCCAGTCCATACCAGTATAGATCCTAACACATTACCCAGTCCATACCAATATAGATCCTAACACATTACCCAGTCCATACCAATATAGACCCTAACACATTACCCAGTCCATACCAGTATAGATCCTAACACATTACCCAGTCCATACCAGTATAGATCCTAACACATTACCCAGTCCATACCAATATAGATCCTAACACATTACCCAATCCATACCAGTATAGATCCTAACACATTACCCAGTCCATACCAGTATAGATCCTAACACATTGCCCGGTCCATACCAGTATATATCCTAACACATTGCCCGGTCCATACCAGTATAGATCCTAACACATTGCCCGGTCCATACCAGTATAGATCCTAACACATTACCCAGTCCATACCAGTATAGATCCTAACACATTACCCAGTCCATACCAGTATAGATCCTAACACATTACCCAGGCCATACCAGTATAGATCCTAACACATTACCCAGTCCATACCAGTATAGATCCTAACACATTGCCCAGTCCATACCAGTATAGATCCTAACACATTACCCGGTCCATACCAGTATAGATCCTAACACATTACCCAGTCCATACCAGTATAGATCCTAACACATTGCCCAGTCCATACCAGTATAGATCCTAACACATTACCCGGTCCATACCAGTATAGATCCTAACACATTACCCAGTCCATACCAGTATAGATCCTAACACATTACCCAGGCCATACCAGTATAGATCCTAACACATTACCCAGTCCATACCAGTATAGATCCTAACACATTACCCAGTCCATACCAGTATAGATCCTAACACATTACCCAGGCCATACCAGTATAGATCCTAACACATTACCCAGTCCATACCAGTATAGATCCTAACACATTGCCCAGTCCATACCAGTATAGATCCTAACACATTACCCGGTCCATACCAGTATAGATCCTAACACATTACCTAGTCCATACCAGTATAGATCCTAACACATTACCCAGGCCATACCAGTATAGATCCTAACACATTACCCAGTCCATACCAGTATAGATCCTAACACATTACCCAGTCCATACCAGTATAGATCCTAACACATTACCCAGGCCATACCAGTATAGATCCTAACACATTACCCAGTCCATACCAGTATAGATCCTAACACATTGCCCAGTCCATACCAGTATAGATCCTAACACATTACCCGGTCCATACCAGTATAGATCCTAACACATTACCCAGTCCATACCAGTATAGATCCTAACACATTGCCCAGTCCATACCAGTATAGATCCTAACACATTACCCGGTCCATACCAGTATAGATCCTAACACATTACCCAGTCCATACCAGTATAGATCCTAACACATTACCCAGGCCATACCAGTATAGATCCTAACACATTACCCAGTCCATACCAGTATAGATCCTAACACATTACCCAGTCCATACCAGTATAGATCCTAACACATTGCCCAGTCCATACCAGTATAGATCCTAACACATTACCCGGTCCATACCAGTATAGATCCTAACACATTACCCAGTCCATACCAGTATAGATCCTAACACATTACCCAGGCCATACCAGTATAGATCCTAACACATTACCCAGTCCATACCAGTATAGATCCTAACACATTACCCAGTCCATACCAGTATAGATCCTAACACATTACCCAGGCCATACCAGTATAGATCCTAACACATTACCCAGTCCATACCAGTATAGATCCTAACACATTACCCAGTCCATACCAATATAGATCCTAACACATTACCCAGTCCATACCAGTATAGATCCTAACACATTACCCAGTCCATACCAGTATAGATCCTAACACATTGCCTAGTCCATACCAGTATAGATCCTAACACATTACCCGGTCCATACCAGTATAGATCCTAACACATTACCCAGTCCATACCAGTATAGATCCTAACACATTACCCAGTCCATATCAGTATAGATCCTAACACATTACCCAGACCATACCAGTATAGATCCTAACACATTACCCAGTCCATACCAGTATAGATCCTAACACATTACCCAGTCCATATCAGTATAGATCCTAACACATTACGCAGTCCATACCAGTATAGATCCTAACACATTACCCAGTCCATATCAGTATAGATCCTAACACATTACCCAGACCATACCAGTATAGATCCTAACACATTACCCAGTCAATACCAGTATAGATCCTAACACATTACCGAGTCCATACCAGTATAGATCCTAACACATTACCCAGTCCATATCAGTATAGAACAAAACACATTACCCAGTTCATACCAGTATAGATTCTAACACATTACCCAGTCCATACCAGTATAGATTCTAACACATTATCCAGTCCATATCAGTATAGATCCTAACACATTACCCAGTCCATACCAGTATAGATCCTAACACATTACCCAGTCCATACCAGTATAGATCCTAACACATTACCCAGTCCATACCAGTATAGATCCTAACATCCTAACACATTACCTATTCCATACCAGTATAGATCCTAACACATTACCCAGTCCATACCAGTATAGACCCTAACACATTACCCAGTCCATACCAGTATAGATCCTAACACATTACCACATTACCCAGTCCATATCAGTATAGATCCTAACACATTACCCAGTCCATACCAGTATAGATATCTAACACATTACCCAGTCCATACCAGTATAGATCCTAACACATTACCCAGTCCATACCAGTATAGATCCTAACACATTACCCAGTCCATATCAGTATAGATCCTAACACATTACCCAGTCCATACCAGTATAGATCCTAACACATTACCCAGTCCATACCAGTATAGATCCTAACACATTACCCGGTCCATACCAGTATAGATCCTAACACATTGCCCGGTCCATACCAGTATAGATCCTAACACATTACCCGGTCCATACCAGTATAGATCCTAACACATTACCCAGTCCATAACAGTATAGATCCTAACACATTGCCCAGTCCATAGCAGTATAGATCCTTACACATTACCCAGTCCATACCAGTATAGATCCTAACACATTACCCAGTCCATACCAGTATAGATCCTAACACATTACCCAGTTCATACCAGTATAGACCCTAACACATTACCCAGTCCATACCAGTATAGATCCTAACACATTACCCAGTCCATATCAGTATAGATCCTAACACATTACGCAGTCCATACCAGTATAGATCCTAACACATTACCCAGTCCATATCAGTATAGATCCTAACACATTACCCAGACCATACCAGTATAGATCCTAACACATTACCCAGTCAATACCAGTATAGATCCTAACACATTACCCAGTCCATACCAGTATAGATCCTAACACATTACCCAGTCCATACCAATATAGATCCTAACACATTACCCAGTCCATACCAGTATAGATCCTAACACATTACCCAGTCCATACCAGTATAGATCCTAACACATTGCCTAGTCCATACCAGTATAGATCCTAACACATTACCCGGTCCATACCAGTATAGATCCTAACACATTACCCAGTCCATACCAGTATAGATCCTAACACATTACCCAGGCCATACCAGTATAGATCCTAACACATTACCCAGGCCATACCAGTATAGATCCTAACACATTACCCAGTCCATACCAGTATAGATCCTAACACATTACCCAGGCCATACCAGTATAGATCCTAACACATTACCCAGTCCATACCAGTATAGATCCTAACACATTACCCAGTCCATACCAATATAGATCCTAACACATTACCCAGTCCATACCAATATAGACCCTAACACATTACCCAGTCCATACCAGTATAGATCCTAACACATTACCCAGTCCATACCAGTATAGATCCTAACACATTACCCAGTCCATACCAGTATAGATCCTAACACATTACCCAGTCCATACCAATATAGATCCTAACACATTACCCAATCCATACCAGTATAGATCCTAACACATTACCCGGTCCATACCAGTATAGATCCTAACACATTGCCCGGTCCATACCAGTATAGATCCTAACACATTGCCCGGTCCATACCAGTATAGATCCTAACACATTACCCAGTCCATACCAGTATAGATCCTAACACATTACCCAGTCCATACCAGTATAGATCCTAACACATTACCCAGGCCATACCAGTATAGATCCTAACACATTACCCAGTCCATACCAGTATAGATCCTAACACATTGCCCAGTCCATACCAGTATAGATCCTAACACATTACCCGGTCCATACCAGTATAGATCCTAACACATTACCCAGTCCATACCAGTATAGATCCTAACACATTGCCCAGTCCATACCAGTATAGATCCTAACACATTACCCGGTCCATACCAGTATAGATCCTAACACATTACCCAGTCCATACCAGTATAGATCCTAACACATTACCCAGGCCATACCAGTATAGATCCTAACACATTACCCAGTCCATACCAGTATAGATCCTAACACATTACCCAGTCCATACCAGTATAGATCCTAACACATTACCCAGGCCATACCAGTATAGATCCTAACACATTACCCAGTCCATACCAGTATAGATCCTAACACATTGCCCAGTCCATACCAGTATAGATCCTAACACATTACCCGGTCCATACCAGTATAGATCCTAACACATTACCTAGTCCATACCAGTATAGATCCTAACACATTACCCAGGCCATACCAGTATAGATCCTAACACATTACCCAGTCCATACCAGTATAGATCCTAACACATTACCCAGTCCATACCAGTATAGATCCTAACACATTACCCAGGCCATACCAGTATAGATCCTAACACATTACCCAGTCCATACCAGTATAGATCCTAACACATTGCCCAGTCCATACCAGTATAGATCCTAACACATTACCCGGTCCATACCAGTATAGATCCTAACACATTACCCAGTCCATACCAGTATAGATCCTAACACATTGCCCAGTCCATACCAGTATAGATCCTAACACATTACCCGGTCCATACCAGTATAGATCCTAACACATTACCCAGTCCATACCAGTATAGATCCTAACACATTACCCAGGCCATACCAGTATAGATCCTAACACATTACCCAGTCCATACCAGTATAGATCCTAACACATTACCCAGTCCATACCAGTATAGATCCTAACACATTGCCCAGTCCATACCAGTATAGATCCTAACACATTACCCGGTCCATACCAGTATAGATCCTAACACATTACCCGGTCCATACCAGTATAGATCCTAACACATTACCCAGGCCCTACCAGTATAGATCCTAACACATTACCCAGTCCATACCAGTATAGATCCTAACACATTACCCAGTCCATACCAGTATAGATCCTAACACATTACCCAGGCCATACCCGTATAGATCCTAACACATTACCCAGTCCATACCAGTATAGATCCTAACACATTACCCAGTCCATACCAATATAGATCCTAACACATTACCCAGTCCATACCAGTATAGATCCTAACACATTACCCAGTCCATACCAGTATAGATCCTAACACATTGCCTAGTCCATACCAGTATAGATCCTAACACATTACCCGGTCCATACCAGTATAGATCCTAACACATTACCCAGTCCATACCAGTATAGATCCTAACACATTACCCAGTCCATATCAGTATAGATCCTAACACATTACCCAGACCATACCAGTATAGATCCTAACACATTACCCAGTCCATACCAGTATAGATCCTAACACATTACCCAGTCCATATCAGTATAGATCCTAACACATTACGCAGTCCATACCAGTATAGATCCTAACACATTACCCAGTCCATATCAGTATAGATCCTAACACATTACCCAGACCATACCAGTATAGATCCTAACACATTACCCAGTCAATACCAGTATAGATCCTAACACATTACCGAGTCCATACCAGTATAGATCCTAACACATTACCCAGTCCATATCAGTATAGAACCCAACACATTACCCAGTTCATACCAGTATAGATTCTAACACATTACCCAGTCCATACCAGTATAGATTCTAACACATTATCCAGTCCATATCAGTATAGATCCTAACACATTACCCAGTCCATACCAGTATAGATCCTAACACATTACCCAGTCCATACCAGTATAGATCCTAACACATTACCCAGTCCATACCAGTATAGATCCTAACATCCTAACACATTACCTATTCCATACCAGTATAGATCCTAACACATTACCCAGTCCATACCAGTATAGACCCTAACACATTACCCAGTCCATACCAGTATAGATCCTAACACATTACCACATTACCCAGTCCATATCAGTATAGATCCTAACACATTACCCAGTCCATACCAGTATAGATATCTAACACATTACCCAGTCCATACCAGTATAGATCCTAACACATTACCCAGTCCATACCAGTATAGATCCTAACACATTACCCAGTCCATACCAGTATAGATCCTAACACATTACCCAGGCCATACCAGTATAGATCCTAACACATTACCCAGTCCATACCAGTATAGATCCTAACACATTACCCAGTCCATACCAGTATAGATCCTAACACATTGCCCAGTCCATACCAGTATAGATCCTAACACATTACCCGGTCCATACCAGTATAGATCCTAACACATTACCCAGTCCATACCAGTATAGATCCTAACACATTACCCAGGCCATACCAGTATAGATCCTAACACATTACCCAGTCCATACCAGTATAGATCCTAACACATTACCCAGTCCATACCAGTATAGATCCTAACACATTACCCAGGCCATACCAGTATAGATCCTAACACATTACCCAGTCCATACCAGTATAGATCCTAACACATTACCCAGTCCATACCAATATAGATCCTAACACATTACCCAGTCCATACCAGTATAGATCCTAACACATTACCCAGTCCATACCAGTATAGATCCTAACACATTGCCTAGTCCATACCAGTATAGATCCTAACACATTACCCGGTCCATACCAGTATAGATCCTAACACATTACCCAGTCCATACCAGTATAGATCCTAACACATTACCCAGTCCATATCAGTATAGATCCTAACACATTACCCAGACCATACCAGTATAGATCCTAACACATTACCCAGTCCATACCAGTATAGATCCTAACACATTACCCAGTCCATATCAGTATAGATCCTAACACATTACGCAGTCCATACCAGTATAGATCCTAACACATTACCCAGTCCATATCAGTATAGATCCTAACACATTACCCAGACCATACCAGTATAGATCCTAACACATTACCCAGTCAATACCAGTATAGATCCTAACACATTACCGAGTCCATACCAGTAGAGATTCTAACACATTACCTAGTCCATATCAGTATAGAACCCAACACATTACCCAGTTCATACCAGTATAGATTCTAACACATTACCCAGTCCATACCAGTATAGATTCTAACACATTATCCAGTCCATATCAGTATAGATCCTAACACATTACCCAGTCCATACCAGTATAGATCCTAACACATTACCCAGTCCATACCAGTATAGATCCTAACACATTACCCAGTCCATACCAGTATAGATCCTAACATCCTAACACATTACCTATTCCATACCAGTATAGATCCTAACACATTACCCAGTCCATACCAGTATAGACCCTAACACATTACCCAGTCCATACCAGTATAGATCCTAACACATTACCACATTACCCAGTCCATATCAGTATAGATCCTAACACATTACCCAGTCCATACCAGTATAGATATCTAACACATTACCCAGTCCATACCAGTATAGATCCTAACACATTACCCAGTCCATACCAGTATAGATCCTAACACATTACCCAGTCCATATCAGTATAGATCCTAACACATTACCCAGTCCATACCAGTATAGATCCTAACACATTACCCAGTCCATACCAGTATAGATCCTAACACATTACCCGGTCCATACCAGTATAGATCCTAACACATTGCCCGGTCCATACCAGTATAGATCCTAACACATTACCCGGTCCATACCAGTATAGATCCTAACACATTACCCAGTCCATAACAGTATAGATCCTAACACATTGCCCAGTCCATAGCAGTATAGATCCTTACACATTACCCAGTCCATACCAGTATAGATCCTAACACATTACCCAGTCCATACCAGTATAGATCCTAACACATTACCCAGTTCATACCAGTATAGACCCTAACACATTACCCAGTCCATACCAGTATAGATCCTAACACATTACCCAGTCCATATCAGTATAGATCCTAACACATTACGCAGTCCATACCAGTATAGATCCTAACACATTACCCAGTCCATATCAGTATAGATCCTAACACATTACCCAGACCATACCAGTATAGATCCTAACACATTACCCAGTCAATACCAGTATAGATCCTAACACATTACCGAGTCCATACCAGTATAGATCCTAACACATTACCCAGTCCATATCAGTATAGAACCCAACACATTACCCAGTTCATACCAGTATAGATTCTAACACATTACCCAGTCCATACCAGTATAGATTCTAACACATTATCCAGTCCATATCAGTATAGATCCTAACACATTACCCAGTCCATACCAGTATAGATCCTAACACATTACCCAGTCCATACCAGTATAGATCCTAACACATTACCCAGTCCATACCAGTATAGATCCTAACATCCTAACACATTACCTATTCCATACCAGTATAGATCCTAACACATTACCCAGTCCATACCAGTATAGACCCTAACACATTACCCAGTCCATACCAGTATAGATCCTAACACATTACCACATTACCCAGTCCATATCAGTATAGATCCTAACACATTACCCAGTCCATACCAGTATAGATCCTAACACATTACCCAGTCCATACCAGTATAGATCCTAACACATTACCCAGTCCATATCAGTATAGATCCTAACACATTACCCAGTCCATACCAGTATAGATCCTAACATATTACCCAGTCCATACCAGTATAGATCCTAACACATTACCCAGTCCATACCAGTATAGATCCTAACACATTACCCAGTCCATACCAGTATAGATCCTAACACATTACCCAGTCCATACCAGTATAGATCCTAACACATTACCCAGTCCATACCAATATAGATCCTAACACATTACCCAGTCCATACCAGTATAGATCCTAACACATTACCCAGTCCATACCAATATAGATCCTAACACATTACCCAGTCCATACCAGTATAGATCCTAACACATTACCCAGGCCATACCAGTATAGATCCTAACACATTACCCAGTCCATACCAGTATAGATCCTAACACATTACCCAGTCCATACCAATATAGATCCTAACACATTACCCAGTCCATACCAGTATAGATCCTAACACATTACCCAGTCCATACCAGTATAGATCCTAACACATTGCCTAGTCCATACCAGTATAGATCCTAACACATTACCCGGTCCATACCAGTATAGATCCTAACACATTACCCAGTCCATACCAGTATAGATCCTAACACATTACCCAGGCCATACCAGTATAGATCCTAACACATTACCCAGTCCATACCAGTATAGATCCTAACACATTACCCAGTCCATACCAGTATAGATCCTAACACATTACCCAGGCCATACCAGTATAGATCCTAACACATTACCCAGTCCATACCAGTATAGATCCTAACACATTACCCAGTCCATACCAGTATAGATCCTAACACATTACCCAGACCATACCAGTATAGATCCTAACACATTACCCAGTCCATACCAGAATAGACCCCAACACATTACCCAGTCTATACCAGTATAGATCCTAACACATTGCCCAGTCCATACCAGTATAGATCCTAACACATTACCCGGTCCATACCAGTATAGATCCTAACACATTACCCAGTCCATACCAGTATAGATCCTAACACATTACCTATTCCTTACCAGTATAGATCCTAAACACATTACCCAGTCCATACCAGTATGGATCCTAACACATTACCCAGTCCATACCAGTATAGATCCTAACACATTGCCCAGTCCATACCAGTATAGATCCTAACACATTACCCAGTCCATACCAGTATAGATCCTAACACATTACCCAGTCCATACCAATATAGATCCTAACACATTACCCAGTCCATACCAGTATAGATCCTAACACATTGCCCAGTCCATACCAGTATAGATCCTAACACATTACCCGGTCCATACCAGTATAGATCCTAACACATTACCCAGTCCATACCAGTATAGATCCTAACACATTACCCAGTCCATACCAGTATAGATCCTAACACATTACCCAGACCATACCAGTATAGATCCTAACACATTACCCAGACCATACCAGTATAGATCCGTACACATTACCCAGTCCATACCAGTATAGATCCTAACACATTACCCAGTCCATACCAGTATAGATCCTAACACATTACCCAGTCCATACCAGTATAGATCCTAACACATTACCCAGTCCATATCAGTATAGATCCTAACACATTACCCAGTGCATACCAGTATAGATCCTAACACATTACCCAGACCATACCAGTATAGATCCTAACACATTACCCAGTCCATACCAGAATAGATCCTAACACATTACCCAGTTCATACCAGTATAGACCCTAACACATTACCCAGTCCATACCAGTATAGATCCTAACACATTACCCAGTCCATATCAGTATAGATCCTAACACATTACGCAGTCCATACCAGTATAGATCCTAACACATTTCCCAGTCCATATCAGTATAGATCCTAACACATTACCCAGACCATACCAGTATAGATCCTAACACATTACCCAGTCAATACCAGTATAGATCCTAACACATTACCGAGTCCATACCAGTATAGATCCTAACACATTACCCAGTCCATATCAGTATAGAACCCAACACATTACCCAGTTCATACCAGTATAGATTCTAACACATTACCCAGTCCATACCAGTATAGATTCTAACACATTATCCAGTCCATATCAGTATAGATCCTAACACATTACCTATTCCATACCAGTATAGATCCTAACACATTACCCAGTCCATACCAGTATAGATCCTAACACATTACCCAGTCCATACCAGTATAGATCCTAACACATTACCACATTACCCAGTCCATATCAGTATAGATCCTAACACATTACCCAGTCCATACCAGTATAGATATCTAACACATTACCCAGTCCATACCAGTATAGATCCTAACACATTACCCAGTCCATACCAGTATAGATCCTAACACATTACCCAGTCCATATCAGTATAGATCCTAACACATTACCCAGTCCATACCAGTATAGATCCTAACACATTACCCGGTCCATACCAGTATAGATCCTAACACATTACCCAGTCCATAACAGTATAGAACCTAACACATTGCCCAGTCCATAGCAGTATAGATCCTTACACATTACCCAGTCCATACTAGTATAGATCCTAACACATTACCCAGTCCATACCAGTATAGATCCTAACACATTACCCAGTTCATACCAGTATAGACCCTAACACATTACCCAGTCCATACCAGTATAGATCCTAACACATTACCCAGTCCATATCAGTATAGATCCTAACACATTACGCAGTCCATACCAGTATAGATCCTAACACATTACCCAGTCCATATCAGTATAGATCCTAACACATTACCCAGACCATACCAGTATAGATCCTAACACATTACCCAGTCAATACCAGTATAGATCCTAACACATTATCGAGTCCATACCAGTATAGATCCTAACACATTACCCAGTCCATATCAGTATAGAACCCAACACATTACCCAGTTCATACCAGTATAGATTCTAACACATTACCCAGTCCATACCAGTATAGATTCTAACACATTATCCAGTCCATATCAGTATAGATCCTAACACATTACCCAGTCCATACCAGTATAGATCCTAACACATTACCCAGTCCATACCAGTATAGATCCTAACACATTACCCAGTCCATACCAGTATAGATCCTAACATCCTAACACATTACCTATTCCATACCAGTATAGATCCTAACACATTACCCAGTCCATACCAGTATAGACCCTAACACATTACCCAGTCCATACCAGTATAGATCCTAACACATTACCACATTACCCAGTCCATATCAGTATAGATCCTAACACATTACCCAGTCCATACCAGTATAGATATCTAACACATTACCCAGTCCATACCAGTATAGATCCTAACACATTACCCAGTCCATACCAGTATAGATCCTAACATATTACCCAGTCCATATCAGTATAGATCCTAACACATTACCCAGTCCATACCAGTATAGATCCTAACACATTACCCAGTCCATACCAGTATAGATCCTAACACATTACCCGGTCCATACCAGTATAGATCCTAACACATTGCCCGGTCCATACCAGTATAGATCCTAACACATTACCCGGTCCATACCAGTATAGATCCTAACACATTACCCAGTCCATAACAGTATAGATCCTAACACATTGCCCAGTCCATAGCAGTATAGATCCTTACACATTACCCAGTCCATACCAGTATAGATCCTAACACATTACCCAGTCCATACCAGTATAGATCCTAACACATTACCCAGTTCATACCAGTATAGACCCTAACACATTACCCAGTCCATACCAGTATAGATCCTAACACATTACCCAGTCCATATCAGTATAGATCCTAACACATTACGCAGTCCATACCAGTATAGATCCTAACACATTACCCAGTCCATATCAGTATAGATCCTAACACATTACCCAGACCATACCAGTATAGATCCTAACACATTACCCAGTCAATACCAGTATAGATCCTAACACATTACCGAGTCCATACCAGTATAGATCCTAACACATTACCCAGTCCATATCAGTATAGAACCCAACACATTACCCAGTTCATACCAGTATAGATTCTAACACATTACCCAGTCCATACCAGTATAGATTCTAACACATTATCCAGTCCATATCAGTATAGATCCTAACACATTACCCAGTCCATACCAGTATAGATCCTAACACATTACCCAGTCCATACCAGTATAGATCCTAACACATTACCCAGTCCATACCAGTATAGATCCTAACATCCTAACACATTACCTATTCCATACCAGTATAGATCCTAACACATTACCCAGTCCATACCAGTATAGACCCTAACACATTACCCAGTCCATACCAGTATAGATCCTAACACATTACCACATTACCCAGTCCATATCAGTATAGATCCTAACACATTACCCAGTCCATACCAGTATAGATCCTAACACATTACCCAGTCCATACCAGTATAGATCCTAACACATTACCCAGTCCATATCAGTATAGATCCTAACACATTACCCAGTCCATACCAGTATAGATCCTAACACATTACCCAGTCCATACCAGTATAGATCCTAACACATTACCCAGTCCATACCAGTATAGATCCTAACACATTACCCAGTCCATACCAGTATAGATCCTAACACATTACCCAGTCCATACCAGTATAGATCCTAACACATTACCCAGTCCATACCAATATAGATCCTAACACATTACCCAGTCCATACCAGTATAGATCCTAACACATTACCCAGTCCATACCAATATAGATCCTAACACATTACCCAGTCCATACCAGTATAGATCCTAACACATTACCCAGGCCATACCAGTATAGATCCTAACACATTACCCAGTCCATACCAGTATAGATCCTAACACATTACCCAGTCCATACCAATATAGATCCTAACACATTACCCAGTCCATACCAGTATAGATCCTAACACATTACCCAGTCCATACCAGTATAGATCCTAACACATTGCCTAGTCCATACCAGTATAGATCCTAACACATTACCCGGTCCATACCAGTATAGATCCTAACACATTACCCAGTCCATACCAGTATAGATCCTAACACATTACCCAGGCCATACCAGTATAGATCCTAACACATTACCCAGTCCATACCAGTATAGATCCTAACACATTACCCAGTCCATACCAGTATAGATCCTAACACATTACCCAACCCATACCAGTATAGATCCTAACACATTACCCAGTCCATACCAGTATAGATCCTAACACATTACCCAGTCCATACCAATATAGATCCTAACACATTGCCTAGTCCATACCAATATAGATCCTAACACATTACCCAATCCATACCAGTATAGATCCTAACACATTACCCAGTCCATACCAGTATAGATCCTAACACATTGCCCGGTCCATACCAGTATATATCCTAACACATTGCCCGGTCCATACCAGTATAGATCCTAACACATTGCCCGGTCCATACCAGTATAGATCCTAACACATTACCCAGTCCATACCAGTATAGATCCTAACACATTGCCCAGTCCATACCAGTATAGATCCTAACACATTACCCGGTCCATACCAGTATAGATCCTAACACATTACCCAGTCCATACCAGTATAGATCCTAACACATTACCCAGGCCATACCAGTATAGATCCTAACACATTACCCAGTCCATACCAGTATAGATCCTAACACATTACCCAGTCCATATCAGTATAGATCCTAACACATTACCCAGACCATACCAGTATAGATCCTAACACATTACCCAGTCAATACCAGTATAGATCCTAACACATTACCGAGTCCATACCAGTATAGATCCTAACACATTACCCGGTCCATACCAGTATAGATCCTAACACATTACCCAGTCCATATCAGTATAGATCCTAACACATTACCCAGTCCATACCAGTATAGATCCTAACACATTACCCAGTCCATACCAGTATAGATCCTAACACATTACCCAGTCCATACCAGTATAGATCCTAACATCCTAACACATTACCTATTCCATACCAGTATAGATCCTAACACATTACCCAGTCCATACCAGTATAGACCCTAACACATTACCCAGTCCATACCAGTATAGATCCTAACACATTACCACATTACCCAGTCCATATCAGTATAGATCCTAACACATTACCCAGTCCATACCAGTATAGATCCTAACACATTACCCAGTCCATACCAGTATAGATCCTAACACATTACCCAGTCCATATCAGTATAGATCCTAACACATTACCCAGTCCATACCAGTATAGATCCTAACACATTACCCAGTCCATACCAGTATAGATCCTAACACATTACCCAGTCCATACCAGTATAGATCCTAACACATTACCCAGTCCATACCAGTATAGATCCTAACACATTACCCAGTCCATACCAGTATAGATCCTAACACATTACCCAGGCCATACCAGTATAGATCCTAACACATTACCCAGTCCATACCAGTATAGATCCTAACACATTGCCCAGTCCATACCAGTATAGATCCTAACACATTACCCAGTCCATACCAGTATAGATCCTAACACATTACCCAGTCCATACCAGTATAGATCCTAACACATTACCCAGTCCATACCAGTATAGATCCTAACACATTACCCAGTCCATACCAGTATAGATCCTAACACATTACCCAGTCCATACCAATATAGATCCTAACACATTACCCAGTCCATACCAGTATAGATCCTAACACATTACCCAGTCCATACCAATATAGATCCTAACACATTACCCAGTCCATACCAGTATAGATCCTAACACATTACCCAGGCCATACCAGTATAGATCCTAACACATTACCCAGTCCATACCAGTATAGATCCTAACACATTACCCAGTCCATACCAATATAGATCCTAACACATTACCCAGTCCATACCAGTATAGATCCTAACACATTACCCAGTCCATACCAGTATAGATCCTAACACATTGCCTAGTCCATACCAGTATAGATCCTAACACATTACCCGGTCCATACCAGTATAGATCCTAACACATTACCCAGTCCATACCAGTATAGATCCTAACACATTACCCAGGCCATACCAGTATAGATCCTAACACATTACCCAGTCCATACCAGTATAGATCCTAACACATTACCCAGTCCATACCAGTATAGATCCTAACACATTACCCAGGCCATACCAGTATAGATCCTAACACATTACCCAGTCCATACCAGTATAGATCCTAACACATTACCCAGTCCATACCAATATAGATCCTAACACATTACCCAGTCCATACCAATATAGACCCTAACACATTACCCAGTCCATACCAGTATAGATCCTAACACATTACCCAGTCCATACCAGTATAGATCCTAACACATTACCCAGTCCATACCAATATAGATCCTAACACATTACCCAATCCATACCAGTATAGATCCTAACACATTACCCAGTCCATACCAGTATAGATCCTAACACATTGCCCGGTCCATACCAGTATATATCCTAACACATTGCCCGGTCCATACCAGTATAGATCCTAACACATTGCCCGGTCCATACCAGTATAGATCCTAACACATTACCCAGTCCATACCAGTATAGATCCTAACACATTACCCAGTCCATACCAGTATAGATCCTAACACATTACCCAGGCCATACCAGTATAGATCCTAACACATTACCCAGTCCATACCAGTATAGATCCTAACACATTGCCCAGTCCATACCAGTATAGATCCTAACACATTACCCGGTCCATACCAGTATAGATCCTAACACATTACCCAGTCCATACCAGTATAGATCCTAACACATTGCCCAGTCCATACCAGTATAGATCCTAACACATTACCCGGTCCATACCAGTATAGATCCTAACACATTACCCAGTCCATACCAGTATAGATCCTAACACATTACCCAGGCCATACCAGTATAGATCCTAACACATTACCCGGTCCATACCAGTATAGATCCTAACACATTACCCAGTCCATACCAGTATAGATCCTAACACATTACCCAGGCCATACCAGTATAGATCCTAACACATTACCCAGTCCATACCAGTATAGATCCTAACACATTGCCCAGTCCATACCAGTATAGATCCTAACACATTACCCGGTCCATACCAGTATAGATCCTAACACATTACCTAGTCCATACCAGTATAGATCCTAACACATTACCCAGGCCATACCAGTATAGATCCTAACACATTACCCAGTCCATACCAGTATAGATCCTAACACATTACCCAGTCCATACCAGTATAGATCCTAACACATTACCCAGGCCATACCAGTATAGATCCTAACACATTACCCAGTCCATACCAGTATAGATCCTAACACATTGCCCAGTCCATACCAGTATAGATCCTAACACATTACCCGGTCCATACCAGTATAGATCCTAACACATTACCCAGTCCATACCAGTATAGATCCTAACACATTGCCCAGTCCATACCAGTATAGATCCTAACACATTACCCGGTCCATACCAGTATAGATCCTAACACATTACCCAGTCCATACCAGTATAGATCCTAACACATTACCCAGGCCATACCAGTATAGATCCTAACACATTACCCAGTCCATACCAGTATAGATCCTAACACATTACCCAGTCCATACCAGTATAGATCCTAACACATTGCCCAGTCCATACCAGTATAGATCCTAACACATTACCCGGTCCATACCAGTATAGATCCTAACACATTACCCAGTCCATACCAGTATAGATCCTAACACATTACCCAGGCCATACCAGTATAGATCCTAACACATTACCCAGTCCATACCAGTATAGATCCTAACACATTACCCAGTCCATACCAGTATAGATCCTAACACATTACCCAGGCCATACCAGTATAGATCCTAACACATTACCCAGTCCATACCAGTATAGATCCTAACACATTACCCAGTCCATACCAATATAGATCCTAACACATTACCCGGTCCATACCAGTATAGATCCTAACACATTACCCAGTCCATACCAGTATAGATCCTAACACATTGCCTAGTCCATACCAGTATAGATCCTAACACATTACCCGGTCCATACCAGTATAGATCCTAACACATTACCCAGTCCATACCAGTATAGATCCTAACACATTACCCAGTCCATATCAGTATAGATCCTAACACATTACCCAGACCATACCAGTATAGATCCTAACACATTACCCAGTCCATACCAGTATAGATCCTAACACATTACCCAGTCCATATCAGTATAGATCCTAACACATTACGCAGTCCATACCAGTATAGATCCTAACACATTACCCAGTCCATATCAGTATAGATCCTAACACATTACCCAGACCATACCAGTATAGATCCTAACACATTACCCAGTCAATACCAGTATAGATCCTAACACATTACCGAGTCCATACCAGTATAGATCCTAACACATTACCCAGTCCATATCAGTATAGAACCCAACACATTACCCAGTTCATACCAGTATAGATTCTAACACATTACCCAGTCCATACCAGTATAGATTCTAACACATTATCCAGTCCATATCAGTATAGATCCTAACACATTACCCAGTCCATACCAGTATAGATCCTAACACATTACCCAGTCCATACCAGTATAGATCCTAACACATTACCCAGTCCATACCAGTATAGATCCTAACATCCTAACACATTACCTATTCCATACCAGTATAGATCCTAACACATTACCCAGTCCATACCAGTATAGACCCTAACACATTACCCAGTCCATACCAGTATAGATCCTAACACATTACCACATTACCCAGTCCATATCAGTATAGATCCTAACACATTACCCAGTCCATACCAGTATAGATATCTAACACATTACCCAGTCCATACCAGTATAGATCCTAACACATTACCCAGTCCATACCAGTATAGATCCTAACACATTACCCAGTCCATATCAGTATAGATCCTAACACATTACCCAGTCCATACCAGTATAGATCCTAACACATTACCCAGTCCATACCAGTATAGATCCTAACACATTACCCGGTCCATACCAGTATAGATCCTAACACATTGCCCGGTCCATACCAGTATAGATCCTAACACATTACCCGGTCCATACCAGTATAGATCCTAACACATTACCCAGTCCATAACAGTATAGATCCTAACACATTGCCCAGTCCATAGCAGTATAGATCCTTACACATTACCCAGTCCATACCAGTATAGATCCTAACACATTACCCAGTCCATACCAGTATAGATCCTAACACATTACCCAGTTCATACCAGTATAGACCCTAACACATTACCCAGTCCATACCAGTATAGATCCTAACACATTACCCAGTCCATATCAGTATAGATCCTAACACATTACGCAGTCCATACCAGTATAGATCCTAACACATTACCCAGTCCATATCAGTATAGATCCTAACACATTACCCAGACCATACCAGTATAGATCCTAACACATTACCCAGTCAATACCAGTATAGATCCTAACACATTACCCAGTCCATACCAGTATAGATCCTAACACATTACCCAGTCCATACCAATATAGATCCTAACACATTACCCAGTCCATACCAGTATAGATCCTAACACATTACCCAGTCCATACCAGTATAGATCCTAACACATTGCCTAGTCCATACCAGTATAGATCCTAACACATTACCCGGTCCATACCAGTATAGATCCTAACACATTACCCAGTCCATACCAGTATAGATCCTAACACATTACCCAGGCCATACCAGTATAGATCCTAACACATTACCCAGGCCATACCAGTATAGATCCTAACACATTACCCAGTCCATACCAGTATAGATCCTAACACATTACCCAGGCCATACCAGTATAGATCCTAACACATTACCCAGTCCATACCAGTATAGATCCTAACACATTACCCAGTCCATACCAATATAGATCCTAACACATTACCCAGTCCATACCAATATAGACCCTAACACATTACCCAGTCCATACCAGTATAGATCCTAACACATTACCCAGTCCATACCAGTATAGATCCTAACACATTACCCAGTCCATACCAGTATAGATCCTAACACATTACCCAGTCCATACCAATATAGATCCTAACACATTACCCAATCCATACCAGTATAGATCCTAACACATTACCCGGTCCATACCAGTATAGATCCTAACACATTGCCCGGTCCATACCAGTATAGATCCTAACACATTGCCCGGTCCATACCAGTATAGATCCTAACACATTACCCAGTCCATACCAGTATAGATCCTAACACATTACCCAGTCCATACCAGTATAGATCCTAACACATTACCCAGGCCATACCAGTATAGATCCTAACACATTACCCAGTCCATACCAGTATAGATCCTAACACATTGCCCAGTCCATACCAGTATAGATCCTAACACATTACCCGGTCCATACCAGTATAGATCCTAACACATTACCCAGTCCATACCAGTATAGATCCTAACACATTGCCCAGTCCATACCAGTATAGATCCTAACACATTACCCGGTCCATACCAGTATAGATCCTAACACATTACCCAGTCCATACCAGTATAGATCCTAACACATTACCCAGGCCATACCAGTATAGATCCTAACACATTACCCAGTCCATACCAGTATAGATCCTAACACATTACCCAGTCCATACCAGTATAGATCCTAACACATTACCCAGGCCATACCAGTATAGATCCTAACACATTACCCAGTCCATACCAGTATAGATCCTAACACATTGCCCAGTCCATACCAGTATAGATCCTAACACATTACCCGGTCCATACCAGTATAGATCCTAACACATTACCTAGTCCATACCAGTATAGATCCTAACACATTACCCAGGCCATACCAGTATAGATCCTAACACATTACCCAGTCCATACCAGTATAGATCCTAACACATTACCCAGTCCATACCAGTATAGATCCTAACACATTACCCAGGCCATACCAGTATAGATCCTAACACATTACCCAGTCCATACCAGTATAGATCCTAACACATTGCCCAGTCCATACCAGTATAGATCCTAACACATTACCCGGTCCATACCAGTATAGATCCTAACACATTACCCAGTCCATACCAGTATAGATCCTAACACATTGCCCAGTCCATACCAGTATAGATCCTAACACATTACCCGGTCCATACCAGTATAGATCCTAACACATTACCCAGTCCATACCAGTATAGATCCTAACACATTACCCAGGCCATACCAGTATAGATCCTAACACATTACCCAGTCCATACCAGTATAGATCCTAACACATTACCCAGTCCATACCAGTATAGATCCTAACACATTGCCCAGTCCATACCAGTATAGATCCTAACACATTACCCGGTCCATACCAGTATAGATCCTAACACATTACCCGGTCCATACCAGTATAGATCCTAACACATTACCCAGGCCATACCAGTATAGATCCTAACACATTACCCAGTCCATACCAGTATAGATCCTAACACATTACCCAGTCCATACCAGTATAGATCCTAACACATTACCCAGGCCATACCAGTATAGATCCTAACACATTACCCAGTCCATACCAGTATAGATCCTAACACATTACCCAGTCCATACCAATATAGATCCTAACACATTACCCAGTCCATACCAGTATAGATCCTAACACATTACCCAGTCCATACCAGTATAGATCCTAACACATTGCCTAGTCCATACCAGTATAGATCCTAACACATTACCCGGTCCATACCAGTATAGATCCTAACACATTACCCAGTCCATACCAGTATAGATCCTAACACATTACCCAGTCCATATCAGTATAGATCCTAACACATTACCCAGACCATACCAGTATAGATCCTAACACATTACCCAGTCCATACCAGTATAGATCCTAACACATTACCCAGTCCATATCAGTATAGATCCTAACACATTACCCAGTCCATACCAATATAGACCCTAACACATTACCCAGTCCATACCAGTATAGATCCTAACACATTACCCAGTCCATACCAGTATAGATCCTAACACATTACCCAGTCCATACCAGTATAGATCCTAACACATTACCCAGTCCATACCAATATAGATCCTAACACATTACCCAATCCATACCAGTATAGATCCTAACACATTACCCGGTCCATACCAGTATAGATCCTAACACATTGCCCGGTCCATACCAGTATAGATCCTAACACATTGCCCGGTCCATACCAGTATAGATCCTAACACATTACCCAGTCCATACCAGTATAGATCCTAACACATTACCCAGTCCATACCAGTATAGATCCTAACACATTACCCAGGCCATACCAGTATAGATCCTAACACATTACCCAGTCCATACCAGTATAGATCCTAACACATTGCCCAGTCCATACCAGTATAGATCCTAACACATTACCCGGTCCATACCAGTATAGATCCTAACACATTACCCAGTCCATACCAGTATAGATCCTAACACATTACCCAGGCCATACCAGTATAGATCCTAACACATTACCCAGTCCATACCAGTATAGATCCTAACACATTACCCAGTCCATACCAGTATAGATCCTAACACATTGCCCAGTCCATACCAGTATAGATCCTAACACATTACCCGGTCCATACCAGTATAGATCCTAACACATTACCCGGTCCATACCAGTATAGATCCTAACACATTACCCAGGCCATACCAGTATAGATCCTAACACATTACCCAGTCCATACCAGTATAGATCCTAACACATTACCCAGTCCATACCAGTATAGATCCTAACACATTACCCAGGCCATACCAGTATAGATCCTAACACATTACCCAGTCCATACCAGTATAGATCCTAACACATTACCCAGTCCATACCAATATAGATCCTAACACATTACCCAGTCCATACCAGTATAGATCCTAACACATTACCCAGTCCATACCAGTATAGATCCTAACACATTGCCTAGTCCATACCAGTATAGATCCTAACACATTACCCGGTCCATACCAGTATAGATCCTAACACATTACCCAGTCCATACCAGTATAGATCCTAACACATTACCCAGTCCATATCAGTATAGATCCTAACACATTACCCAGACCATACCAGTATAGATCCTAACACATTACCCAGTCCATACCAGTATAGATCCTAACACATTACCCAGTCCATATCAGTATAGATCCTAACACATTACCCAGTCCATACCAATATAGACCCTAACACATTACCCAGTCCATACCAGTATAGATCCTAACACATTACCCAGTCCATACCAGTATAGATCCTAACACATTACCCAGTCCATACCAGTATAGATCCTAACACATTACCCAGTCCATACCAATATAGATCCTAACACATTACCCAATCCATACCAGTATAGATCCTAACACATTACCCGGTCCATACCAGTATAGATCCTAACACATTGCCCGGTCCATACCAGTATAGATCCTAACACATTGCCCGGTCCATACCAGTATAGATCCTAACACATTACCCAGTCCATACCAGTATAGATCCTAACACATTACCCAGTCCATACCAGTATAGATCCTAACACATTACCCAGGCCATACCAGTATAGATCCTAACACATTACCCAGTCCATACCAGTATAGATCCTAACACATTGCCCAGTCCATACCAGTATAGATCCTAACACATTACCCGGTCCATACCAGTATAGATCCTAACACATTACCCAGTCCATACCAGTATAGATCCTAACACATTGCCCAGTCCATACCAGTATAGATCCTAACACATTACCCGGTCCATACCAGTATAGATCCTAACACATTACCCAGTCCATACCAGTATAGATCCTAACACATTACCCAGGCCATACCAGTATAGATCCTAACACATTACCCAGTCCATACCAGTATAGATCCTAACACATTACCCAGTCCATACCAGTATAGATCCTAACACATTACCCAGGCCATACCAGTATAGATCCTAACACATTACCCAGTCCATACCAGTATAGATCCTAACACATTGCCCAGTCCATACCAGTATAGATCCTAACACATTACCCGGTCCATACCAGTATAGATCCTAACACATTACCTAGTCCATACCAGTATAGATCCTAACACATTACCCAGGCCATACCAGTATAGATCCTAACACATTACCCAGTCCATACCAGTATAGATCCTAACACATTACCCAGTCCATACCAGTATAGATCCTAACACATTACCCAGGCCATACCAGTATAGATCCTAACACATTACCCAGTCCATACCAGTATAGATCCTAACACATTGCCCAGTCCATACCAGTATAGATCCTAACACATTACCCGGTCCATACCAGTATAGATCCTAACACATTACCCAGTCCATACCAGTATAGATCCTAACACATTGCCCAGTCCATACCAGTATAGATCCTAACACATTACCCGGTCCATACCAGTATAGATCCTAACACATTACCCAGTCCATACCAGTATAGATCCTAACACATTACCCAGGCCATACCAGTATAGATCCTAACACATTACCCAGTCCATACCAGTATAGATCCTAACACATTACCCAGTCCATACCAGTATAGATCCTAACACATTGCCCAGTCCATACCAGTATAGATCCTAACACATTACCCGGTCCATACCAGTATAGATCCTAACACATTACCCGGTCCATACCAGTATAGATCCTAACACATTACCCAGGCCATACCAGTATAGATCCTAACACATTACCCAGTCCATACCAGTATAGATCCTAACACATTACCCAGTCCATACCAGTATAGATCCTAACACATTACCCAGGCCATACCAGTATAGATCCTAACACATTACCCAGTCCATACCAGTATAGATCCTAACACATTACCCAGTCCATACCAATATAGATCCTAACACATTACCCAGTCCATACCAGTATAGATCCTAACACATTACCCAGTCCATACCAGTATAGATCCTAACACATTGCCTAGTCCATACCAGTATAGATCCTAACACATTACCCGGTCCATACCAGTATAGATCCTAACACATTACCCAGTCCATACCAGTATAGATCCTAACACATTACCCAGTCCATATCAGTATAGATCCTAACACATTACCCAGACCATACCAGTATAGATCCTAACACATTACCCAGTCCATACCAGTATAGATCCTAACACATTACCCAGTCCATATCAGTATAGATCCTAACACATTACGCAGTCCATACCAGTATAGATCCTAACACATTACCCAGTCCATATCAGTATAGATCCTAACACATTACCCAGACCATACCAGTATAGATCCTAACACATTACCCAGTCAATACCAGTATAGATCCTAACACATTACCGAGTCCATACCAGTATAGATCCTAACACATTACCCAGTCCATATCAGTATAGAACCCAACACATTACCCAGTTCATACCAGTATAGATTCTAACACATTACCCAGTCCATACCAGTATAGATTCTAACACATTATCCAGTCCATATCAGTATAGATCCTAACACATTACCCAGTCCATACCAGTATAGATCCTAACACATTACCCAGTCCATACCAGTATAGATCCTAACACATTACCCAGTCCATACCAGTATAGATCCTAACATCCTAACACATTACCTATTCCATACCAGTATAGATCCTAACACATTACCCAGTCCATACCAGTATAGACCCTAACACATTACCCAGTCCACACCAGTATAGATCCTAACACATTACCACATTACCCAGTCCATATCAGTATAGATCCTAACACATTACCCAGTCCATACCAGTATAGATATCTAACACATTACCCAGTCCATACCAGTATAGATCCTAACACATTACCCAGTCCATACCAGTATAGATCCTAACACATTACCCAGTCCATACCAGTATAGATCCTAACACATTACCCAGTCCATATCAGTATAGATCCTAACACATTACCCAGTCCATACCAGTATAGATCCTAACACATTACCCAGTCCATACCAGTATAGATCCTAACACATTACCCGGTCCATACCAGTATAGATCCTAACACATTGCCCGGTCCATACCAGTATAGATCCTAACACATTACCCGGTCCATACCAGTATAGATCCTAACACATTACCCAGTCCATAACAGTATAGATCCTAACACATTGCCCAGTCCATAGCAGTATAGATCCTTACACATTACCCAGTCCATACCAGTATAGATCCTAACACATTACCCAGTCCATACCAGTATAGATCCTAACACATTACCCAGTTCATACCAGTATAGACCCTAACACATTACCCAGTCCATACCAGTATAGATCCTAACACATTACCCAGTCCATATCAGTATAGATCCTAACACATTACGCAGTCCATACCAGTATAGATCCTAACACATTACCCAGTCCATATCAGTATAGATCCTAACACATTACCCAGACCATACCAGTATAGATCCTAACACATTACCCAGTCAATACCAGTATAGATCCTAACACATTACCCAGTCCATACCAGTATAGATCCTAACACATTACCCAGTCCATACCAATATAGATCCTAACACATTACCCAGTCCATACCAGTATAGATCCTAACACATTACCCAGTCCATACCAGTATAGATCCTAACACATTGCCTAGTCCATACCAGTATAGATCCTAACACATTACCCGGTCCATACCAGTATAGATCCTAACACATTACCCAGTCCATACCAGTATAGATCCTAACACATTACCCAGGCCATACCAGTATAGATCCTAACACATTACCCAGGCCATACCAGTATAGATCCTAACACATTACCCAGTCCATACCAGTATAGATCCTAACACATTACCCAGGCCATACCAGTATAGATCCTAACACATTACCCAGTCCATACCAGTATAGATCCTAACACATTACCCAGTCCATACCAATATAGATCCTAACACATTACCCAGTCCATACCAATATAGACCCTAACACATTACCCAGTCCATACCAGTATAGATCCTAACACATTACCCAGTCCATACCAGTATAGATCCTAACACATTACCCAGTCCATACCAGTATAGATCCTAACACATTACCCAGTCCATACCAATATAGATCCTAACACATTACCCAATCCATACCAGTATAGATCCTAACACATTACCCGGTCCATACCAGTATAGATCCTAACACATTGCCCGGTCCATACCAGTATAGATCCTAACACATTGCCCGGTCCATACCAGTATAGATCCTAACACATTACCCAGTCCATACCAGTATAGATCCTAACACATTACCCAGTCCATACCAGTATAGATCCTAACACATTACCCAGGCCATACCAGTATAGATCCTAACACATTACCCAGTCCATACCAGTATAGATCCTAACACATTGCCCAGTCCATACCAGTATAGATCCTAACACATTACCCGGTCCATACCAGTATAGATCCTAACACATTACCCAGTCCATACCAGTATAGATCCTAACACATTGCCCAGTCCATACCAGTATAGATCCTAACACATTACCCGGTCCATACCAGTATAGATCCTAACACATTACCCAGTCCATACCAGTATAGATCCTAACACATTACCCAGGCCATACCAGTATAGATCCTAACACATTACCCAGTCCATACCAGTATAGATCCTAACACATTACCCAGTCCATACCAGTATAGATCCTAACACATTACCCAGGCCATACCAGTATAGATCCTAACACATTACCCAATCCATACCAGTATAGATCCTAACACATTGCCCAGTCCATACCAGTATAGATCCTAACACATTACCCGGTCCATACCAGTATAGATCCTAACACATTACCTAGTCCATACCAGTATAGATCCTAACACATTACCCAGGCCATACCAGTATAGATCCTAACACATTACCCAGTCCATACCAGTATAGATCCTAACACATTACCCAGTCCATACCAGTATAGATCCTAACACATTACCCAGGCCATACCAGTATAGATCCTAACACATTACCCAGTCCATACCAGTATAGATCCTAACACATTGCCCAGTCCATACCAGTATAGATCCTAACACATTACCCGGTCCATACCAGTATAGATCCTAACACATTACCCAGTCCATACCAGTATAGATCCTAACACATTGCCCAGTCCATACCAGTATAGATCCTAACACATTACCCGGTCCATACCAGTATAGATCCTAACACATTACCCAGTCCATACCAGTATAGATCCTAACACATTACCCAGGCCATACCAGTATAGATCCTAACACATTACCCAGTCCATACCAGTATAGATCCTAACACATTACCCAGTCCATACCAGTATAGATCCTAACACATTGCCCAGTCCATACCAGTATAGATCCTAACACATTACCCGGTCCATACCAGTATAGATCCTAACACATTACCCGGTCCATACCAGTATAGATCCTAACACATTACCCAGGCCATACCAGTATAGATCCTAACACATTACCCAGTCCATACCAGTATAGATCCTAACACATTACCCAGTCCATACCAGTATAGATCCTAACACATTACCCAGGCCATACCAGTATAGATCCTAACACATTACCCAGTCCATACCAGTATAGATCCTAACACATTACCCAGTCCATACCAATATAGATCCTAACACATTACCCAGTCCATACCAGTATAGATCCTAACACATTACCCAGTCCATACCAGTATAGATCCTAACACATTGCCTAGTCCATACCAGTATAGATCCTAACACATTACCCGGTCCATACCAGTATAGATCCTAACACATTACCCAGTCCATACCAGTATAGATCCTAACACATTACCCAGTCCATATCAGTATAGATCCTAACACATTACCCAGACCATACCAGTATAGATCCTAACACATTACCCAGTCCATACCAGTATAGATCCTAACACATTACCCAGTCCATATCAGTATAGATCCTAACACATTACGCAGTCCATACCAGTATAGATCCTAACACATTACCCAGTCCATATCAGTATAGATCCTAACACATTACCCAGACCATACCAGTATAGATCCTAACACATTACCCAGTCAATACCAGTATAGATCCTAACACATTACCGAGTCCATACCAGTATAGATCCTAACACATTACCCAGTCCATATCAGTATAGAACCCAACACATTACCCAGTTCATACCAGTATAGATTCTAACACATTACCCAGTCCATACCAGTATAGATTCTAACACATTATCCAGTCCATATCAGTATAGATCCTAACACATTACCCAGTCCATACCAGTATAGATCCTAACACATTACCCAGTCCATACCAGTATAGATCCTAACACATTACCCAGTCCATACCAGTATAGATCCTAACATCCTAACACATTACCTATTCCATACCAGTATAGATCCTAACACATTACCCAGTCCATACCAGTATAGACCCTAACACATTACCCAGTCCATACCAGTATAGATCCTAACACATTACCACATTACCCAGTCCATATCAGTATAGATCCTAACACATTACCCAGTCCATACCAGTATAGATATCTAACACATTACCCAGTCCATACCAGTATAGATCCTAACACATTACCCAGTCCATACCAGTATAGATCCTAACACATTACCCAGTCCATACCAGTATAGATCCTAACACATTACCCAGGCCATACCAGTATAGATCCTAACACATTACCCAGTCCATACCAGTATAGATCCTAACACATTACCCAGTCCATACCAGTATAGATCCTAACACATTGCCCAGTCCATACCAGTATAGATCCTAACACATTACCCGGTCCATACCAGTATAGATCCTAACACATTACCCAGTCCATACCAGTATAGATCCTAACACATTACCCAGGCCATACCAGTATAGATCCTAACACATTACCCAGTCCATACCAGTATAGATCCTAACACATTACCCAGTCCATACCAGTATAGATCCTAACACATTACCCAGGCCATACCAGTATAGATCCTAACACATTACCCAGTCCATACCAGTATAGATCCTAACACATTACCCAGTCCATACCAATATAGATCCTAACACATTACCCAGTCCATACCAGTATAGATCCTAACACATTACCCAGTCCATACCAGTATAGATCCTAACACATTGCCTAGTCCATACCAGTATAGATCCTAACACATTACCCGGTCCATACCAGTATAGATCCTAACACATTACCCAGTCCATACCAGTATAGATCCTAACACATTACCCAGTCCATATCAGTATAGATCCTAACACATTACCCAGACCATACCAGTATAGATCCTAACACATTACCCAGTCCATACCAGTATAGATCCTAACACATTACCCAGTCCATATCAGTATAGATCCTAACACATTACGCAGTCCATACCAGTATAGATCCTAACACATTACCCAGTCCATATCAGTATAGATCCTAACACATTACCCAGACCATACCAGTATAGATCCTAACACATTACCCAGTCAATACCAGTATAGATCCTAACACATTACCGAGTCCATACCAGTATAGATCCTAACACATTACCTAGTCCATATCAGTATAGAACCCAACACATTACCCAGTTCATACCAGTATAGATTCTAACACATTACCCAGTCCATACCAGTATAGATTCTAACACATTATCCAGTCCATATCAGTATAGATCCTAACACATTACCCAGTCCATACCAGTATAGATCCTAACACATTACCCAGTCCATACCAGTATAGATCCTAACACATTACCCAGTCCATACCAGTATAGATCCTAACATCCTAACACATTACCTATTCCATACCAGTATAGATCCTAACACATTACCCAGTCCATACCAGTATAGACCCTAACACATTACCCAGTCCATACCAGTATAGATCCTAACACATTACCACATTACCCAGTCCATATCAGTATAGATCCTAACACATTACCCAGTCCATACCAGTATAGATATCTAACACATTACCCAGTCCATACCAGTATAGATCCTAACACATTACCCAGTCCATACCAGTATAGATCCTAACACATTACCCAGTCCATATCAGTATAGATCCTAACACATTACCCAGTCCATACCAGTATAGATCCTAACACATTACCCAGTCCATACCAGTATAGATCCTAACACATTACCCGGTCCATACCAGTATAGATCCTAACACATTGCCCGGTCCATACCAGTATAGATCCTAACACATTACCCGGTCCATACCAGTATAGATCCTAACACATTACCCAGTCCATAACAGTATAGATCCTAACACATTGCCCAGTCCATAGCAGTATAGATCCTTACACATTACCCAGTCCATACCAGTATAGATCCTAACACATTACCCAGTCCATACCAGTATAGATCCTAACACATTACCACATTACCCAGTCCATATCAGTATAGATCCTAACACATTACCCAGTCCATACCAGTATAGATATCTAACACATTACCCAGTCCATACCAGTATAGATCCTAACACATTACCCAGTCCATACCAGTATAGATCCTAACACATTACCCAGTCCATATCAGTATAGATCCTAACACATTACCCAGTCCATACCAGTATAGATCCTAACACATTACCCAGTCCATACCAGTATAGTTCCTAACACATTACCCGGTCCATACCAGTATAGATCCTAACACATTGCCCGGTCCATACCAGTATAGATCCTAACACATTACCCGGTCCATACCAGTATAGATCCTAACACATTACCCAGTCCATAACAGTATAGATCCTAACACATTGCCCAGTCCATAGCAGTATAGATCCTTACACATTACCCAGTCCATACCAGTATAGATCCTAACACATTACCCAGTCCATACCAGTATAGATCCTAACACATTACCCAGTTCATACCAGTATAGACCCTAACACATTACCCAGTCCATACCAGTATAGATCCTAACACATTACCCAGTCCATATCAGTATAGATCCTAACACATTACGCAGTCCATACCAGTATAGATCCTAACACATTACCCAGTCCATATCAGTATAGATCCTAACACATTACCCAGACCATACCAGTATAGATCCTAACACATTACCCAGTCAATACCAGTATAGATCCTAACACATTACCGAGTCCATACCAGTATAGATCCTAACACATTACCCAGTCCATATCAGTATAGAACCCAACACATTACCCAGTTCATACCAGTATAGATTCTAACACATTACCCAGTCCATACCAGTATAGATTCTAACACATTATCCAGTCCATATCAGTATAGATCCTAACACATTACCCAGTCCATACCAGTATAGATCCTAACACATTACCCAGTCCATACCAGTATAGATCCTAACACATTACCCAGTCCATACCAGTATAGATCCTAACATCCTAACACATTACCTATTCCATACCAGTATAGATCCTAACACATTACCCAGTCCATACCAGTATAGACCCTAACACATTACCCAGTCCATACCAGTATAGATCCTAACACATTACCACATTACCCAGTCCATATCAGTATAGATCCTAACACATTACCCAGTCCATACCAGTATAGATCCTAACACATTACCCAGTCCATACCAGTATAGATCCTAACACATTACCCAGTCCATATCAGTATAGATCCTAACACATTACCCAGTCCATACCAGTATAGATCCTAACACATTACCCAGTCCATACCAGTATAGATCCTAACACATTACCCAGTCCATACCAGTATAGATCCTAACACATTACCCAGTCCATACCAGTATAGATCCTAACACATTACCCAGTCCATACCAGTATAGATCCTAACACATTACCCAGGCCATACCAGTATAGATCCTAACACATTACCCAGTCCATACCAGTATAGATCCTAACACATTACCCAGTCCATACCAGTATAGATCCTAACACATTACCCAGGCCATACCAGTATAGATCCTAACACATTACCCAGTCCATACCAGTATAGATCCTAACACATTACCCAGTCCATACCAGTATAGATCCTAACACATTACCCAGGCCATACCAGTATAGATCCTAACACATTACCCAGTCCATACCAGTATAGATCCTAACACATTGCCCAGTCCATACCAGTATAGATCCTAACACATTACCCGGTCCATACCAGTATAGATCCTAACACATTACCCAGTCCATACCAGTATAGATCCTAACACATTACCCAGGCCATACCAGTATAGATCCTAACACATTACCCAGTCCATACCAGTATAGATCCTAACACATTACCCAGTCCATACCAGTATAGATCCTAACACATTACCCAGGCCATACCAGTATAGATCCTAACACATTACCCAGTCCATACCAGTATAGATCCTAACACATTGCCCAGTCCATACCAGTATAGATCCTAACACATTACCCGGTCCATACCAGTATAGATCCTAACACATTACCCAGTCCATACCAGTATAGATCCTAACACATTGCCCAGTCCATACCAGTATAGATCCTAACACATTACCCGGTCCATACCAGTATAGATCCTAACACATTACCCAGTCCATACCAGTATAGATCCTAACACATTACCCAGTCCATACCAGTATAGATCCTAACACATTACCCAGGCCATACCAGTATAGATCCTAACACATTACCCAGTCCATACCGGTATAGATATCCAGCATGCGATTTTTTCCCCATTGAGATCTGATGTGTTTTCAAATTGTTCCTTTAATTCTTTTCAGCAGTGTACATAAATTGCGTCCTCACACCACAACATATACACCAAAGCAAAGCTCAGGAGACAGAGGATGAAGAGAGCGGGTGGAGGAGATCATCAGAGGGAGGTGTACTAGACATAAATCAATCACGACTAATACATGTCACAGGACTCCAGTCTCCAACAACATGGCGGCAATAAGTGTCTGAGAGTTCTCTTCATCCTCTGTGTCCTGAGCTTTCCCTTGGTGCATACGTTGTGGTGTGAGGATGAAATTCATGTATATGACCCCATGGTGCCATTTTCCGGTTTGAGGAGAGGATATCCCAGTGATCTGGATTAATCCATTTAACCACTTGCCGACCGCCGCACGACTATCTACGTCGGCGGTCAGCCCCTCACAGGCAAAGTGACGTAGGTCTACGTCGCTCGCCTGTGAGGGTTTAGGGAGCGAGCGCGCGCCGCCGGAGGCGCGCTCCCGCTCCCCCGTGGTCACGGACCCCCCCGCGCGTGTGACCGGCGGACCCGATCGCCGCCGGCCACTCTGCGATCGGCGAGGGAGAGGGAGAAAGTCAGGCAGCTTGTGTAAACAAGCTGCCTGTCATTCACCTCTCTGTATGAGAGATGATCACATGGATCTACTATGTAGATCCATTGATCACTCTGCATACAGTTGAAGCCACAGCCAATCACAGTTAGAATCACGCCCCTAGGGACACACACAGCCCCTCCCTCTCAAATAAAGTTAACCCCTTCACTACCAGTGTATTTTTACAGTAACAGTGCATATATATAGCACTGATTACTGTAGAAATGTCACTGGTAACCCCAAAAGTGTCAAAAATGTCAGTCAAGGGTCCGATCTGTCCGCCGCAATGTCGCAGTACCGCAAAAAAAAATCGCAGATCGCCGCCATTACACGTTAAAAAAAAAACAACAAAAATGACAAAAATCTTTCCCTTTGTTAGTAAACGCAATAACTTTTGCGCAAACCAATCAAAATACGCTTTTTGTGATTTTTTTTACCAAACATAGGTAGCATAAAACAAATTGGCCGAAAATATTAAAACATTTTGATTTTTACATTTTTTTTGGGGGAATTTCATATAAAAAAAAGGGAAAAGTATTGCTATTTTTGCAAAATTTACGCTCTTTTTTTGTTTATAGCGCGTGATCAAAAAATCGCACAGGTGATCAAATACCACCAAAAGAAAGCTCTGTTTGTGGGAAAAAAAGGACGCCAAATTCGTTTAGGTACAGCGTCGCACGACCGCGCAATTGTCCGTTAAAGTCACGCAGTGCCGAATCGCAAAATACCCTCTGGTCGTTTAGCAGCCAAATCCTCCGGGGCTTAAGTGGTTAAATAAAACGTTAAATGCGGTAAGCGCATTGTAAGATCATGAGCTGGTGACACCTCCAATATCGTTCATCACTATTCACGGAGTGTGGGGTCTTTTTCATCACTTTGACACTCTTCAATGGGATTTCACTTATATGGACTTTCAAATGTTCACAATATCATTTACTTCTAGTGCTGCACTTTTGTTTTATATTTGTATTGGTCTAGTGTCTGGATTGTGTACAGCTGCTGCTGTTTATATTCTGTTTTACTGGTTGCGCAGATTTATTTTATTATTCACAACTCAATTACCTTGTAACTGAGGACAAAGTTCAGGTTTATAAGCTTCCTGCTTGTAATAAAAGCAGCTCTACCTTTGTACTATATAAACCATGGTATCACTGAAAGTAAAACTTCCTTTTATTTTTGTGGAGAGAGGGATTAGAACCCCTGTCAGGTTGGATTGCTGTCCGTGTCCCCATTAGAGAGATTCACCCTATCTATTTCTTCTTCTTATCACCAAAAATCTCAAATTTCAGGTTGTCACCAGAACAGGAAAAGAGGAAATCTTCCAGTGGGGACATTAGTTCTGGTGATAACCAGGGATCCCCTCTCTGAGGGGGGATTTCCTGTCATTTCCAGCTGTGGCTATTGGACAGGAAGTGAAGGGAGATCTCCCTGATAGGAGATGACAAAAAAAAAAAGACATGGGCTATGAGATGAAAAAAAAGAGGAGCTTCACCCTCCCAATTAACATTTTAGTCCCTCCCACCTTTGGTGGTCTGTTCATGCCATAGTAATATACTTACAGGCCCAGCATTTTCAAAGAAGCCAAACATGCCACATAGCGTCAAACTATTCAAGGTAAGTGTAGCACCCTCTAGTGTGCTAGGGTGATTAGTGCAGGTTTGTTAGTGTAGAATGGTATTGTAGGTACATTATGGCTCATTTCCACTGAGCTTTCTGGTACGGTTCGATACGCTATTTATGCTGTTTCCATTGTGAATGGTACCCTAATTCCGAACCGTACCGTACCACTTTTTTGGTACCCTTTCGTTGGGGTACCAAGCACATTAGTACCGTACCAACAGGGTGGAGCTACACTCTGCAGAACTTTGATTGGTTGACAGAGAATCGTCTATCACAGCTTTCCTGCTACACCACGCCTATCATGAAAGGGTACTATTGGTAGTGGAAACGCAAGGTGTACCGTTCCTAACCGTACCGCACTGAACCGTACCGTACCGTACCACTCAGTGGAAACGAGGCATAAGTTCAGGGCTGGGCCTGAGCTGGGAATCTGGGTCAGGGTTCAGTGAGTTAGGGCTGGATGACTCATCCTAGCAGCCTCTCTGGTGCCTCCCACTGTTTTCTGGGACACTGGAGAACGTTCTAGACAGTGGCGGCTGGTGCTCAAAATTTTTTTGGGGGGGAGGGGGCGCAAAAAAAAAAAATGTAATAGGCATTGCTTTGCGGCAAAAAACGCAGTAAAAAATTGCGTGACTTTGAGGTCACACAAGTGTGAAAGGGGCCTTCAGTAATCAAGGAACAGTGCCTTGAAAAAGTATTCATAGTCACCCCTTGAAATAATTCACATTTTGTCATGTTATTTACAACCAAAAATGTAAATGTATTTTATTTGATAGACCAGCACAAAATTGTGAAGTGGAAGGAAGTGGCTGGAGTCTGGACCAATCACAGGACTTCACGTGTAGTGTCGGGGCACATTGCTCTGCACCCCAATGACACCCAGAAGGCCGCCAATCGGCGCCACTGCTCTGAGCACGTGGGATGCCAAACCCCACCCCCCGCCCCATAGCCAGCAATAAGTCTGGCGTCCCTAGCGGGCTTTAAAAGGTAATTTTTTTTTTTTATAAAGATGTTGATTGGGAAGATGCTGATTAGGGGGGGTGGCACCCCTGCGCCCCCTATTGACCGGCCGCCACTGGTTCTAGACATAGTGGGTGGAGGCTAGGAGGAGCTGCTTGTATTATTTATGAGGACCTCAGCCAATCCCCAGTAACAGGGGGCAGGTAACCTCATATATCGGCATAAGTCATGCCAGCAGGGGCAGTCAGGTTGGAGATGGAGTGCTGAGTAGGCCCTCTGGTGTACCCCCCTAGTCTGGGGGGGGGGAGGGGGGGTGACTTCGGGCTGGGGCTCAGGTGCTGGAAAGATCCTGACAAAACACATGGAGGAAGCCTGTCCTGGAGGCATGGGAGAAAGGAGAGAGGACATTAGGAGCAAGTTAACACTAATGCAAGATCTCCTGAGAGTCAGCCGGGTGGGCTGGTGAGTGTCAATCTGGAGGACTGTGGGGAAAAAGTTAGCCTGGTGGGTTGGCAGTACATGAAGGGGTGGTGCTGGGATCAGCAGCCACAGGAGTGATACAAGCTGGACACTGTTTCTTTGCTACACATACAAGGGGCCTCGGGTTCCTGCCTGTAATGGGCCAATTCTGACTGAGAGCCTGTCAGATCTTCACAGTGATCCAGCTGAGTTCTACAAGCAAGTGAGTGCCGGAGGAAGAGGAGCTTTATATAGAGACTGTATATAAGAAGTTGTCCCTGAAATTTGTTGTTGAAGTCAATGGGTGTCACGTACCTGATCCGAGGCCGAGATGCAGAGAGGGCTCCCCTTGCGGCTGAGTGCGGCACACCCCTGGGGTTGAGACAGAGGGTGTAGCGCCCACAGAACCAGAAGCAGACAAGTCCGTGGGAAAGCCAAGATCAGGTACTGGAGGGCAGGTAGACAGAAAGCAAGTCCGTGAGCCAAGCCGAGATCAGATAACGGGAGAGCCAAACTGGAGCAGGGATGGTCAGACGAAGCCGAGGGTCAAAGCCAGGAGAGAGAGCAGACAGGTCAGGAACAAGCCGGGTCAAACTGGAATCCAGGAAGTAGCGATGCTCAGTAAACAGGAAGAGCTGAAGACAATCCAGCAATCTGATGTGCTGAGCAGAGTCCTTTTATAGGCCAGTGAATTAGTCTATGGCCTGAGTCCATTGCAGCCATTGGAAGTACTGGCCGAGTTGCCAGTTGCAGCATGGCCGTTTCTCTGACAGTGCCCCCCTCCAAGGGGCAGCCTCCAGATGCCCAACCGGGCCAAGCTTCCCGGGAATCTCCTGTGGAATTCCTGTACCAGCCTAGGGGCATGCAGGTTACTAGCGGGTTCCCAGGAATTGTCTTCAGGGGGGTAACCTTTCCATTTAATAAGATACTGAGTTTGCCTCCCTTTCTTTCTGCAATCCAGTATGGACTCAACTTCAAATTCCGTCTCCCCTTCGATCGAGACAGGAGGTGGAGGTAGCTCGTCTCTCCCAGGAAATGGACTGGGGACAACTGGTTTGAGCAAGGAGATGTGGAAAACTGGGTGTACCTTAAAGGAGTCGGGAAGTGCCAGCTCAAAAGCCACAGGATTGATCACCCTCTTGACTTCAAATGGACCAATGAACCTTGGCCCGAGCTTCCTGGATGGGCATGAGAGTTTAAGGTTCAAGGCTGACAGCCAGACTTTGTCTCCAGTCTTGAGATTCGGACCCTTCTTTCTTTTACAGTCATGAAACCGTTTATAGTCCTCCTGGGCCTTACGCATGGCTTCCTGTAGGGTTTGATAGTTGGTTTGAATGAAGCTGATCCGATCTTGGACAGCAGGAACTGATGCTTCCGGAAGGGTGTTAGGCAGAAAGGAGGGATGAAATCCATAATTTGCCCAAAACGGGGACTGGTTGGTGGATGCATGAAGAGAATTGTTGTAAGCAAATTCCGCACAGGGGAGGAGCGAGACCCTTCTTGGGAACAGGTGCAAAAACATCGTAAGTATTGTTCTAGAGTTTGATTAGTCCTCTCTGTTTGCCCATTGCTCTGAGGATGGTATGCAGAAGAAAGAGAAACTTCAATGGACAGGGATTTACAGAGATCCCTCCAGAACCTGGAGGTAAATTGCACTCCTCTATCTGAGATGATGTTGTCTGGAAGACCATGTAGCCTGACTATCTCCCTTATGAATATGTTGGCTGTGTCCAGGGCTGAAGGTGTGCCAACCATGGGTAGAAAATGGGCCATTTTGGAAAGGCGATCCACTACCACCAAGATGGTGGAAAATCCTTCTGAAGGGGGTAGTTCAACAATAAAGTCCATAGATATCTTTTTCCAGGGTTGCTCAGGAATGGGAAGTGGTCTTATCAAACCCCAAGTCTTGGTACTTGACTCCTTGTTACGTTGGCAGATGGTACAAGAGCCGATGTAATCCTGCCCAAGGTTGGGCTACCAAAAAGAGCAATGGATAAGCTCTGAGGTCTTCCGCACCCCAAAATGCCCAGCAAGTTTACTGTCATGAAATATTTTAAGAACTTGAGGTCTTACTTGGGGAGGGACAAAGATTTTATCCTGATGCCACAGCAAGCCTTCCTGTTTTTTCAGGGAGGGTACTTCAGGATCCAAGCAAAGGGCTGAGGCCTGTCGGATTGCCGTCATCAGGTCAGGCTGGATAAGGAGAAAATTATGGGCAGAAAGGATGGTATCAGGTTCTGCTGTTTCTGGGGTATCTGGAAACATCCGGGAGAGAGCATCTGCTTTCCCATTCTTGGAGCCAGGTCGATAAGAAATATGGAAGTTAAACCTGGAGAAAAACAGCGCCCATCTGGCTTGTCTGGGTCTCAAATGTTTGGCAGTCCTGAGGTACTCCAAGTTTTTGTGGTCCGTGAAGATCATAATAGGATGGGTGGCTCCTTCCAATAGATATCTCCACTCTTCTAGTGCAAATTTAATGGCCAACAGTTCTCGGTCGCCAACGTCATAATTTTTCTCTGGAGATTACATTTTCCTAGAAAAGAAGGCCACAGGATGGAGGAGAGATTTGGGCCCTTGACGTTGTGACAGGATTGCCCCGGTGGCCACTTCCGAGGCATCGACCTCCAACACATAGGGCAGAGCCGGATCAGGGTGTTGTAGGACAGGTGCAGAAATAAATAGCTGTTTAAGTTTGTCAAATGCCAATTGGGCCTCCTGAGACCACAGAAAGCGGGACTGATGGCGGGTTAACTGGGTGATGGGGGAAGATGATGGAAGAAAATTTTTTCACAAAACGCCTGTAAAAATTAGCAAAGCCCACGAATCTCTGAACACCTTTCTTGTCACAAGGAGCAGGCCAATCTAGGATTGCTTTCACTTTTTGTGGGTCCATAGCGATCCCATCGGTGAAAATAGTGAGTCCCAAAAACTGAATGGACCCCTTTTCAAAGTCACACTTCTCTGCCTTGCCATAGAGTCCGTGTTTTCTCAAGGTAGAAAGGACTTTTTTAACGTGAACCCGATGGAGTTCCAGTGAGGCAGAAAAAATGAGGATATCGTCAAGGTATACGATGACGAAGTGGTCAAGAAACTCCCGAAAGATATCATTTGCCAGGTGCTGGAATGTGGCTGGGGCATTACACAGGCCGAAGGGCATGACAAGGTATTCATAATGTCCAAAACGAGTTCTGAATGCGGTCTTCCACTCATCTCCCTCCTGTATCCAGACAAGGTTATAAGCTCCCCGCAGGTCTAACTTGGTAAAGAGATGGGCGGTCTGGAACGTCTGGAAGAGTTCGGGGACAAGGGGGAGCGGATACCGGTTTTTGATAGTGACCTTATTCAGCTCTCTATAGTCCACACAGGGTCTCTAGGTGCCATCTTTCTTTTCCACAAGAATATACCAGCACCTGCAGGAGAAGAAGATGGGCGAATAAACCCCCTTTTCAAATTTTCATCGATATAGACCCGTAGGGCCTCCAGTTCCTTTTTAGAAAGGGGGAATATCCTTCCAAACGGGATCTCGGTTCCGGGAAGCATAGGGCAATCGTAAGGCTGATGGGGAGGAAGGACCTCGGCTTTTTTCTTGTCAAAGACGTCCCTGAAGTCCTGGTAAGCAGGTGGGATATCCAGGAGTGGCTCAGGTGTTGGTTGAACAGACAAGCAACTAGCAGGCCCACTAGGTCTTTGAGGGAAGCAATGCTGCTGACAGTAGGCAGAAGAAAAGGTGAGTTCCTTCTTGGCCCAATCAATTTGGGGGTTATGGGCTTGCAGCCAAGGAAGTCCCAGGATGACAGGAAACATGGGGGAACAAAGGGCATCAAAACGGATGAACTCCTGATGACCGGAGTCTGCTGTGGTGAGGATGGGTCCAGTCTCTAGGATAACTGGTCCGGAACTGGGTAGGGACCCATCGGTGAGATGGACCTCGAGCCTTTGTGTCTTAGGGATAAGAGGAATATGGAGTCTCTTGGCCAAAGAAATGTCCAGAAAACAGCTGCAGGCCCCAGAGTCAACGATGGCTCGAAGTTGGACCTCCCCTTCCGCCACCTGTAAGGAGACCGGGAGAATAAGGTGAGAGAGCGAAAGTCCAGAAACTCAGCAGTTAAATGGGGACTGAGAATAAGGCTTACTGGGTCTCACGGGCAGTTCCACAGCAAATGTCCAGCCCCGCCGCAGTAGAGGCATAGGTTGGCCTGCCGACATCTTAGTCTCTCATCAGGAGTCAGGGAGGAGCAGACCAGGCCCAGCTGCATAGGTTCCCCTACAGATGCTGCCATGGGGGAAGTGACCGGAGGTGCAGTTGGAGCAGAAGAGATCTTGGGAAGCATCCAGGCAGGCCGGAATGTTTGGAGACGCTCCGAGCGTCGCTCCCGCAGACGTCTATCAAGTTGAATGGCGAGTTGTATGAGACCCTCAAGGGTAGCGGGGGTCTCCACTCGAGCCAGCTCATCTTTTAATGTCTCAGAAAGTCCTTGGCGAAACTGATACTTGAGGGCAGCCTCGTTCCAATCAGTGTCAGCAGACCATTTACGGAATTCAACCGTGTAGTCCTCCACTGGGCGCTTGCCCTGTAGCAGGGTGTGTAGGGCGACCTCTGCGGTGGGCCGTGCGCTGGGGGTCGTCGTAAAGCTGAGCCATAGCCTCAAAGAATGTGTCCACAGAGTCCAGAACAGGGCTCTTCTGTTCCATTAAGTTATGAGCCCAGGTTTAGGGTTCTTCAGACAGCAAAGAGATGATGAACCCCACTTTCACAGAGTCCAGAGAAAAGGTCTGGGGTTGCAAGGCCAAGTATAGCAAGCAGGCATTCTTAAAGGCCCTGAACTTCTTTAGATATCCAGAAAATCGCTCAGGCGTGGGTACTCGTGGTTCAGGAGGCGGGACTAGCATGGAGTGGGCGGAGCTAGCGTGTCCTTGTGGTAACGGGGATGAAGAGGTGCTGGCAGGCGATTGATTGGGGTCTGTAGAAGGCGAAACAGCCAGGTGTTGCAGGCGACCTTCCAACTGGAAATAACCCTTTCTGGAGTCTTTGCACTGCCTGAGTGAGGGCGGTGACTTGCTGGCACAAAGCCTCAATTAGGGAAGCACCTCTGTTGGCCTCTGACATGGCTGGATTGTACTGTCACGTACCTGATCCGAGGCCGAGATGCAGAGAGGGCTCCCCTTGCGGCTGAGTGTGGCACACCCCTGGGGTTGAGACAGAGGGTGTAGCGCCCACAGAAGCACTGGTTGCTGGCAGGGCCCTGATGGTAGACAGGCGGTCTCTAGCAGAGTGCTGGGCAGGAATACACCGGACAGTCCAAGGAGGAACCAGGAACAACCAGGCAGTAGGTGTAAGACCAGCTGGGGGTCAAACACAGGGCTCGGCAGGAAGCTGCAACAGGTGCAAGCCAAAGGTATAGCAGGAAGGCCAGAAGCAGACAAGTCCATGGGAAAGCCAAGATCAGGTACTGGAGGGCAGGTAGACAGAAAGCAAATCCGTGAGCCAAGCCGAGATCAGATAATGGGAGAGCCAAACTGGAGCAGGGATGGTCAGACGAAGCCGAGGGTCAAAGCCCGGAGAGAGAGCAGACAGGTCAGGAACAAGCCGGGTCAAACTGGAATCCAGGAAGTAGCGATGCTCAGTAAACAGGAAGAGCTGAAGACAATCCAGCAATCTGATGGGCTGAGCAGAGTCCTTTTATAGGCCAGTGAATTAGTCTATGGCCTGAGTCCATTGCGGACATGGGAAGTACTGGCAAAGTTGCCACTTGCAGCACAGCCATTTCACTGACAATGAGTCTATGGCCTGAGTCCATTGCGGCCATTGGAAGAACTGGCCGAGTTGCCAGTTGCAGCATGGCTGTTTCTCTGACAATGGGCATCCCATAACCTCCTATCCCTATCCAAGTTATTACCCTCAATAAATAACAAAAAACAAAGTCACGGACAGTTTTCTGACTCTGGAGTGCCAGTGAAAGTTCAGAGTGCTTGGCTGTGCAGGTTGGGGCATCCCAGTTCATCTGTGGCTCTTAGGGGGTGCACTACATAAGTGTATTAAAATTGTGCTAAATACTCACAAAGGCTAAAAAGTATAATAGCGCTGTATAGAAAGTATCAATTTAGAGATGGCGCAAGCCGCTTCCAGGTACTCGATGTGTGGCGACGTCACGTAATCCGCTCCACCCTATGTGATTTGTCGACACTTTTTTTTTTTTTACAGCATTGTTGTACTTTGTGAGTATTTGGCACAATACCTTGAATGATTTTACACTATGTGGCATATTGGTTTCTAAAAGGAAGATGACAGCTATACCACCAGATGGAGGTGTTGATACATCTTAAAGGCATTACTGGGCTCCTATTTCTCACAATTAAAGTGGTTGTAAACCCACCTTTATAACTTTTACCAATAGGTAAGCCTTTAATAAGGCTTACCTATAGATACTGTAAATATCTCCTAACCACTTTTACCGCATACTGACGCATATTTACGTCGGCAGACTTTGTGGTAGTATACCGGCAGGGCTGTCTTTACCGCAGGGCAAAAGGGGCATTTGCCCAGGGCCCCGTCATTGTTGGGGGCCCAAAAAGCTGCTGCCCCTGGAGCCTTGAATAGTTCTGTAGCGGTCAATTCAGCTCTCCCGTCCTCCCCCGTTTGCTGTTGCACAAGACAGACACTGAGAGAGGAGGACAGTTGCGGGCTCTATGTGTAAGCTGGCTCGGCTGACAGGGAGTGAGGCAGAACGTCTCTCTGTGCTGAGTTCAATAGCACAGAACAGAGTGAAGTGTTCTGGCTGGTCTGATAGGCGGAGACTGCACTGTGTGTGTGTTGGGAAAAGAGCGCGCGCACACACATAACAGAACTGTGCAGGGCTGAACAAGATTGAAGAACACAACATTCCTTCTCAACTGTGAGTCAGACAGTGCAGTGCCTCAGCTGCCGGCAGATTTCTTTACAGACTCGATGTAATGGGGACAAGGAGAGAGCAGAGTGAGTCAGACTCACTGACTGTCAGTACTATTTGTAGAGTCAGTGGGGAAGAAAAAGACAGATATTGGAGAAAATGAGGGGATGCCGGCCCTGGGATGCTAGAGAGGAGCAAAGTCCCAGCAGTGCCATAAAACAAAAATTCTGTCTGGAAGTGAGATAGGGAAGTAGCTGTCTCTGTATTCTCTCCCTGTTCCCTATCTTCCACTGCAGGCAGCATCACTGACTGTGAGGAGGAGAACTGTGAGTGGAATGGGGTGCATTTGTGAAAAGAGGTGAGAACTGTAAGGGGGGGGGGGGGATACAGAGGTGGCTGTAGACATGGGGGGGGGGGGGATACAGAGGTGGCCGATGACATTTGGGGTACTAACATTTTTTCCTGCTGTGAATATTTCCCCAGATCTAGCTGCCTGCATGACATGGGACATCCTTCAGAACAGACAGGTTAGCTAACTAAAGTGAGAGAGAGTTTTATAATGGTTAAACTTCAGCTTTAAAACCATGTTGCCTCATATTAAAGGTTTAAAACTGCCATTTATTTCCCTGTAATCATTTATTCTCCTGAATATTTCCACACAGAACTGTCTTGAGAAAGCCACACAATTTAGGAACCCATAAAAAACATGATTTGGCTTTGTAGCATTCTATGTAAACTGGATAAATGTGCGAGTGTATTTATTCAAAATAGATCTGTTTGATTTCCAATCCAATTCAACCTTGTGACACACTAAACTAGTTCAATGGTTTTCATTTTCAGTGGCTGTGGACATGGGGGGTACAGAGGTGGCTGTGGACGGGGGGGGGGGGGGATACAGTGGTGGCTGTGAACAAGGAGGGTACAGAGGTGGCTGTGAACAATGGGTGTACAGAGGTGTCCGTGGACAGGGGAGGGATACAGAGGTGGCTGTAGACAGGGGAGTACAGAGGTGGCTGTGGATGGGGGGGGGGGGGGGGAGTACAGTCGTGGTGGCTGTGGAAAGCGAGGGTGGCAGTGGTGGCTGTGGACAGGAGGGATGGCTGTGGATGGGGGGGTACAGAGGTGGCTGTGGATAGGGGGGGGGTACAGAGGTGGCTGTGAACAAGTGGGGTACAGAGGTGGCTGTGGACAGGAGAGAGGCAGTTGTGGCTGTGGAAAGAGGGGGTGGCAGTGGTGGCTGTGGAAAGGGGGGGGGGTGGCAGTGGTGGCTGTGAACAGGAGGGGTGGCTGTGAATGGGGGGGGTACAGAGGTGGTTGTGGATGGGGGGGTACAGTGGTGGCTGTGAACAAGGAGGGTACAGAGGTGGCTGTGAACAATGGGGGTACAGAGGTGTCCGTGGACAGGGGAGGGATACAGAGGTGGCTGTGGACAGGGGAGTACAATTTTAAACTGTAACATGTTGGGTATCTATTTACTTGGCGTGACATCATCTTTCACATTATACAAAAAAAAAAATGGGCTAACTTTACTGTTTAGTATTTTTTAAATGCAGTGAAATGTGATTTTTCAAAATGTTTCCAAAAAAATGGCGTTTTAAAGACCACTGCGCAAATACCGCGTGACAAAAAATATTGCAATGACCGACATTTTATTCTCCAGAGTCTTTGCTAAAAAAATATATATAATGTTTGGGGGTCCTAAGTAGTTTTCTAGGAAAAAATACTGATTTTAACTTGTAAACAAAAAGTGTCCGAAATAGGGCTGGGGCTTAAGTGGTTAAACTTTTATCATTTTACCACCGTTTAGGAGATATTTCATTGCATGCAGCCAGTGACGTCATCGACGCATGCGCTCTGAAGAAACGGCTGCCCATGCCGTTTCTTCAGAGCCCTATGCCGTGACTGGCCGCTCCCACGGGCATGCGCGGGAGTGACGTCACCCGGCTCCAGCCAGTAATACAGCCGGAGTCCGCAGACCCAGAAGGAAGAGGAGCGAAGATGTATGCGGCCACCAGCGGAGACAACACAGGCTTTGTTTGCAGTTAAGTGTCACATAATGTGCTAGTATGAGATGCATACTAGCATTTACTTTGCAGGAAAGAAAAAAAACAAAACAAACAAACAAACAAAAAAAAAACGGAAGACTTTACTTCCTCTTTAAGTGCTACATGATTAATCTAAATAGGGGGTCAATTTGTACCGGTTAGCCTTTTTGGTGTTGCACTGGTGGAGGAACACATTTGCAGTGTCTCTCAACTGTTTGAAGAGCTTCTTGTTTACACGTTCCCACACAAGAAGGATATTTAGGAGACGACCCACATTTTTTATCTTTGGATTGTACGGCTATATGGACATTATCACATTTCTGTGTATAGTTGCTATTAGGGTTGTACTAATACCGAAATCGGTATTGGTTGTGATACTAATGAGTTTAGCTTGGAGTTCGTTTTGGAGAAGTGAGCAGCTCTAGTCCAAACTTTTAGTGAATTAGGCCCAACATATTTGCACAGGTAATCGCGAAAAGGCTCTGATACCCGAAACCAATACCTTTCTGGTGTGATATGAGCCCATAATAAATGAATGGGCTCAAATCGCACTGCAAAGAATCTCATGCAATTTGAACAGGAATGTGATGTGCTTCCTGTCTGAATCACACCCGGTTTCCCACACCGCTCCTGTATGAAGCCAGGCATGTCATAGTGATTTCAGCATGGGTTCACACAGAAGCGGTGTGAGAACTGCATGCGATTCGGATAGGAAGCACACAACATTCCTGTTCAAATCACATTCATTTTGTATGGGCTCAAATTGCACCACAAAGGTATCGGTACTCGGTATCGGCGAGTACGTGACCGAAAGTATTGGTACTTCTAAAATGGAATCGGTGCAGTCCTAGTTTCTATATATACAGTATCTCACAAAAGTGAGTAAACCCCTTAGTATCTCAAAAAAGTCAGTACACCCCTCACATTTTTGTAAATATTTTATTCTATCTTTTCATGTGACAACACTGAAGAAATGACACTTTACTACAATGTGAAGTAATGAGTGTACAGCTTGTATAACAGTGTAAATTTGCTGTCCCCTCAAAATAACTCAACACACAGCCATTAATGTCTAAACCGCTGGCAACAAAAGTGAGTACACCCCTAAGTTAAAATTTCCAAACTGGGCCCAATTAGCCATTTTCCCTCCCCAGTGTCATGTGACTCATTAGTGTTACAAGGTCTCAGGTGTGAATGGGGAGCAGGTGTGTTAAATTTGGTGTTATCGCTCTCACTCTCTCATACTGGTCACTGGAAGTTCAACACGGCACCTCATGGCAAAGAACTCTCTGAGGATCTGAAAAAAAGAATTAAAAGACTACAGATGAGGACCAATGCGCTACCAAAGGAGTTTGATAGGAGCAAGCCAATTTGCATGAAATAAATAATAATAAAAAAAATTATTAAATAATACCCGAAAAAGCTGCCAATTTTAATCGGTGTCCCCACCGTAAATTGTGATGTGTATGGTAAAACAAAATCGGCGCTAATTCAAAATCGTGTAAGAGTGTCAAATAAAATGAAGAATCTGTGTATAATTCAAATGTGGTAAATCAACATTAACATTAAAACACTGAAGGAAAATCCAAAATGTGCCAAAGATGATAAACACAATATCCCATACAGATGTGATCCAATGCTGTGCGCTGAATAAATAATACAGTCTGTTTTCAAATCTTGTAAATGAAATATGTCCAAAGTGATAAAATGTAACCAAAATTTTCTGTGCTACAATAAATCTTCACAAAAAAACGATAAACAATTCATGAAGAGAAGGTGCAAAAAATGTTGCAAAAATATTAATACCAATCCCGGTGCTGTATAGTGTGCAGTGGCCGCTTACCTCAAACACACAATCAAGTGCATGTGTATAAACAAGTTGTGGGTTCTGTACTCCAAATCCAGCTCCACCGATAGTTTTCTTTAATGGATGGATGGTATGATTCCTGTAGTCCGTAGTGAGCAGGTATCCTAATACTGTGTAGATCCTCGGTTCTGCAACTGTGTATCAAAAGCACCCATCGAGCTTTGCGGTTCATCGCCTGCACGCCGGGGGGTGGGGGGGGGGGTTGCCAGATATAGGATCCGCCCCGGGTGCCAAATGCTCTAGGTACGCCCCTGCCTACATTCATTAGAAAATGGGAAGATGAGAGGGGCACATGGTTATGCGAGTGATATATATACCACTGAAATTAATTACGAATGCCTAATAAGATGGTACATAACCCCTGTGAAAGGCCATAAATACCAACAAAGCAACTCCCCACAATGTTGGAGAGGTTGCAATGAGAGGGGTTCCATGGCAGACATCTGGTGGGAGTTTAATAAGATCAAGGATTATGGGCGGGAGATACAAAATGACATTAAGGAAATTACGGGGGAGGAGCTACCAAATGACCCATGCAGGGCCATCTTACTGAATGGGCATGCTGGGCAGCTGCCTGGGGGCCTCACTTGCCCGGGGGGCCCCACCTGCTCAGCAATCCAGCCAAGCATTAGTCATAATTCTCGTGTGTATCCCACCACCTAATTTAGCAGGTGGCAAGCACCTGTCGGCCCTGCGCTGCTGTCAGGCCACTTGGGCTGTGGAGCCCACAACTGTAGGAATGCCTGTCTGCCTCCATGGGAACAGGCACACACAGGACAGTTGAGTCTGACTCCCGTCTGTGTGTGTGTTCACCGGAGCCAGCCGCTGAACTTGGAAGCTGTCATTAGCCTGGCACTGCTGTACCAATAAATATTGCTTTATCGATAATTTGCATTTTTATTCTCGTGGGTGATTGTGTAGGCGGAGCCCCAGTGCACTGCATTGCCCGGGGCTCTTTAATGCTCTTAAGATGGCACTGGACCCATGGGTATGCCTTTTTCACAATACAAACAGTAAAAAGAAACAATACAAGTGATCTTTGCTGCTACATTTAATTAATGCCGCAAAAGGAACAATACCAAAAAAATGGTTAAATCCGGAGATACCTACTATGAAAGAATGGTTTGATAGAATTTATTACAAATACAGAATGGAATATCTCTGTAGTAGAGTAGAAGGCTTAGGCTACGTTCACATGTCGGCATAGCGATCCGGAAATCATTGCAAATCGCGGGACGCTTGTGCGTTGCCTGTGATTTGCAATAGCACCCCAAACGCTGTGCAATGTAGCCGCGATTTCCGCCTACCGAATCACGGTAACATCACACAAAAAAAATTGCGGGACGCATGACGCCCCAAAGAAGCTCTTGTACCTGATCTCCGGATCGCGGGCAGAATCAGCGCGCTACGCCGACATGTGAACGTAACCTTAGAGCTCTTTCACATGGTCCACCTCCGTCGGCGGACTCCATGCTGCTCAGCGGGGGATTGATCTGCCGACCCCCCCTGAGCAGGCAGATGACATCTCCGTCTCCGCTCTGTGTGTGGAGAGGGAGGTGTCAGAGCCCTGCTGCTCTCTATGGGGAAAATAGGGTTTCCATCCGTCCGGATTTCACGGACATGATTAGATGCAGATGGCAGCGGGTGTCAGTGGACATGTTACTGCTGACATCCGCTGCCCCATAGGGATGCCTGGAGGATCCGATCAGATCCACCTAAAAAACTGACAGGCGGATCTGATCGGATCGTTCGTGTGAAAGGGGCCTAAGTTGAAAGATTTAATAGTACATGGGAAAACTGGAAGAAATTTAAGAATACCAAGAAGTATACAGAGAAACGTGTATAATAGGCAGAAACAAAAAGGCACAAAGTTGGGGGAGAGGCAGGCGGGGGAGGGTGGAAGGGGGGGGGGGGTAAGGGAAACAACTATACATGTAATATGTATACATCCTGATGATCATTTATTCCCGATGATCATTCATTGGCAGGGACCCGCTGATCAGCTTGTGCTGTAACAAATCACAACACTCTTGGGACTCTCCCCCTACCAATAAGTGCTAATCACATACCAGATATGTGATCCAGCGCAGAGCAGCTGCCCTGCAGCAGTATATAATTGTGGGGCGGTCAGGAGGAGGATAATATCATCAGCATTCAAAGCCCAATCCCCATCTTCATAGTGAAAATAAAAGTAAGACCTACACTATTAGACCTATTCTTCCTTATTGAAAATGTGCTGCCACTGAACAGTTTTACACAGCTCTAGCATCTAAGCCCTGGTTCACACCTATGCATTTTTTTAGAGCATTTTCAGAAACTCACTACAGTCCATTTAACATAGTTTCCTATGGGTCGTGTTCACATCTGTACATTTTCCAGTAGTGCAATTTTTGGAAAGGATCAGGGAATTTTTTCCCACAGCAGGTTGCGTCTTTATTTCCACAGACTTTAGTGGAAACTAGTGATCGACCGATATCGGTTTGTCGTTGCCGATACCGATATTTTGGCCATCGCATATTGGTATCGGCCGATATTGGCCGATATTTTGGCACATTTAAAAATTTGCAAAATAAACACAAAATTCGACACAAATCTGTTACTGAACATATCAAACTTTATTTATTAACAATTGTAACATTAAGGGCTCATTCTTCACACCTTAACTGCATGAGAACTGATGGGAAAACTTAAATTGAAGCGACATTTAGTTTCACATTATTCTGATTAATGCATAATAAACTGCTGTAGTGCACTCACTCACTGCAATAATTTTAAATCACTACTGCAGTGCAGTCAGTGCAAAACTGCTATAAAAAAAGGCTAGGCAACACAACAGCTACACAGTGGATTGGACTGGAGTCAGCGGACTACCCCTGCAGTAGGGCAATCACTGCAACTACTGCAGTCAGTGCAAAACTGCTAGAAAAATAGCTAGACAAAAGCTAGACAGTGGATTGGAGTGGACTCAGTGAACTGGACAGACAGTACTACTACACTTCAATACTCGCAGATAAACGGCTTCTTTTCTTTTCATATATTGCTGCCACTTCACTAAAAACACGCTCACTTGGTACTGAGGAAGGAGAAGCAGAAAGGTAACTTCTAGCATGAGAAGCAAGTCTTTTGTAGCGTGCCTCATTTTCTTTCCACCACTGAAGAGGATCACCACTTCTTCTGTCAACTACTGGTTCCTTCAAATAGAGATGAAGTTCATCATCCAGGCTCATCATTGCAGATTCTGATGAATCCTCAGCATAAGGCCCCAATAAAACGCAGAATATGGTATCTATTTGACCGCGATAAAGTTTCTCTTCTGTCCGTTGTCTTTTTGGACATATTTCTCCTGCATCCTGCTCCTCCACATCAGAAACCTGCTCTTCTTGACTTTTCTTTTTGCCAGCAGGAACCTCCTGCTGCTGCACCTTCTGTTGAATATCTTCTGTCAGCCATTGTTTTGCCTTGGCCAATACATCATCAGAGGAGAAAGTAAGGTTCTTGTATCGAGGATGCAAAAGACATGCAAGCACAACATTTTTATTCTCCTCATGCTTCTCAAACCGTTTGGCGAGGCTGTCCCTCATGGCCTGCCTACATGCTTTAATGCCACATGTGTTGGGTCCTTCATTCTGTTGAAGAAGTACCTTCAGAACTCTCACACATGGGATGACAGAGGACATAGATGAGTCCTAATGACTCCCCTCTAGTGTCACTTCCTCAATGGGTACGAGCGTCTCAATAATGTTGGCTACTATGTCCCACTGAAGAGACAAGAACTCACTGCTCAAGGTGGTGTAATTGCCTGATGACTCACACCGGTGCATGCCCGGCTCGCCTCCGTGAAAACTTGATAAAGGAAAAGGAATTGGCAGCACTCCAGGTTGAGTCAAAATCCAGATTTATTGACTGGACATCCAAATATGACAATCGTGACAAGGTAGACACGTTTCACACACTGACTGTGTGCTTAATCATTACCAATAAATCTGGATTTTGACTCAACCTGGAGTGCTGCCAATTCCTTTTCCTTTACTATGTCCCACTGATCAGCAGTAGGACAAGAATGTCCTCCAAGTCCATATTCACCATAATATATGGTAAGATCTCGCTTCTGCTCCAGCATCCTATGTAACATGTGTAGCGTTTAGTTCCATCGTGTTGGAACAGCCTGTATCAAGTTGTTTTTGGGTAGGCCAAGGTCTTCCTGAATGCACCTCAGTTGCTGCTTGGCAAGAATATAATTGTGGAAATGGCCTGCGCACTTCTTCAGCATGCTAATAATGTCAAGCAAAGCTTTCTGGTTTGACAAACCATCATTTACCACAAGTTGGAGGGTGTGTGCCATGCCACACTTCAGCAAGTCTCATTCCTTTAACCATGTTCGCTCCGCTGTCTCGAAGCACAAGCATCACTCGGTCTTTGGTGATTCCCCATTCTTCTAGCATGCCTAGAAACATTTCTCGAATGTACTCCCCAGTGTTCACTTTTGTATTCAACACCAAATGCCTTCTTGTCCATCCGCTGTCAAAGTAGTGGCATGTAAGACTCATTAGTGATTCGGTTTGTCCTGACCAGCAGTCAGTCGTGAATGAGAGTGAGTTGCTAGCATTCTCTGGTTGCAGCATAGTCTTTACTTTGTCAACGACCTTTTGGTGAATCTTTTGCAACATTTCAGTTCGATAAAAATTGTCACTCTTTTTTTGAAAAAAAAAAAAAAAATTGTCACTCTTCAGCGTGTACCTTGGCTCAACTATGGACATCAACCGCTGAATTCCAAAGTCAGGCACTACTGTAAATGGCTGGTTTTCAGTGACCATCATCTCTGTGATTTTAGCCACCTGTTTTCTTTCTGAAACATATCTGTTATTGTTGCCTGGGATAGTGATGTTTCACCTTGTGATTCATTTTGTTTTTTCTGTGCTGCATGATATAATTTAACATGATGAACTCTTAGCTGGGCCCAAAGATTTGATGTATTTTTGGTTTTTTCAGTTATTGATCCCATGCTTACATTATTTTTGCATGTGTTGCACAGTGCTGCTGATTTTCCTGGAGATGGAGAAGAGAAATAGTCCCAGACCACACTTTTAATTTTTCTATCTCCATCATCTCCATTGAATTTTGAAAAGACAATCAATCACTAATATAGGCTTAAACAAAATGGCTGGCTGGCTGGCACCCTGTGGTAATGAGTGGCTGGCACCCTTTGGTGGGTGGCTGGCTGGCTGACAGGCACACTTTGGTGGCTGGCAGGCTGGCACCCTGTGCTGTGGTGGGTGGCTGACTGACACCCTTTGGTGGGTGGCTGGCTGGCACCCTGTGGTGGGTGGCTGGCTGGCAGCCTTTGGCTGGCTGGCACCCTTTGGTTGGTGGCTGGCTGGCTGGCACCCTTTGGTGGGTGGCTGGCTGGCTGGCACCCTGTGGTGGGTGGGTGGCTGGCTGGCACCCTATGGTGGGTGGCTGACTGGCACCCTGTGGTGGATGGTTGGCTGGCTGGCACCCTGTGGTGGGTGGGTGGCTGGCTGGCACCCTTTGGTGGCTGACTGGCACCCTGTGGTGGGTGGGTGGCTGGCTGGCACCCTTTGGTGGCTGACTGGCACCCTGTGGTGGGTGGGTGGCTGGCTGGCTGGTACCCTTTGGTGGCTGGCTGGCTGGCTGGCTGGCACCCCATGTGGTGGCTGGCTAGCTGGTACACTCAGACAGGGCCTGTGGCTGGTACATAAACTGGACTGTGGGTGTGTGGGACTGGGTGGGTGGCCGCGGCGGCTGTGTTACACAACGTGCGCACTCTGTGTCACTGGTCACTGCGGTGGGTACTGTAACGATAACGAGGCTGAGGGAGGCTAAGAATGCTGTAAAAGCTGCCCAGTGCGCGGAGGCATAACTTCAGAGGCCGATTACGAAATATTGGGGAAAGTGCATATCGACCCCCGATATATCGGTGTAGCTGATAATCGGTCAATCTCTAGTGGAAACGCATCAAAACTGACCTCAGTACTTGCGTTTTTGATGTGTTTCTGCTGCATTATGGCTGTTTTCTCCTGCAAGACAGCAGACACCTCCCAAAAAAAAAAAAAAAGTTCAAAAATCACAGGGAAAACACATTAACTGCAACCTGCAGAGGTGTGAACCAGGCCTAAGCCTAGGTTCACACTGGGGCCAGTTTAAAATCGTGCAAGTTCAGCTGAACTGAGCTGCCTAAGTTGCCAAAAAGTAGTAGCATTGCCTGAGGAAGGAGCACGCATGCTCCGAACGCGAGCACCCCCCTGCCACTATTGGATGTAAGCCTGGATACTGAACGCTGCCAGAACCACAGGAAGTGTCGGACTCCACCGGCACAGCCAGGACCACGGCCGCCACAGTGTACTTCCCGAACATCCCTGCAGTGTTGCAGAAGAACTATTACCATTTGCTGATCAACGATTTCCTCTGTGTGAGTTACTACGTTGTTTTTATGTAATAAATAACCTTTTAATCTACACTGAGGTGGCGCTGCTTTTCTTCTCCTACCCCAAAAAGTAGTAGAGAAACTACTTTTGGGAATCGGTGTGGTGCCATAAAGTCGGCGTCACACCGATTTGGATGATGCCATTGCCGGCAATTGGCTCCGATTTGACATGCGATTTGACATGTCAAACCGCATGTCAAAACAGATCAACGTGAACGTGGGCTAACGCCCCTTTCACACATATGGTCCGTTCAGTTCATCCACATGAAAATGTATCAGTTTTTCATCCGTTTTTTTCATCCGTTTTTCGTCCGTTTTCATCCATTTTTCATTCATATTTCATCTGTTTTTCGGCCGTTTTCATACTTTTTTTGTCTATTTTAAATCCTTTTTTCGTCCGTTTTCATTCATTTTTCATCCATTTTTTATCCGTTTTTCATCTGTTTTTCATCAGTTTTTCATCCGTTTTCATCAGTTTTCATCCGTTTTTCATCCGTTTTTCATCCATTTTTCACTGTTTGTCCGTCTACATCCGTTTTTTGATGGATGAAAAATAGGGCATTCATCCGTTCCAAAAAACATACATTGACGGAAGCGGATGAAAGCGGATGTTAATGGATGATCATTCGTTGTCATCCGTTTTTCCATAGGAATGCATTGATGTCCGTTTTTCATCTCTCATCGGATGGATGAAAAATGGACAAATGGACCGTATGTGTGAAAGGGGCCTAAAGACTAATGCTGTTAGTTCCTTTATAAAAAAAAAAACACCTGTCTCTGCCTATTGTCTTTAACCTCCTCCCGCCTGCGCTATAGCCGAAAGACGGCTACAGCGCGGGCTCTAATTTCCGGAAGGCCGTCTTTATACAGCCTCCCAGTAACAGGCTCCCCGCACGCTCCCGCGCGCGCCTCGGGCAAAGTCTGTGTCGGCCGTGTCCCTTGGACACAGCCAATCACAGATCGTGGTGAATGGCCAATCACAGCGGCCATTCGCCACTCGATCGGAGAATCCAATGAAAGATGATCTCAAATGTAAACATATGAGATCATCTCTCATTGCCAGCTCTCCTTCCTCACACAGAGACTGCAGTTTGAGGAAGGAGAGATCTGTGAGTTTTTTGAGCGTATACAGTGTGCGATCTGAGTGCCCATCAGTGTGCCCACAGTGCCCACAGTGTCAATCACAGTGCCCATCAGTGCCCATCAGTGTGCCCACAGTGCCCAACAGTGTGCCCACAGTGCCCATCAGTGTGCCCACAGTGCCAGTGTGCCCATCACAGAGCCAATCAGTGTGCCCATCACTGTCACAGTGCCCATCAGTGTGCCAATCAGTGTCACAGTGCCCATCACTGTCACCGTGCCCATCAGTGTCACCGTGCCCCCCCCTGATGACGCAGTTGCCTGCGAAACATGCTGGCGGAGTTTCAGCGCGGGTCGACGTCACAAGCTGGAAGGATTTTACTGCCATAGCGGTTTTTAACAATTCAAGGCTGTTTTATGATGATGTATCTGGTGAGTGCATTTTATCTTCAATAAATATACTCCTGTTGAAACGTACTTCACCATGGTCTTGCCCCTGTTTTTTAACTTTTGGGAGTGATGGTGCCTGATTATTTCTACTCTGGGATTCGATATCCGGATTGGGAGCACCTATTGGAAGCTTTCAGGGTCGATTATCCAGCTTTATAACAACAAGTGTTGTATGACCATTGTGAGAGCGGTGGTCATACCTATATGGTAAGAGGCCAACTGGCTACTTTGTGTGTGGTGGAGGTCCTCACTGTCCCTGTCACTATATAGACGGATTGCCACATATTAAGGGTGTTGTTGGTGGACTATACAACCCGATACGCCAGTTTGGAGTGGACTTATACACATATATATACATTTACATCATATTTTTTAAGTTACAAGCGCTGCATTTTTGTTTTTTGTTACCTGTATCACATCGTGGTTAATGCTGGCTGCTAATTTCTGAGAGCGCAGATATTTAACAATTGTATAAATTATGTGACCGAGCCACAGGGTACACATATGCCTTCATGGTGTACGAAGGGAAGGACACCCAGCTGCATCCCCCTGAATGTCCGGAATTCTTGGGATCAAGCGGGAAAGTTGTTTGGAACCTCATTTAACCTCTCCTAGAAAAAGGCTACCATCTTTACGTAGATAACTTCTACACAAGTTTGCCCCTGTTCCGCAACCTTCACAGGAAGAAGACTCTGGCATGTGGCACGGTCAGAAAAAACAGGAAAGGCTTTCCTCAAAAGCTCGTAAGAAGAGGGGAGATGGCTAGTCTGCGAAATGAGGAAATTCTGGCTGTGAAGTGGAGGGACAGAAGAGACGTGTACATCCTGTCTTCAATCCACAATGACAACTACGTGGAAGTCCGAAGAAGGAATGGCCCAATCCGAAAAACCAACATGCGTCCACGAGTACAACTTGTTCATGGGGGAAGTGGACTTCAATGACCAAATGATGAAACCCTATCTACCAACAAGACGAACATATCATTGGTACAAAAAAGTCTCAATTTATCTTTTTCATTTGGCCACATACAATTCCTACATAATTTACTGCAAGTCCACCGAAAGCCCCCAACCCTTCCTTTATTACCTGGAGGAAATCTTCACTGCCCTTATATTCCCAAACGGCCCACCAGAAAACATTTGATCCGATGTTATAAGTAGACTTTCTGAACCCCATTTTCCCAGTAAACCCCTCCCACACAAACAAACAAAAAACGGCAGAAGAAATGTAGGGTGTGTACCAGTGCAGGAGTTAGAAGGGACACCCATTTTTATTGTCCCCAGTATCCTTCCAAACCAGGCCTCTGTATAGAAGACTGTTTCCGCCATTACCATACTTGTCTAAATTATTAGTGAAGTATGGTAAACGTAGTCCTCAATTCCTGCCATTTACCTTCATCCCTTATGCCACTGTATGCTCCTGAACTGACCCTGGCCTGTTAATCAACTACGCCTTTGCCTGCTGATTTTGTACATATGTCTGCCTGCTCCGGAACTGACCCTGGCCTGTTATTCGACCATGCTTCTGCCTGCTGCTTCTTTTCATACCTCTGCCTGATCCGGAACTGACCCTGGACTGTTTGACCACGATTTTTGCCTGCCTCTTGGAGTAGTGGGATTCATACCAAAGGGGTCTCACATATGTGAGGGGACCAGAATTGTTTTTCTGGATGAAGAAAACACATTTTTTTGTATTTCTTCTTCCCAGATTAGGGTCTGGATCCCGGAGGCTTCAAAGAGATTTGGGTGGGAGAAGCCTCTATCCCTGTCCCCATTCTATCCCAGCAGAGGCCCTACTTCTGCCTGCAGGACTTACTGCCATCATGCCTCTGCCTTCCGCATGAACTGACCACACCTCTGCCTGCTACCTGAACCGTGGACCATGTTTTTGCCTACTACCAGGACCAATATTTTGGCACTGCTCATAATATCTTGGCCTGCACTGACACTGGACTGGTATCCTTACCTGTTGCCTGGACAATTGCATTCGCTGTTGCTGACCAAGTCCCTGCCTGCTGCCTGGACTACCAGTGCTCAACTCCTGTGGACAACTGCGCTTCTAAAACTACAGGTAAGCTTTTGTTTACCCTTTGCTCAGCAGAATGTATTTTGGGGTGTAATTCATGGTATGTGCATATTATGTGTCCCTAGAACACCCGATGGTGTTCTTTGCATGTTGGGCCTCTGTATGTGACCAGACTGCATAAGGAGGAGTAGCAGAATGTATTTTGGGGTGTAATTTTTGCTATGTACATGCTATGTGTTGGAAATATCTTATAAATGGACAACTTTGTGTAACAAAAATGCGTTCTCATTTTTTTTCCACATATTCCAAAAACTTCTGGAAAAAAATTACATGTTCAAAAGACTCATTATGCCTCATAGATTATACTTGGGGTGTTTGCTTTCCAAAATGGGGTCATTTAGTGGGCGTTTCCATTGTCCTGGTGCTCCAGGGCCTTCAAAAGTGTAACAGGTGGTCAACAAGTTAGATGTGTAGTTTATGCTCCTAGAATGCCTGATGGTGCTCCTTGCATGTTGGGCCTCTCTATATGAGTAGACTGTGAAAAAGTCTCACACATGTGGTATCGCCATACTCAGGAGTAGCAGAATGTGTTTTGGGGTGTAGTTGCAAGTATGCATATGCCATGTGAGAGAAATAACCTGTTGGAAATGACAGTTTTGTAAAAAAAAAAAATAATTTTTTCAAAGAATTGTGGGGGAAAATGACAACTTAAAAAAACTCACTAAGCCTCTTATTAAATACCTTGGAATGACTACTTTCCAAAAATGGGTCATTTGGGGGTCATTTGTACTTTCCTAGCTAGTTAGGGTCTCAAGAAATGAGACTGGCTGTCAGTACATTAGGTGTGATCAATTTTTTAATGATTAGCATAATAGCTTGTAGACTCTCTAACTTTCACGCAGACCAAATAATAAACACTTATTTGGGTTATTTTTACCAAAGATATGTAGAAGTATAAATTTTGGCCAAAATTTATGAAGAAAAATTACTAATTTGCAAAATTTTATAACAGAAACTAAAAAAAAAAAAAATATATATTTTTTTTTAAATTTTCGGTCTTTTTTCATTTATAGCGCTCAAAATAAAAAGCCCAGTGGTGATTAAATACCACTAAAATAAAGCTCTACTTCTATAAAAAAAAAGGACGAAAAATTCATATGGGTTCAGTGTTGCATGACCAAGTAATTGTCATTCAAAGTGTGAGAGCACTGAAAGCTAAAAATTGGTCTGGGCAGGAGTGGGGTTTAAGTGCACAGTAGGCAAGTGGTTAATTTGTTGGACAAGTCTTGCTAATTACAACTATATTTGGCACTGGGCAGTTTTTGTATCTGCAGTTTATTAGTTCCTGCAGAGCACCTTCCTGTGCCATTTACCTCTGGTACATTTCATCCTAGCCTTGCTTATTGCTGTCCTGTTGCTGGCAATTTTTACACGGGTGTATTCTCTATGGCAGTGTTTCTCAGCCTTTATTCAGTCAAAGCACCCTTTAAAATTTTAGACAACCTCACGGCACCCTTGGAAATGATTGACAGTCTCGAGGCACTCCATTCTAAAATATATTCTACTAGTTTTACACAATGCAGCAACATCCACACGTACGACACCCAATGTTAGAGGTGTTTTTCTCTTCCAAAGCAAAATCTACTTTTGCACACACTGACTAGTATTCCAATGTTTCTCTTCTCCCTCTGTTTCTCTCAATCAGTCAGCTAATGTGACCCCAGTGCTGAAGGAGAGATGCAGAGGAGGGTCAAGCAAGAATGCTGTGGAGGTGACAGACATCCTCCTTACCAACTGATTACATCATTGGTTGTTAGAATGCCAGTGTCTAGAAAGTCGTAATGGTGCATAATGAAAACCCATGACTCTGTGTTACTAAAAGGTAGGCTTCATCCACCTGCTGGTCTGTACACAATTTTGTGCTACACACGGTTGTCACCAGTGTAGTATGGTAAGCAACGGGTTAAGTTGCTGTCTGCAAAATGTTACAATTATGTATATGTCTGGGAGCTGGGTGTGGCTGAAGTTAGTTGCATGCTGATGTGCAGTGAATAAAGAAGCAACCTGTACAGCTTGTCTGTGTTAATACACTACATTTTGGCGACGAGGATGGCTAGCTTTCTGGATTTACCGGCTATCGAACCGTTTGATGTGTCTGGAGACCACACTAGTCTCTCACAGCGCTGGGACAAGTGGAAGAAGGGATTTCAGCTCTATGTTATAGCCACAGGAGTGACTGCACCTGCTCAGAAGAGAGCCATGCTGCTGCATCTAGCTGGACCTCAAGTTCAGGATATTTTTGAAACCCTGGGAGCAACAGGGGAAGATTCAGACTATGAGACAGCCATGAATAGACTGAGTGAGTACTTTGAGCCAAAGAAAAATATTCCCTATGAAAGATATAAGTTTAGACAGGCTGTGCAAGAACTGGGAGAAACCACAGACAGTTATGTGACTAGGCTGAAATATCTGGCAAAGTCTTGTGATTTTGGGACTGTAACTGAGGAGATAATCAGAGATCAGGTCATAGAGAAATGCACATCTGTGCACCTCAGGAGGAGATTATTGAGAGAACCTAGTCTCACACTTACTAGTCTGTAGGAGATTGCAAGAGCCATTGAGCTGTCTGAGCTCCAGGCTCTGCATATTGAAACCAAGAACACTGCATCTGTCAATACAGTCTCCAAACCTACCTATAATAATAGGAATATCTGGAGTAGGAAAGAGAGTTTTCCAAAGAGGACTTTACATATCACCTGCAATAAATGTGGCAGGGCGGGACACACATGTCAGGACTGCACTGTGGTACAGAATAAAATGTGCTATGCTTGTGGAAAGACAGGTCATTTTGCAGCTGTGTGTAGAAGTACAACCAGAGATAACAAAACCAAAGGACAATCTGCACAAGTAAATGTTATAGCTGAGGATAAAGAGAGTGCTCCTGACTGTGAATTTATATTCTCCCTGTGTTCTCTGCAAGCTGGGACATTAACCATTAAGATTGGAAATACAGATGTGTCAGTGTTGATTGACTCTGGAGCTACATGCAATGTTATGGACTTGGCTTCTTGGCACAGTCTTAATGGCAGAGAAAATCACCTTAAATTGTGTAACACCACTAAACAGATTTATACTTATGGCTCCAGTACACCACTGCAACTTAAAGGCAAATTTTATACCTCTGTTCAAACACATGAGACTGGTCCTCCATTGCAGACCGAATTCTACGTTGTAGATGGCACAGGGTCGCCTCTGCTTGGTTGTCAAACCGCAATGGCACTAGGGGTGTTACAGAATGGGCGTGATGTAGGCAGCGCAAGAGTGAATATGGTGTCTCCTGCTATTTCTGCATTGAAAGAGGAATTTAAAGATTGCTTCTCTGGGTTTGGAAAATTAAAGGATTTTCAGTTGGAGCTTCACATTGATCCACATGTAAAGCCTATTGCAGAGGCATAACTAGAACCTTCAGGGCCCTGATGCAAGAAACCATGAAGGGCCCCCCAGACCCCTGGCCGGGGCCCTTACCTTCAAGCCCAGGGCTCTTCCCACTAATCCTGGGGCTCTTTACACTCGTTGCATGGCCTTTTATTACGGTCCCGCAGCAGGTTCTGCAGTGGGCCCCCTTCCTGCAATCTTGTGGGCCCCCTTCCTGCAATCTTGGGGCCTCCCCACAGTGGTGCAATGCCAGGGTCCGGTCGCAAGCGTGACCTTTGCGATCCTGGAAGTTCACCCACTGGTTTGCTACCAGGCCCCCTGGAGCATGGGGCCCGGTAGCGATTGCAACCCCTGTAGTTACGCCCCTGGCCTATTGCACAGCCAGTACGCAGACTTCCTTATAGCCTGAGATCACCTGTTGAGCACAAACTGGCAGAGCTGCTAGACCTTGACATTATTGAACCTGTGGAAGGGCCCACTCCGTGGGTATCGCCGTTAGTTGTTGTACCAAAGGGCACAGATATTCGGATTTGTGTGGACATGAGATGTGCTAACCAAGCTGTGCAGAGAGAGAGACATCCAATTCCCACTATTGAAGATGTTCTGCATGCAATGAATGGGGCAAGTGTCTTCAGTAAACTGGATTTGAAATGGGGTTATCATCAGATTGAATTGACCCCAGCATCTAGAGTCATCACTACATTTGCAAGCCATAAAGGTCTTTTTAGATACAAGAGGTTGATGTTTGGCGTATCGTCCGCACCGGAGGCCTATCAACATGTGATTCAGCAAGTGCTACATGGTTGTGAAGGCACGCATAACATTTCTGATGATATAATTGTGTGGGGAACAAACACACAGGAGCACGACGAACGTCTCCGTGCAGTGCTAAATCGCTTGAAGGAGAAAGGGTTAACATTAAATGAGAAGAAATGCACATTTCAAATGAATAAAATGACTTTTTTGGGCCATGTGCTGTCTGACAGGGGCATTGGTCCGGAGGACTGTAAAATTAAAGCTGTGTCTGATGCCAGAAATCCTGAAAACCCTGCAGAAGTACGCAGTTTTCTTGGGCTAGTGAATTACTGTGCCAAGTTTATTCCAGATATGGCGACTGTCAGTGAACCTTTGAGAGTGTTGACTCGCAAAGCAGTCCCGTGGAAGTGGGGCTTTTTGGAACAAGGTGCATTTGATGAACTTAAGAGACGGCTGACTTGCGCCACAACTTTGGCTTATTTCAATCCTACTGCACACACCCAAGTTATTGTCGATGCTAGCCCTGTGGGGTTAGGCACCATCTTGGTTCAGAGACAATGCACAGGCGATTACAGGCCTATTCAGTATGCAAGCAGATCCCTCACTGATGTAGAGAGACGTTATTCTCAGACCGAGAAAGAAGCTTTGGCTGTTGTTTGGGGATGTGAAAGGTTTCACACCTATCTCTACGGCCTTGATTTTGAAATCATCACAGACCACAAGCCTCTGGAAGTGATATATTCGCCACGCTCAAAACCATCCGCCAGAATTGAGAGATGGGTTCTCAGATTGTTACCATATCGCTTTACAGTGCGGTACAGACCTGGACCGACTAATGCGGCAGATGCACTTTCCAGATTGCCTCAGTCTTCTGCACCTGTTCATAACCTGGCAGAAGAGTACATTCGTTTTGTGGCTACTAACGCCATGCCTCAGGCATTGACACCGCGGGAGGTTGAAGAATTGTCATCTGTGGATCCGGAAATTGCTCGGTTGAGAAAATGTGTAAGACAAGGGGTTTGGGTGGATTGTGACCCAAGCTATCACAGAATCAAACAAGAGCTGAGTATTGCAGGACAACTAGTTCTACGTGGCAATCGTATTGTGATGCCTAAAGATTTACGGAAACGTACATTACATTTAGCCCATGAGGGCCATCAAGGCATTGTACGCACCAAACAAAGATTACGTGAGAAAGTCTGGTGGCCAGGAATTGACAAGGATGTGGAACGTTTGGTTTCTTCATGTCGAGCATGTCAGTTGGTGGGCAGCAAACCTAAACCAGAACCAGTAACTCACACTGTTCTACCTGAGGGACCATGGGAAGATTTAGCCATTGATCTGTGCGACATTCAATCTGGACACCATCTTTTAGTTGTTGTGGACTATTATTCAAGGTGGCAAGAGGTGGTAGTTCTCACTAAAGCTACATCATCAACTGTAATTGAGGGGTTGGAGAGCATTTTTGCATCTCATGGGTTGCCTAAACGGATTGTGAGTGATAATGGTGCCCAATTTACTTCTCAGGAATTTCAGGATTATCTGAAATCAAATGCTATTGAACATCATCGTACAACTCCATACTGGCCACAGGCTAACGGGGAAGTGGAACGCCAGAATCGAACCTTGCTGAAAGCTTTGCGGATTGCTCATTTAGAGAGAAGAGACTGGAAAAAGGAACTGTGGCGTTTTCTTTTGGCTTATCGCACAACTCCGCATACTGTCACTGGCGTTAGTCCTGCGGAACTTCTTTGTGGTCGCAAATTCAGGACAAAATTGCCAGACATTGGGGGTCCTCCTACAAGTCAGAAACCTTTTCGGCATATTGATGAGGAAAGGAAGATCCGGGCTGAACAGTATGCAAACCACCGCCGCCATTGTCAACCTAGTGGCCTTCAACAGGGTGATAAGGTGTTGCTTCAAAGTGATCGGTTTAACAAACTGGCTCCGTCCTTTGAACCTGAGCCTTATGTTGTAAAGGAGAAAAGAGGTACTCAAGTGGTTTTAGAGGATTTAGATGGACACACAAAAGTGCGTAATTCCCATACTCATTTGTGAAGAAATTTATTGAGTCAGAAGGTCAAGTATCGGAAGATGGCGAACAGGCAAAGAGTAGTGATGATACTGCCAGTGATCCAGACTTCAATCCACAACCATCCACATCGGAATGGCCAAGAGAAAAACGAGCAACAAATCCACCGGCCTACCTTAAGGACTATGTGTATAGTCAGGAGTTTATAGGTTAAATTTTTAGTTGTTCATCCATGCATTTTGTTAATCCTATTAATACGTTGTGCATGTTATGTTTTATTCAAAGAGAGGAGGGAATGTAGTATGGTAAGCAACGGGTTAAGTTGCTGTTTGCAAAATGTTACAATTATGTATATGTCTGGGAGCTGGGTGTGGCTGAAGTTAGTTGCATGCTGATGTGCAGTGAATAAAGAAGCAACCTGTACAGCTTGTCTGTGTTAATACACTACAACCAGTACCACCATTAGATATAGTGGGGCCCCATACTGCCTCCCTGACAGGCCCCACCCTCCACCCTCTACCCCACAAAGAGAATGGACTTTAAATACAGGCACAGTAATTTCACCAGCCACGGCTACCATAAATTAAATAAAAGTTCTCAGGGCCTCATCAGTTCAGCAGCAGGAGCCAGGGACAGAGAGGGACTATTTTTGGATTAAAAAGAGTAATCCTCTGTGCTGCCGCTCCCAACAATAAAATAGATTTTGGCCTGTCCAGGCAAATTCATATAGAAGAAGAGTCTGGAACTTTAATTTATTTATTGGGAGCTGTGACATGATGGATTACTCTGCCTCTTATGGAAAATAAGTAAATAGTCTTCTCTCTGTCTTCGGCCTCTACTGTTGAATTGGTGGGGCCCAGGAAACTTTTATTTGTTGGGAGCCATGGCCGTAGAGTTTCCTCTCTGCCCCCTGCTGGACTGATGGGGCCAAGGCCGGCAATTGTTAATGGTAAATTGTGCTTTAGATCTACAGTAAACCCCCGCTCCATCGCGGTCCAGTTTTTGCGGTCCCGGTATATTGCGTTTTTTTCTGCAATGTTATTTTACTATATAAATCATTGAAAATTAAATATTTTTGTGTTTTCCATTGCTCTTGCTCTGTCTCTCAGTATCTTTTATGTGTTTAAATGTGTTTCTATTGTTTTAAAAATGGAAAAGACCTTAAAATGCTTTTAAAAGAACAGTGACAGTAAAAAAACGTGTATTTTAATAGGGTTTTTCTATTTTGCGGATTTTCGCTTTTCGCGGGTGTGTTCGGAACGTAACCCCCGCAATAGAGGGGGGTTTACTGTACTTTAATTTTCTGTATAGTTCCAAATCCAGAAAGAAGCCATGATAAATAAACATTTTTTATTGATAAATAAGGCCTTCAGATTATTCTACAACAGGGTGCTGCTTAGTGATCATTGCACAATGTATTTTCAGTGGGTGGAAGTCAGAGGGCATTTGTCAAAATCATTTATTCAGTATTGTATTTTTCTTTTTTCTTATTTATGGTCCCATTGGACACATAGGATAAAATCTGGCTGAAGAATTTGTATTCACAGCAAATGCTATAGTAAGGAATTCATCATCCAATATGGTATCAGTGTATTACAAATAGGCAGATCCTTTCAGCGGGTTCAGGAATCCTTTGGGTTGTTATTATTTTTCATCCAGGGTTGTGGTACTAAGGGACTTCATGGCTCTGCAAAATGAGCAGATGATATAAAAATGAATAATGACTAATACAGATATAAAGTATGTTTGTCTGTCTAGCGTCTATCAGGAAAATACACTATAGAATTAGTGGGAGATTTCAATAATAAGAAAACTTTACAGTAGTAAGGCTCCATTCACACCTCTGCAGCTGCAGTCATGCATACATGTTTTGTGTGTGTTTAGGTGTAACGCATTTAAGGCAGCACATTCATTTATTTGGGCTGCCCTATGCATGACAATCACACAAAAGCAGTGTTGACACTTTTTTTTAAAATCACATTGCACTACAATGCATAGCAATAAATTAGCACATGTCGCAGTGCGATTTTAGCACATGTGTGGTGGCTGGTGCCATTAGGAGTGAATGTCACTGCACTGTACCTGCCGAAACATAGCGTGTTTTCATGCATTTCCGGAAGCTGGTGCAATATTGCAAATATATCCACGTCACATAAGTGTGAATGGAGCCTAAGGGGTGGATACATTATGCTGCAAAACATTTTTTATATAAATAGAAATTGGGAAAGCTTTATTTTAAAATGTCATAAGAATGTTGTTGAGGGAGGCACCAGGGAAGACAAAATCTAAGAAGATTAAACTCCATTTTAATTTCATTGACTGTGGAGTTGATTTATTAAAACTGGAGAGTGCAAAATCTGGTGCGCTGCTGCAAAGAAACCAATCAGCTTCCAGGATTTATTGTTAAAGTTTAAGACCAGGTTCACACGGCTCCAACATCAAAGATGGACAACTTCCGAACCGACTTTGCCCTACGACTTCTTGTCTGACTTTCATGTGACTTCAATGAACGGATCCGACTTTGATCCGACAATACCAGGCCCTTTGAGTCTGATATGAATCTTGAGGGGGGAAAACCCCACGGCAAAATTTGAAAAAAAAAAAAAAAACGGCGAGGGGTCCCCCCAAGATCTATACCAGACCCTTACCTGTGCATGCAGCCTGAACCATACCAGTACACATTCTCTCCACAGCTGGGGTGGGTGCTTTGGGGCAGGGGGGTTCTGCGCCCCTCACCCAAAAGCACCTTGCACCAGGGCATGATGGGGGGGGCGACGTCACAAGATGGCGGCATCTCCGAATGATGTCATTGGATGGCCGCACCCATGGCTATATAAGAAATGGCCCAGAACCAGAGGAAGAACCAGAGGAAGAAGAACCTGGAAGAAGAAGACATCACCGGAGGGAGACGAACCGGAGGGAGAAGACCCAGAGGGAGAAGACAGCACCGGAGGGAGAAGACACATTGGAGCTACAATGGGGGACATTCTTCATTTTTAATAAAGGACTTTGTGAAAAACCTGTATGCTTTTTTTTTTTTTTTTTTACACTATTTTGGGTGAATGACTAGGGGTACAATGTATCTCATACTCATTCACATAAGGTGGGGGACCGGGATCTGGGAGCCCCCTTGTAAAAAGGGCTTCTCAGACTTTGATAAGCCCCTTGCTCGAAGACCCCCACAACCACTGCCCCAGGGTTGTGAGGATGAGGCCCTTGTCCCCATCAACATGTGGACAAGGTGCTTTTGGGTGAGGGGGCAGAGAGCCCCCCACCCCAAAGCACCCACCCTCCCATGTTAAGGGCATGTGGCCTGGTATGATCCAGGCGCATACCTATCCCCCCCCCCCTTTCCTGACCTGCCAGGCTGCGTGCTTGCATAAGGATTTGGTATGGATTTTTGGGGGGGGGGACCAACGCCATTTCTTTTTAATTTTGGCGTGGGGTTCCTCTTCAAAATCCTCAGAAGATATGTCACATGCCACAGATCAGTTAGGACGATGATCTGACTTGGATGCGACTTACATTCAAATCAATGGGCTGAAATCGTGCCCAAGTTGAAACAAAAGTAGTGCAGGAACCTTTTTCAAAGTTGTGCCAACTTGTTTTGGACCAGTTAAGACAGCTCTCATAGGGAACCATTGATTTATACATGTCATGTGACATGTGCTCCCAAAGTGGAAGCGTATGTCGCATAAGTGTGAGCCGGGCCTTATGGAACCAGCTGAAGTTAGAAGCTGATTGTCTACCATGTACATCTGCATCCGATTTTACACTCTCCAGTTTTAGTAAATAAACCCCTGTGATTTTATAGACAATTCCTCTAGTTGCATGTTTATATTAATAATATTTTAAAGGCTCTTTTCACACTAGTGCGATTTCAGATTTGACTTGAGTTGCACAGAATCACATGACCATGGAAATCACATTGTTTTCAATGATGCCTGTTCACATCAATGCAACTCAACGTGGTGCGATTTTGGAAAAGGTTCCTGTACTAATTTTGTGTGATTCCAGCACAAATTTGGCCCCAAAGAATATACAAACCACATCCAAGTTACATCCTAGAAAACCAGATCAAAATCGAAATGCAGCAGTGTGAATCTAGCTCAATATAGGTTAACGAAAATCCAGCGAGTTCTGACGATTCAGGAATATGCCATTTTACTGTTTTCCTGTCTATTAACCAGCATGCTAACATATATACTGTAAGTAGTAATCTCTATTCCCATTTTCTCACCGTTTTTGCTTTTTTTGTCTTTTGACAGATACACTTATTGTGCTAATGACGAATACTATAAAGAGAAATCCCACGACAGCAGCCAGTCCAACCGTTGCCTGGAAAATGACATCGGGCAAACCATATGTTGTGGAATCTGGAAACAAAGCATTTGAACAAATGATATAGCAGATTGGATGACACAATAATGTTACCACCTGCAATGAAAAAAGGCTTTTATTGTACAGATAAATTTGGAAAACATATCTGGCCAGTGGTTTTGAATGTAGTATGATCCCTTGCAGAAGCCTGCCATAGCACACTGTGCGTAGTGACAACATTGCAGTGTGCAGTCTTTCTTTGCTTATATGCTGTTTGTCAGTGCATACATGTGACAGGGGTATGTCCAGGCTTAGACGGTAATATATAATGTATGCCTGTTTCTATTACTGTATATACTGATGAACAAATATATACTCTTGTAGTGAGGTGCTGCCTGCTATGTATCCAGTTGCTTGTCATGTGGTTAACCACTTGCCTACTGGGCACTTTTATCCCCTTCCTGCCCAGGCCAATTTTCATCTTTATTAAGATAAGCAGGCCACTTACATAGAAGTTAGTATAAAACAGTATAAATAGGGAACACCTGGGACCAAGCAGCTGTAATCAGTGGGAGGCCATAGGCTTCAGTGGGTAAACAGAGACCGAGGGTGACAGGGAGTCAGCCAGCTCAAAGTATGGATATTAGCAGCGGTGTTCTAGGATATCAAATTTATAACCCAGTTTCACTCCCATTTCAAACAGATGGAGAAGGTCATTGCACGACATTGGGGGATCCTTTTGAAGGACCCCAAGTTGGGGCTGGTTCTCCCAAACAGACCTAAATTTGTCTACAGAAGGGCTCCCAATGTGAAAAACAGAATTGCCCTAGCAAATTACCATCCAGCAATAAGTCCTCCTCCCATCCTTTGGCTACCTTCTTCAATATAGTAGGGATGTTTCAATGTAAAAAACTAAAATGCAAGATGTGAAAATTTGTCGACCACCGCAAAAAGAGTTTTACCGATAACAAAGGAAAAATTTATTTAATCAGTTCCTTCTTCTCCTGTTCCACAGATTTTGTTGTCATCCTCGGTCTTTGTTTACCAAATGATGCCTACAGCCTCACATTGATCACAGCTGCTTGGTCACAGGTGTTCCCTATCCATGCTGTTTCATGCTAACTTCAATGTAAGTGTGTTGCTTATTTTAATAAAGTTGATACTGACCTTAGCGCACTGCTATTCTTTTATTTTCTTCCACATTGAGGTGATTCTACCTAGATCTTCTGCGGGAGCTGCAGAGGTTCCAGTCTCGTCCCTTCTCCTGTTCATCCATCCATCAATTCATCCAGTTGCCTCATCCATTCCTCTACCCTGTTGATGGTCTACAGATACAGATTAAAGTTCCAATGGACCAAAGGACTTTGCACTTCTCCTAGGAGCGCCGTATGTACTTGTACACTCTTTTGATTTACAATTTTCATCTTTCAGCGCTGTCGCACTTTGAATGACAATTAGGCGGTCATGCAGCACTGTACCCCATGAATGTTTTTATAATTTTTTCACACAAATAGATCTTTCTTTTGGTGGTATTAAATCAACACTGTTTTTTTTTTTTGCTAAACAAATGAAAAAATACCAAAAATTTTGAATTTTTTTATAGTTTGTTCTAAAAATTTTGCAAAAAGGTAATTTTTTTCCTTCACTGATGAGGCTGCACTGATGAGGCAGCACTTATGGGAACTGATAGGTGGCAATGATGAGGCAAAACTGGTGGGCACTGATGAGAAGGGACTGATGAGGTGGCACTGATGGGCACTGACGGACACTAATAGGTGGCACTGAAGGGCACTGATGGGCATTGATAGGCAGCACTGATAGGTGACACTGATGAGGAGGCACTCATGGGCACTGATTGGCAGCACTGATGGCCACTGATTGGCAGCACTGGTGGGCACTGTTGGGACTGCACTGATAATCAGGACACTGATATTCAGTGTCCTAATTATCGGTACTGATGTCCCTTTTAACGCAAGCCGGTCGTCGGCTCTATTTTCTTTCCTCATGCTGTCAGCATGAGGAAAGAAAAGATGATAACCGGCTTATGTTTACTTCCATGATCAGCTGTCATTGGATCACGTGGTAAAGGGCCACTGTGATTGGCCCTTTACCCCAATCTGTAATCAGCTGAGTCCAAAGAAGGGCATGTACACCCTCCTGGCAAATGAAGCCTGAGCTGTAGCTCATTCGGCTTTAGTGTGGACGGTAAGGGGTTAAATTAGTTCTCTCTTCTTTTTACTTATTTTTATTTTAAAAATCTGGGCAGTAACTCACTTCCTCTCTTAGCGTGTCTCCTCTCTAAATGGAGGAGCAATGGAGACACCTTTGGACAGCAGCATTGTCAACCTGGGGAAACAGAAAATCACTCCCTTAGGGTATGAAGATGATGAGAGGGGAAGGTGTCCTAGGGTGACATCACTGCTCCTCCTTATACTTTTTACAGTACACTGAATTCATGTTGTTACCCTAGGACAGAAAACGTGTTACTGGCAGAATTGCCAGGTGAAAATAGAAGAAAAAAAGCTCATAAGAGAAAATAAAAACCACAAATACAGCCACCATATCTAAGGACTGGTAAACTGCAAAATATTACATTTAGGCCCCTTTTACATGGATGCACCACCCGACAGAGTCCGTTCTGTTCAGCAGGGATCGATCCGCCGATCCCCGCTGAGCAGGCGGATGACAGCTCCACCTCCAAATACAGAGAGGTCAGATTCCCCGCTGTCCTCTATGGGGAGATCAGATGAGAATGGACCGCCTGTCCGTTCTTATCCGATCCCATCCGATCCAATCCTCCAGACAGATGGAAAATAGGGTTTCCATCCATCCGGATTTCACGGGGGGATGGGAATCGGATAGCAGCGGGTGTCAGCAGAGATGTCTCTGCTGACACATAGGGATGCTTGGAGCATCCGATCAGGTTCGCCTAAAAAAACTGACAGGCGGATTGGATCGGACTGCCCGTGTGAAAGGGGCCTTATGTTCCTGGGTTTAGATACACCTAAAGTATATTTGCTACTGCTTGAGTGTCTCCAGCATCAATGAGAAAGGAAAAGAAGTCCCAGGAGCCGCACATCACCCAAAACCCTTATGTAAAGAGTTACTTGACTTAGCCCTGTTGGCGGCGTGAAACATGTCTAGGGTGTGACATTGACTTTTATGGAACTGAGATGAGTTCTTTCCCTGCTTCCTCTGCCAGCAGTTATCAGCATATAAGGACCTACTAGAGCCCAAAGCGGCAGCCTTAATTTCTTTTTATGCTGTCCCTGGCATCAACCCTTTTTTAAAGAGATCCTGTCACTATAGTCTACGTTCACATGTTAGCGTAGCGGACCGCGGACAGAATCACAGCGATTCTGCCCGCGATCCGGAAATCATTGCAAATCGCGGGACGCTTGTGCGTTGCCGTTGATTTGCAATGGCACCCCAAACGCTGTGCGATGTTGCCGCGATTTCCGCCTGCTGAATCGCGGTAACATCGTGCAAACAAATTCACGGGACACATTACGCCCAAAAAAGGTACTAGAGCTTCTTTGGGGTGTCAAGCGACCCGCGATATTGTTTGCGCGATGTTACCGCGATTTGGCAGGCGGAAATCGCGGCAACATCGCACAGCATTTGGGGTGCCATTGCAAATCAATGTCAACGCACAGGCATCCCGCGATTTGCAATGAGTTCCGGATCCGCTACGCTAACATGTGAACGTAGCCTTAGGAATAGTGAAAGCTGCTGGCAGTGCAGACAGCCATGAGTGTCTGCACAAACTTTCCAGTATACTATGGTTTACCTAAATGACCGGCAAACTTTGGACTATCTATATCTCAGGCACTACTGAGTTGCTTGCACTAAACGCAGTCAGTGTTTATGCAGTTTATCATGCATTCATTGATTGAACATTTAAAAGTGGTTGAAGAATTTCCATAATTTTTTTTAAATTATTTAAAGTAAGTATATATAGTACAAACCTGGATCATTTTTATCATCTTCATCATCTTCAACATCTTCGTTGCTTTGGATTAGCATGTTTCTTGTCACTTCCAATGATCCGTCATGTACTTCTGGTTTGATTCCTAAGAGCTCACACATTAATGGATAAACATTAACGCTTTCAAAGGGTTCCACCACCAGCCCCTGTTTAAATGAAGGGCCCACCGCTCGGAATATGGTCTTCATGTCCATGGCCTCATTATCAAATCCGTGTTCACCTTTATTGAACTGGAACTTAGCATACTAGGAGTTAAAAAGGAATGTCTGGTTAGCATATTGACTGAGGTCATTAGATTTCCCCTGAACCAATGGTTTTTGACTGGTCTTTAAATATACATAGCAGGGATTACTGAGCATATTGACCAACAGTGGTTGATCAGGTGTTAAGAGATGTTTAAAATATACAGAAAGGAAAAGATGTGACAAGATTGGTTTTCATTTGGCAATAAAAGGGACACCAAATTCTATTTTTTTCTTACAGAAGCCATATAATCATATGGGGCTCAATATTATTGACCTTGCTTAACTGCTAAAAGACTTGGAGCTTTCTATCAGTCTTCTGAAACATCCTAAAACTCATCTTTTAAACAAAGCCCCTCTACTGCACTAATAACGCTCTAAGACTGCCCAATCCCCTAGGGCCATGACTGAACCCTTCCCACTTCAGGGTGAGAATTTGGATCAGAAATCGTCAGAAGATGACCCCAGGACTGCATGTTGGAGCCTTCTTTCGCACTTCACAGGTTCCTATTTACTCAGAAGCTCCGAGACCATGGTAGGTCCAAAGAGCACAGCACTACATTGAAGAGTATACTCAATAATGCTTTCCTGTCCAATCAGCTGCTGCACTTGCAGAGTTCTAATGATAAAAGTGGCAGGGTCTCCATCCCTTTAGACATAGGGGTGCGCAGCCTATTACATTAGGGTGTGTACCCTAAAGCTCAAACTCACATGCCTTTCTCTGCAGCCTCAGCTGCATAGAGCAGTGAATAAATGGGAAGTGATCTGTGCTGAGAGGCTTCCTGTTCATTCACAAACTGAACCTTAAAGCGTAGTTCCGGCCACAAAATCGACATAGTCAATTTTGGGCCATCCGCTTGCTTCTAGTCACCTGTAAAAGAAATGGATAATTCAGTTTTTTTTTTTTCTTTACTTTCCTTGTTATTGCAGAAAAATATACTCACCTTTCTTCCACTTCCTCCCTCTGTGGCCGCGGCCCGCGTCGTCTCTTCCTCTTTGCAATGATTCCTGGGAGCTGAACGTCATCGCTTCCAGGAATCAATGCGCCTGCACCGGCCCCGCTCGTCACTTCTGGTGCGGCGCCTCATTCCCTGCTAAACAGCTTCTGGGCATGCCCAGAAGCTGTGGAGGGATGACGCACGCACACCGGAAGCAATGAGCGGGGCAGGGCATTCTGGGAGAAGAGGACACGGAAGAGGACACAGAAGAGGATGCGCTGGCTTCAGCTGCCCACATCCGAGATGGCAGCGCTGGAGAAGAAATTTTCAAGGTAAGTATTTCTTCTAAAAGGTAAGTGCAACCCGGGACAGTACAGAGGCTATCCATTGTGGAATGTACCAGCCCTGACTGTCCCGGGGGTATTTTTATTGAAAATTTTTTTCTTGTGGCTGGAACTCCGCTTTAATAAACACAGTTTACTATTCTTTAGTTATGAATGGACACAGTGAGCGAGTGTGTTCACTGTGTTAATTTATATAAGGAAGGGGCCAGTAAATGACATTTACTAGCCCCTTCCCTTGCTTTCCATCCTTAAACATCCCCCGCAGTAGCCGGGGAGATGAGAGGAGGGAAGCCAGTAGCACTGCTTGGAAGGGCTGCCAACATGGGAGGGAAGCCCGGGCAGTAGGGGGAATCCGCACTGTATCTAATGATTAGGATGTCCCTGTGCATGCCAATTGCTTTAGAAGTGATTTCCCTTTGGGAGTATCTCGACAAAATGAAATTATTGTTGAGGGAATGCCCAAAATCTGACTTGTTTTATAGTGCAGACTTCTGGGAAAATTAGAAAGCCAATCATACAAGCAGCAAATTACATATCTGGGCGGCATGCTGTGCACCCTTTGTGGACGGAACACCTCCAGGTAGCCATATTGCATAGCATTTTACAGAAAATGACAGCGCTGCAGATTGAAAAGGAAAGGTAACTTTTAATAACTTTCAATTATAATATGACTTGTGTAGCAATTGTATATGCTATATACGTTTTTTTTTGTTTGCTAATTTTTTTCCCCACAAAAGTGAAGTTACCCTCTAAGATATTAACAGTTTACAGGATATGCTGCACTCCTGTGACCCGTTTTCAACTGCCAGCGGGCTAAATCCCATTGTCGGCTGTTGTCACAGAGCCGGTTTAGGCTGGGGAAAGATCCCAACCATATGGTTGGGATCCACCAAGGAACCTGGACTCAGGGCCGTCCTTTGGGGTGTGCAAGCTGTGCGGCTGCACAGGGTGCCATGGGCAACAGGGGCACCGTGCGGCCATCACAGCTCGCAGATGATCAGGCCGCACAGCGGGAGGTAAGCAGCGACCGCGGCCTGGACAGGGTTAACACAGGCTGCGGCCGCTGATTACCTCCTGCTGTGCGGCTGTACCTCGGTCTCCTACTGCTTCAGCACTGAGCTGTGTATCACACACAGCTCAGCCACAGAGACGCCGTTGCTGACTGATCCCTCTCTGCAGGGACGCCAGAGGAGAGAGATTGTCAGCTCCTCCTCCTCCCACTTCTTCTCCTCCTGGGTCTGCCCCGCCCACACTCCCCAGGGATGTGTGGGCGGGAATTTTAAAGAAAAAAAAGGTGCAGACAGTGTGAGCCTCCATACTGGGTAAGCTCTCTCTCTTGCAATAAATGAAAGGGGGGCTTTGTGTGTGGGGGGGGGTCTCTGATGTAAGGGGGGCTTTGTGTGTGGGGGGTCTCTGATGTAAGGGGGGCTTTGTGTGGGGGGGTCTCTGATGTAAGGGGGGGTCTTTGATGGGAGGGGGGCTTTGTGTGTGGGGTCTCTGATGTAAGGGGGGTCTCTGATGTAAGGGGGGCTTTGTGTGGGGGGTCTCTGATGTAAGGGGGGTCTCTGATGTGAGGGGGGCTTTGTGTGGGGGGTCTCTGATGTAAGGGGGGTCTCTGATATGAGGGGGCTTTGTGTGGGGGGTCTCTAAAGTAAGGGGGGTTCTGTGTGTGGGGTCTCTGATGTGAGGGGGGTCTCTGATGTAAGGGGGGCTTTGTGTGGGGGGTTCTATGATGTAAGGGGGGTCTTTGATGTGAGATGGGCTTTGTGTGGGGGGTCTCTGATGTATGGGGGGCTCTGTGTGGGGGATTGCTGATGTGAGGGGGGGGGTCTCTGATGTAAAGGGGGCTTTGTGTGGGGGGTCTCTGATGTAAGGGGGGCTCTCTGATGTAAGGGGACTCTGTGTGGGGGGCTCTTATGTAAGGGGGGCTTTGTGTGGGGGGTCTCTAAAGTAAGGGAGGCTTTGTGTGGGGGTCTCTGATGTAAATAGGGCTTTGTGTGGGGGGTCTCTGATGTAAGGGGGTCTCTGATGTGAGGAGGGCTTTGTGTGGGGGGTCTCTGATTTAAGGGGGGTCTCTGATGTGAGGGGGGCTTTGTGTGGGGGTCTCTGATGTAAGGGGGGTATTTGATATGAGGGGGGCTGTGTGTGGGGGGTCTCTAAAGTAAGGGGGGTTCTGTGTGTGGGGGTCTCTAAAGTTAGGGGGGCTTTGTGTGGGGGTCTCTGATGTAAGGAGGGCTTTGTGTGGGGGGCCTCTGATGTAAGGGGGGTCTCTGATGTAAGGGGGGCTCTGTGTGGGGGGTCTCTGATGTAAGGGGGGCTCTGTGTGGGGGGTCTCTGATGTAAGGGGGGCTCTCTGATGTAAGGAGGCTCTGTGTGGGGGGTTCTGATGTAAGGGGGGTTTGTGTAGGGGGGTCTCTGATGTAAGAGGGGCTTTTTGTGGGGGGTCTCTGATGTAAGTGGGCTCTGTGTGGGGGGTCTCTGATGTAAGGGGGCTCTGTGTGAGGGGGTCTCTGATATAAGGGGGGCTCTGTGGTGGGGTCTCTGATGTAAGGGGGCTCTGTGTGGGGGGGTCTCTGATGTAAGGGGGGCTCTGTGGGGGCGTCTTTGATGTAAGGGGGCTCTGTGTGTGGGGGTCTCTGATGTAAGGGGGGGCTCTGTGTAGCGGGGTCTCTGATGTAAGGGGGGTTCTGCGGGAGTCTCTGATGTAAGGGAGGTCTCTGATGTGAGGGGGCTTTGTGTGTGGGGTCTCTGATGTAAGGGGGGCTTTATGTGGGGGGGTCTCTGATGTAAGGAGGGCTTTCTGTGGGGGGTCTCTGATGTAAGGGGGGTCTCTGATATGAGGGGGGCTTTGTGTGGGGGGGTCTCTGATGTAAAGGGGGTTCTGTGTGGGGGTCTCTGATGTAAGGGGTCTCTCTGATGTGAGGGGGGCTTTGTGTGGGGGTTTCTGATGTAAGGGGGGTCTCTGATGTGAGGGGGGCTTTGTGTGGGGGTCTCTGATGTAAGGGGGGCTCTGTGTGGGGGTCTCTGATGTGGGGGGGGCTCTGATGTGAGGGGGGCTTTGTGTGGAGGGTCTCTGATGTAAGGGGGCTCTGTGTGTGGGGGGTCTCTGATGTACGTGGGCTCTGTGTGGGGGGTCTCTGATGTAAGGGGGGCTCTGTGTGGGGGGTCTCTGATGTAAGAGGGGGGTCTGTGGGGGGTCTCTGATGTAAGGGGGCTCTGTGTGGGGGGTCTCTGATGTAAGGGGGGCTCTGTGGGGGGTCTCTCATGTAAGGGGGCTCTGTGTGGGGGGGGGTCTCTGATGTAAGGAGGGCTCTGTGTAGCAGGGTCTCTGATGTAAGGGGGGGCTCTGTGGGGGTCTCTGATGTAAGGGGAGCTATGTGTGGGGTGATCTCTGATGTAAGGGGGTCTCTGATGTAAGGGGGGCTCTGTGTGGGGGAGCTCTGATGTAAGGGGGGCTCTGTGGGGGTCTCTGATGTAAGGGGGGCTCTGTGTGGGGGGGGGGGGGCTCTGATGTAAGGGGGGCTCTGATGTAAGGGGGGCTCTGTGTGGGGGGTCTTTGATGTAAGGGGGGCTTTGTGTGGGGGGTCTCTGATGTAAGGGGGGCTCTGTGTGGGGGAGCTCTGATGTAAGGGGGGCTCTGTGGGGGTCTCTGATGTAAGGGGGGCTTTGTGTGGGGGGTCTTTGATGTAAGGGGGGCTTTGTGTGGGGGGTCTCTGGTGTAAGGGGGCTCTGTGGGGGTCTCCGATGTAAGGGGGGCTCTGTGTGGGGGGGTTCCTGATGTAAGGGGGGCTCTGTGTGGGGGTCTCTGATGTAAGGGGGCTCTGTGTGTGGGGTCTCTGATTTAAGGGGGGGCTCTGTGGGGGGTCTCTGATCTAAGGGGGGCCTCTGTGGGGGTCTCTGATGTAAAGGGGGGGCCTCTGTGAGGGTCTCTGATGTAAAGGGGGGGCCTCTGTGAGGGTCTCTGATGTAAGGGGGGCTCTGTGAGGGTCTCTGATGTAAGGGGGGCCTCTGTGAGGGTCTGTGATGTAAGGGGGGGCCTCTGATGTAAGGGGGGGTCTCTAATGTAAAGGGGGCTAAGTTATTAGTGATCCTAAGAAAAGAAAAGTCAAATAAAGTGCAAAAAATGTGCAAGAAAATGTGCGGGGGGCGCCACAGGATTAGCTCGCACAGGGCGCCTGAACACCTAAGGCCGGCCCTGCCTGGACTGGCTCCTGGCTCAGCCTCTCAGCGAGCCACTGACAGCCTAAACTAGCTGCTCCTGCCCTTCCACAGTCCAGTGCTCCAGTGAGCATGGGGGGGGGGGGGGGGACAGAGCAGACAGCACTGACTGACAGTCACCAGCTCTCTGGTCATGGAGCACTGAGAACTGAACGATCAGTGGTGTTTGATTGCTCGGTTCTCCGTCTTAGAACCGGCAGGGGACAGATGCAGCATTGGACCAATGCTACATCCACCTAGGTACAGTAAGTATGATTAAAAAAAATAAAAACTCATATTTCTTTTTTATTTATTTTAATGCTTGACCTTGCAGCAACACAAACTTGCCTTTTTTTGCTACTTCACACATCTATCCTTTTCCTTGCTGAAGTGAGGAAAAGAAACCCTGTGAGCTGAGCGCTCCAAGTTGATCTAATTGGAACTTTTACAGGGAGGAGCACTCTTACTTTGTCTTCATTTGATAATACTGCTCCATGAGCAGACAATTGCCAACCTCCAAAGCTTCCACATACATTTTTTTTTTAATACAATTATTTATATAGCACCAACAATTTACACAGTGCATTACATATATATATCTTGTAAATTCACATCAGTCATTGCCCTCAAGACGTTTACAATCTAAGGACCCCATCTCTCATTCACACACTAGGGCCAATTTAGACAGGAGCCAATCACCCTACATGCATGTCTTTGGAGTATGGGAGGAAACCCACACAGGCATGGGGAGAACATGAAAATTCCATGCCAGTAGTGTCGTGGTTTGGATTAAAACGAACGACCCTAGTGATGCCAGGAAGTACTAACCACTAAGCCACTTTGCTGACCACATGGGTCCTGTGTTCCCCATACCTGAAAGTACATGTATAGTATTAACCACTTAAGCCCCAGCCCTATTTCGGACACTTTTTGTTTACAAGTTAAAATCAGCATTTTTTCCTAGAAAACTACTTAGAACCCCCAAACATTATATATATATATATATTTTTAGCAAAGACTCTGGAGAATAAAATGTCAGTCATTGCAATATTTTTTGTCATGCGGTATTTGCACAGCGGTCTTTAAAACGCCATTTTTTTGGAAAAATTTTGAAAAATCACATTTCACTGCATTTAAAAAATACTAAACAGTAAAGTTAGCCCATTTTTTTGTATATAGTGAAAGAGGATGTCACTCCGAGTAAATAGATACCCAACATGTATAACTGAGGGGCCCTGCGCTTATGGATATTAAAATAAAGTACTGTGCATAAAGCTGCTAGCTGCAGTGAAAAGTGCTGGTGCTCTTTTTATAATGAGGGATGTGAGTGCAGCGCTGCTTTAAAATTATAAATCTATAAATATATATAAAAAATATAAAATTGTGCAATGACTTATTACATCTGTGGTAATCTTCAAAAAAAATATGAAGTGTACAATCATAAAAATCTAATATTTATACACAATGTGCTCCAAATAAATAAATATATAAATAATTGTCCATAAATAAATCTTTCTAGAATGCTGTGGCTTTTTCCGATATTCATAAAGTGCTTGAGTGCTCAAATTGTGCAATAAGCGGGGTTTCCCCCTTAAGATGTCTGCTTACCATTAACTGGATGTAATCAGGCATAGAAAAAAGGCTTTACACTCTGTTTTTCAATTGGTGAGTGAGGAATATTTGCTGGAACCTCAAGATTCATCGCCCCCGTATCCTCAAAAAGAGAAGCTTTTCATGGTGAAGTTTGTTTCAAACAACACATTTATTGGGTACATGGCGGGGATTTATACTCACAAACAACAAAATATAACAAGCAGAGAGCGGCTCGGTGGTGTGCTGCTCCCGCAGCATACGATCCTCCGGCCGGGGATCACGTGGTACTCGCTCTACCTATCGCTAGACGCGTTTCGCTGTGACACACAGCTTCATCTGTAGCTGATTTGTAAGAGGTACCACTCGGTTAAATATGCTACATTGCCACTCCTCCTTTCTTTCAAGTCCAGAGACTTGATACATTACGTTTAATATGTTGCAACCCTTCGCTACTAGAATGGGTACATCGGAGTGTGTGCTATCTGAAAACATGCCATTTAAAAACAATGCTAATCTTTAATTGACTACAAGAAGTTTGTTTAAAAACAATGGCTCAATTATAATAGGTCAATCAGGTGTGCAAAAACACTCCCTGTTCACTACTTCTAATGAGTCTTATGTGTTTTTGCAATTACAATTGGTTGTAGCCCATACATCTTGCGATTGGTCATGAGCGATTCCATGAAAAATACATTACATTACAATATAGCTCATAGTTCAGAAAATATATATATATACTGTTTACAAGGCTGGAACTCAGTTTAATCCATAGTAAAATACATTAAGGCTTCTAAAACACTTTAAAATGTACTAAAATTAATAAATACTACAAAATTATTAAAAATCATTAATAAAACAATTAATGTCTATTTCAACATTCAAACCTTTAGGTGTCATACTATCTAATTTATGGATCCACCATGTTTCATTTTGAGATATGGCTCTCCTCATATTGGTCCCTCTCCAATGTTTTTCTATCGTGTCTATCGCACAGAATTTTAATTTGCTAGGGTCTTTTTTATGTACAATTCTAAAATGATTGGACAAACTGTGCTTTTTAAAACCTTTTTTGATATTCGCAATATGCTCTCTGAGCCTGATCCTTAGTTCTCTGGTGGTACGTCCTATGTACTGGAGTCCACATTCACACTCCAGTAAATAGGTAACGTGGGTGGTCCTGCATGTAATGAACTTTTCAATTTTATATTGTCGCTTGGTGACATTCAATTTAAAGTGCGTTTCTTTTTTAGATTTGTTGTTCTTTCTACATGTGCGGCAAATCACACAATTGCCGCATCTATAAAATCCTTTTTGATCTAGGAAAGTCACTATTTTCTTCGGAGGGTCGGGTATGTTTTTAGCGATTTTGTCTTTCAAGATAGGTGGTCTTCTATAGATGAATTGAGGTTTTTTGGGTAAAATATTCTTAAAAACAGGGTCTCTCATTAAAATGGGCCAGTGGGTTTTAAAAATGCTTTCTAATTGCTTGTACTGCTGGTTAAAATCTGTACAAAAGGCGGTTTGATGGGTTTTTTTAGGTTTCTTGCTGGGTTTTAATAATTCTTTTCTGTCCATATTGACGATTTTTTGTTGAATCTGATTCAAATTTGCAGTTTTGTATCCTTTATCTTTAAATCTTTGCAGCAACATGTCAGACTGCTGCAAATAATCATTTTGGGATTGACAGTTTCTCCTTAGTCTCAACAATTGTCCTTTTGGGATTGCTGCTAACCAATTAGGATGGTGATTGCTATTAGTTGGTATGTAGCTGTTTCTGTCCGTACTTTTAAAGTACGTTTTTGTCGACATATGGTTATTTGATTTAAAAATAGTGAGATCTAAGTAATTAATTTCTTGTTCATTTATTGTTGCTGTAAAAGTAATTTGGTATCTGTTTGTATTCAAAGACTCTATATATTCAGATAAGGATTCTTGCGAACCCTCCCATATGATTAAAATATCGTCTATAAATCTTTTAAAACCTTTTAATTGGGGGTGGGGTTTGTTAAAAATATATTCAGCTTCCCATTTATTCATGAATATGTTTGCTACTGTGGGGGCATACTTAGCCCCCATAGCTACGCCTTTGGTTTGCTTATAAAAGTGCTTGCAGTGCCAAAAATAATTATTGCACATGGCCCATTCTAAAATGTCTAATAAAAACTCAATTTGGGATGGCGGTAATTTCTTATCTGCCTTCAAGGCCCATTTGACTGCTGTTAAGGCGTCTTTTTGATTTATGTTAGTATATAATGAATTTACATCCACACTCGCTAAAATTGTATTGTCATTTATTTTAAAGTGCTCAATAAAATTTAGCACATCTCTACTATCTTTGAGGTAGGATGTTGTTTTCTTCACTAGTGGTTGGAGATGGAAATCTATATATTCGCCTACCCTTGCAAAAATCGATTCTATTCCATTTATAATCGGAAGTCCGGGTGGCTTCTCCAAATTTTTGTGAATTTTTGGTACCTGATATATAATTGGCATTTTCGGTGCTTCAGGTATCAGGTATTTCATTTCCTTTTTATTCAAAATATCATTTTTGTACGCCTTTTTTATTTTTTTGGTTAACATTGCTTTGAGTTTATTTAGAGGGTTGGCTTTTAATTTCTCATAAGTCTCACTATCATATACTATTTTATCCAATTCATCCATATACTGTTTCTTGTCTAGAATTACAATTCCTCCTCCTTTATCCGCAGGCCTTATCACTATATTTTTCTTTTTTTCCAGAGATTCTATACTTTTTTGTAATTTTTTACTTCCTGGGACTGGGTGGATTGAGATATTTTCTATATCTTGTTGTACCATAAGCTTAAATACATCTAAACATTGGTTGTTCGCCGTTTTTGGATTGAATGTTGATCTGTTTTTGAGTCCACTGTGTACAATATCACTTACTTGTGGTTGCTCTGTTCTGTCATTTATTTTATTGGCAAAGAATTTTTTGATATTTAATGTTCTTACAAATTTTTTGCAAGTCAATGAAAGCCTTGAATTTATTTATATTTTATGGGGGGCAAACATTTATGGGGGGGAACAAAAATTACTGGACCTTATTTTAATAAGACGAAAAAATAAATTAAAAATGCTGGAAAGCAAGATTCTTAATTTAAAAGAAACATTACAACCACATGCTAATACAAGTGAATATAAAGATAGAATGAAAAGTATACAAGAGTTTATATCAAAATTAGATAAAGATACGCAAAAGAAAAAAATTAAAAAATTCCAAAGAGATTTAACTGATTACAAGGCAGGTAACATCTATAAATGGCAAGAATTAATGGAGGAGGAAATTATTGAGTCAAGAGAATCATCACCAGAAAGGGAGAGTGTATCATCACCCTTCCCCTCAAACACTCCAACCCCAAGCACCTCCAGAATTAATAAAACCCCTCAACAATATGCTGATTCACCACAATACAATGTACCTACACACAATAGGTTTGAACCTATATATCAGCACTCCCCATCCCCGAGACCTAGAGGACCCCCACCCTATTACCATCAAGGTTACCAGCATCAACCCTCTTATCGGGGGGATTTTTGGAACAGGGGACAGGGCAGACCTCCTTGGAGAGGCAACAGAGGAAGAGGCTCCTATTGGGGCCCACCAAGGGGCAACCCATATTACTGGAGACCCAGAGGCTATCAGCAGGCACAGCCCCCATATCAAGGACCCCCAACACAACCTCAACACAGCGAAAGAAAAGAGGATGTAGAGGGGGGAAAAGGAAAAAGAAAACGAACAAACTAGGAGAGGGTATTTACAATTTAAGCAGCGTAACTCTGACTGACGAGGAGCTACGAATTTTAGATTTGGGGCTTAAATTTGCCCCCCATAAAAATATAAATAAATTCAAGGCTTTCATTGACTTGCAAAAATTTGTAAGAACATTAAATATCAAAAAATTCTTTGCCAATAAAATAAATGACAGAACAGAGCAACCACAAGTAAGTGATATTGTACACAGTGGACTCAAAAACAGATCAACATTCAATCCAAAAACGGCGAACAACCAATGTTTAGATGTATTTAAGCTTATGGTACAACAAGATATAGAAAATATCTCAATCCACCCAGTCCCAGGAAGTAAAAAATTACAAAAAAGTATAGAATCTCTGGAAAAAAAGAAAAATATAGTGATAAGGCCTGCGGATAAAGGAGGAGGAATTGTAATTCTAGACAAGAAACAGTATATGGATGAATTGGATAAAATAGTATATGATAGTGAGACTTATGAGAAATTAAAAGCCAACCCTCTAAATAAACTCAAAGCAATGTTAACCAAAAAAATAAAAAAGGCGTACAAAAATGATATTTTGAATAAAAAGGGAAATGAAATACCTGATACCTGAAGCACCGAAAATGCCAATTATATATCAGGTACCAAAAATTCACAAAAATTTGGAGAAGCCACCCGGACGTCCGATTATAAATGGAATAGAATCGATTTTTGCAAGGGTAGGCGAATATATAGATTTCCATCTCCAACCACTAGTGAAGAAAACAACATCCTACCTCAAAGATAGTAGAGATGTGCTAAATTTTATTGAGCACTTTAAAATAAATGACAATACAATTTTAGCGAGTGTGGATGTAAATTCATTATATACTAACATAAATCAAAAAGACGCCTTAACAGCAGTCAAATGGGCCTTGAAGGCAGATAAGAAATTACCGCCATCCCAAATTGAGTTTTTATTAGACATTTTAGAATGGGCCATGTGCAATAATTATTTTTGGCACTGCAAGCACTTTTATAAGCAAACCAAAGGCGTAGCTATGGGGGCTAAGTATGCCCCCACAGTAGCAAACATATTCATGAATAAATGGGAAGCTGAATATATTTTTAACAAACCCCACCCCCAATTAAAAGGTTTTAAAAGATTTATAGACGATATTTTAATCATATGGGAGGGTTCGCAAGAATCCTTATCTGAATATATAGAGTCTTTGAATACAAACAGATACCAAATTACTTTTACAGCAACAATAAATGAACAAGAAATTAATTACTTAGATCTCACTATTTTTAAATCAAATAACCATATGTCGACAAAAACGTACTTTAAAAGTACGGACAGAAACAGCTACATACCAACTAATAGCAATCACCATCCTAATTGGTTAGCAGCAATCCCAAAAGGACAATTGTTGAGACTAAGGAGAAACTGTCAATCCCAAAATGATTATTTGCAGCAGTCTGACATGTTGCTGCAAAGATTTAAAGATAAAGGATACAAAACTGCAAATTTGAATCAGATTCAACAAAAAATCGTCAATATGGACAGAAAAGAATTATTAAAACCCAGCAAGAAACCTAAAAAAACCCATCAAACCGCCTTTTGTACAGATTTTAACCAGCAGTACAAGCAATTAGAAAGCATTTTTAAAACCCACTGGCCCATTTTAATGAGAGACCCTGTTTTTAAGAATATTTTACCCAAAAAACCTCAATTCATCTATAGAAGACCACCTATCTTGAAAGACAAAATCGCTAAAAACATACCCGACCCTCCGAAGAAAATAGTGACTTTCCTAGATCAAAAAGGATTTTATAGATGCGGCAATTGTGTGATTTGCCGCACATGTAGAAAGAACAACAAATCTAAAAAAGAAACGCACTTTAAATCGAATGTCACCAAGCGACAATATAAAATTGAAAAGTTCATTACATGCAGGACCACCCACGTTACCTATTTACTGGAGTGTGAATGTGGACTCCAGTACATAGGACGTACCACCAGAGAACTAAGGATCAGGCTCAGAGAGCATATTGCGAATATCAAAAAAGGTTTTAAAAAGCACAGTTTGTCCAATCATTTTAGAATTGTACATAAAAAAGACCCTAGCAAATTAAAATTCTGTGCGATAGACACGATAGAAAAACATTGGAGAGGGACCAATATGAGGAGAGCCATATCTCAAAATGAAACATGGTGGATCCATAAATTAGATAGTATGACACCTAAAGGTTTGAATGTTGAAATAGACATTAATTGTTTTATTAATGATTTTTAATAATTTTGTAGTATTTATTAATTTTAGTACATTTTAAAGTGTTTTAGAAGCCTTAATGTATTTTACTATGGATTAAACTGAGTTCCAGCCTTGTAAACAGTATATATATATATATTTTCTGAACTATGAGCTATATTGTAATTAGGGTTGAGCGAACACCTAGATGTCCGTGTTCGACGGGTTCGGCCGAACTTTAAAAAAAAGTCCGGGTCCGTGTCCCGGACTTTTACCGAACTTTTCCCGGACACCGAACCCCATTGAAGTCAATGGGGACCCGAACTTTAAGGCACTAAAATGGCTCTAAAACACCAAAGGAAAGGGCTAGAGTGCTGCAAATGGCAGCAAAACGTAATTAAGAGCATGGCAAGTGCTCTGCAAACAAATGTGGATAGGGAAATAACTTAAAACAACAAAAAAAAAACAGAAAAATAAAACAATGTTCTTCTTCATCTCTGAAGGACGAGGCCCATATGGAGTAGGAGGGAGGTTGAGGTGGTGGTGGATGTGGCGGTGACATAGGCGTGCGCACAGGGTGTGCTGGGTGTGCCTGGGCACACCCTAATCACCTAGGGCACATAGCATTGCCAGTGAGGAGATGGGAAAGATCTCCCTGGGACCTGCTCTGCTCTATTTCTCCTTGCCTACAGGTACATGGCCCCGATACATTACTCTCCCTGCTGGCAAACACATGCATGTGTATTTCAACTTTGGGGTGCACACCTTAATGCAATAGGCTGCGCACACCTATGGGCGGTGTAGGTGGAAGCGGCGGTGGAGGAGGACCAGGGCCGGATTAACAGCATCATGGGCTTGGTGCTGAGGATTTTGAAGGGCCTTAAGGGCCGTGCCTTGCCATGCACCCAGAGGAGGAAGGGTGCAGCCATGCATGCCTAATTCAACATGGGATGCTGTCTCTGAAGCCCATAAACACATCCATGCATCGCCAACTGTCCCTCCTTGTCCGGCCTTCACGCTGTGTGGGGAGGTTCTGAGGGTGCTGCCTGGGGAAGCGAGCATAGAAGCCAGACTTCTGTGTTTACAAGTGACAGAAGAGCGGTAACAGTGAATATGGCCAACCCGGGGCCTATATAAAAGGTAGGGGCCTGGAGCTGCAGCTCCAATAGCCCCTACATTAATCTGGCCCTGAGGAGGAGGACGAGGTAGCCAACACTGCTTCTTTTCAAAAATTTTAAATGAGGGTACACCCCAAAAGAGTGAGAAAGAGCAAAAATGGAACAATGGGTGGGTAAGGTCGGTATCCATTGCTATTCTGCATAAGGTACGGAAAAGTCCCGTGGGATCCATGCCTGGTTCATTTTAATGAACGTGAGCTTGTCCACATTGTCTCTGGACAGGCGGCTGCGCTTGTCTGTTATAACGCCCCCAGCCGTGCTAAATACCCGTTCAGATAATACACTGGCTGCAGGGCACGCCAGCACCTCCAAGGCGTAAAGGGCAAGCTCAAGCCATGTGCCCAATTTGGAGACCCAGAAGTTGAAGGGGGCAGACCCGTCATTCACTACATGTAGGCGTGTGCACACATACTGCTCCACCATGTTGGTAAAATGCTGCCTCCTGCTAAGACGTTCCATCTGAGCTGCTGGTGCTGCTGTTTGTTGTGGCGTGCTGACAAAGCTTTTCCACATTTCGGCCATGCTAACCCTGCCTTCTGAGGTGCTGGCGGTGCCCTGGTTGCGTTGGCGACCTCCTCCTCCTCCTCCTCTGCCTTGTGCTTCCACTGTGGCCCCGCTGTCAGATGGGAATGCCAGCAGCATGGCGTCTACCAGCGTGCGCTTGTACTCGCGCATCTTGCGATCGCGCTCCAGTGAGTGAATTAAGGACGGTACGTTGTCCTTGTAACGGGGATCCAGCAGCGTGGCCACCCAGTAATCAGCACAAGTTAGAATGTGGGCAACTCGGCGGTCGTTGTGGAGACACTGCAGCATGTAATCGCTCATGTGTGCCAGGCTGCCCAGAGGCAACGAAAGGCTGTCCTCTGTGGGAGGTGTATCGTCCGTGTCCTCTGTATCCCCCCAGCCACGCACCAGTGATGGCCATGAGCTGGCCTGGGTGCCACCCTGCTGTGAACATGGTTCCATCTCCTCCTCCAGCTCCTCCTCCTCCTCATCCTCCTCATCCTCCAGAACTGTGCCCCTGCTGGACAATTGCGTCCCTGGCGTTTGCGTGTGCAGGAACCCACCCTCGGAGCCCCTTGCGAATGACTGCCCTGAAAGCCTTGGAAATGTTACCTCTTCATCCTCCTCCTCCTCCTCATCCTGTGCCACATCCTCTTCCATCATCGCCCGAATTGTTTTTTCAAGGAGGCATAGAAGTGGGATAGTTAAGCTGAGAACGGCGTCATTGCCACTGGCCATGTTGGTGGAGTACTCAAAACAGCGCAACAAGGCACACAGGTCTCGCATGGAGGCCCAGTTAAATTAAATAGCGGAATAGAAAATATGATCCAAAAAAAGTGTATGTATATCACACGTACACAACCACACTGGGCCCCAATTACTATTGTTTGTACCCCTAAAAGGCTAGATGAGGAGTAGGGGGAGTATGGAACAGGCAGCACCCTCAAACCTTCAGAAGTATGAGATGAACCCCAACAACTTGGAAAGGTGGATCTCTCTCACACGTACCGACACAGACTATCCCGCAATTCAATTGATCCTCAAAGGTTTTTATTGAATAGCGGAATAGGAAATATGATCAAAAAAAGTGTATGTATCTCGCACGTACACAACCACACTAGGCCCCAATTACTATTGTTTGTACCCCTAAAAGGCTAGATGAGGAGTAGGGGGGGTATGGAACAGGCAGCACCCTCAAACCTTCAGAAGTATGAGATGAACCCCAACAACTTGGAAAGGTGGATCTCTCTCACACGTACCGACACAGACTATCCCCCAATTTAACTGATCCCCAAAGGTTTTTGATTAAATAGCGGAATAGAAAATATGATCCAAAAAAAGTGTATGTATATCACACGTACACAACCACACTAGGCCCCAATTACTATTGTTTGTACCCCTAAAAGGCTAGGAGTAGGGGGAGTATGGAACAGGCAGCACCCTCAAACCTTCAGAAGTATGAGATGAACCCCAACAACTTGGAAAGGTGGATCTCTCTCACACGTACCAACACAGACTATCCCCCAATTTAACTGATCCCCAAAGGTTTTTGATTAAATAGCGGAATAGAAAATATGATCCCAAAAAAGTGTATGTATATCACACGTACACAACCACACTAGGCCCCAATTACTATTGTTTGTACCCCTAAAAGGCTAGGAGTAGGGGGAGTATGGAACAGGCAGCACCCTCAAACCTTCAGAAGTATGAGATGAACCCCAACAACTTGGAAAGGTGGATCTCTCTCACACGTACCAACACAGACTATCCCCCAATTTAACTGATCCCCAAAGGTTTTTGATTAAATAGCGGAATAGAAAATATGATCCCAAAAAAGTGTATGTATATCACACGTACACAACCACACTAGGCCCCAATTACTATTGTTTGTACCCCTAAAAGGCTAGGAGTAGGGGGAGTATGGAACAGGCAGCACCCTCAAACCTTCAGAAGTATGAGATGAACCCCAACAACTTGGAAAGGTGGATCTCTCTCACACGTACCAACACAGACTATCCCCCAATTTAACTGATCCCCAAAGGTTTTTGATTAAATAGCGGAATAGAAAATATGATCCCAAAAAAGTGTATGTATATCACACGTACACAACCACACTAGGCCCCAATTACTATTGTTTGTACCCCTAAAAGGCTAGGAGTAGGGGGAGTATGGAACAGGCAGCACCCTCAAACCTTCAGAAGTATGAGATGAACCCCAACAACTTGGAAAGGTGGATCTCTCTCACACGTACCAACACAGACTATCCCCCAATTTAACTGATCCCCAAAGGTTTTTGATTAAATAGCGGAATAGAAAATATGATCCCAAAAAAGTGTATGTATATCACACGTACACAACCACACTAGGCCCCAATTACTATTGTTTGTACCCCTAAAAGGCTAGGAGTAGGGGGAGTATGGAACAGGCAGCACCCTCAAACCTTCAGAAGTATGAGATGAACCCCAACAACTTGGAAAGGTGGATCTCTCTCACACGTACCAACACAGACTATCCCCCAATTTAACTGATCCCCAAAGGTTTTTGATTAAATAGCGGAATAGAAAATATGATCCCAAAAAAGTGTATGTATATCACACGTACACAACCACACTAGGCCCCAATTACTATTGTTTGTACCCCTAAAAGGCTAGATGAGGAGTAGGGGGAGTATGGAACAGGCAGCACCCTCAAACCTTCAGAAGTATGAGATTGTGTTCACTGTACCCCACAAAGATTGAGTTCACTGCACCCCACAATGATTGTGTTCACTGCACCCCACAAAGATTGTGTTCACTGCACCTCACAAAGATTGTGTTCACTGTACCCCCCAAAGATTGTGTTCACTGCACCCCACAAAGATTCTGTTCACTGTACCCCACAAAGATTGTGTTCACTGCACCCCAAAAAGGATGTTGTTCACTGCACCCCAAAAAGGATGTTGTTCACTGCACCCCAAAAAGGATGTTGTTCACTCCACCCCAAAAAGATTGTGTTCACTGCACCCCACAAAGATTGTGTTCACTGCACCCCAAAAAGATTGTGTTCACTGCACCCCAAAAATGATTTTGTTCACTGCACCCCAAAAAGGATTTTGTTCACTGCACCCCAAAAAGGATGTTGTTCACTCCACCCCAAAAAGATTGTGTTCACTGCACCCCAAAAAGATTGTGTTCACTGCACCCCACAAAGGATTTTGTTCACTGCACCCCAAAAAGATTGTGTTCACTGCACCCCAAAAAGGATGTTGTTCACTGCACCCCAAAAAGGATTTTGTTCACTGCACCCCAAAAAGATTGTGTTCACTGCACCCCACAAAGGATTTTGTTCACTGCACCCCACAAAGATTGTGTTCACTGCACACCAAAAAGGATTGTGTTCACTGCACCCCAAAAAGATTTTGTTCACTGCACCCCAAAAAGATTGTGTTCACTGCAGCCCAAAAAGATTGTGTTCACTGCAGCCCAAAAAGATTGTGTTCACTGCAGCCCAAAAAGATTGTGTTCACTGCAGCCCAAAAAGATTGTGTTCACTGCAGCTCACACACAGAAAAATGGATGTGGATCACTGACACCTGCCTATCTCCAATCCCACACCACACAGCAATATCGATTGTAGTTTGTAGAACACAGTTTCCCTAAAATTCAGCAGACTCTGTCCCTAACAGGATTGAGAAGAGATCGTAGATCAGGATTGAGTGCAGACCCCACCCCCCACACAGCAATATCGATTGTAGTTTGTAGAAGACACTGACCCTATAATTCAGCAGACTCTATCCCTAAAATGCCTACAACTCGCCCTGCCTAAACACTCCGACCTGTCCCTCAATTCTATCCGGACACAAATGGTTTTTTCCTGCCTATCTTTCCCTAATCAGCAGCCAGCACGTTGATGTGTGCTCTGTCCCTGAATCTAAGCAGCATAATGACGCCGCTGCGGCTGCCTCGAACTTATAAAGACTTGGTCACATGCTTCAGACGGCCAATCACAGCTACTGAGACATTTGCAGGCATGGCTGGGATGGCTTAAGGCACACCAGTTAAACGATTGTTGATTGGCTGTTGAAAGCCCGCCATGAAAAGAGCGCCAAAGCATGCAAAACCCGGAAATAAAACGACCGAACACGGATTTTTACCCGAACATACAGTAAAGTGTCCGTGTCCGTGTTCGGGTACAAAAAATCCAATTATTCGGTACGAACACGAATAATACAGTCCGTGTTCGCTCAACACTAATTGTAATGTAATGTATTTTTCATGGAATCGCTCATGACCAATCGCAAGATGTATGGGCTACAACCAATTGTAATTGCAAAAACACATAAGACTCATTAGAAGTAGTGAACAGGGAGTGTTTTTGCACACCTGATTGACCTATTATAATTGAGCCATTGTTTTTAAACAAACTTCTTGTAGTCAATTAAAGATTAGCATTGTTTTTAAATGGCATGTTTTCAGATAGCACACACTCCGATGTACCCATTCTAGTAGCGAAGGGTTGCAACATATTAAACGTAATGTATCAAGTCTCTGGACTTGAAAGAAAGGAGGAGTGGCAATGTAGCATATTTAACCGAGTGGTACCTCTTACAAATCAGCTACAGATGAAGCTGTGTGTCACAGCGAAACGCGTCTAGCGATAGGTAGAGCGAGTACCACGTGATCCCCGGCCGGAGGATCGTATGCTGCGGGAGCAGCACACCACCGAGCCGCTCTCTGCTTGTTATATTTTGTTGTTTGTGAGTATAAATCCCCGCCATGTACCCAATAAATGTGTTGTTTGAAACAAACTTCACCATGAAAAGCTTCTCTTTTTGAGGATACGGGGGCGATGAATCTTGAGGTTCCAGCAAATATTCCTCACTCACCAATTGAAAAACAGAGTGTAAAGCCTTTTTTCTATGCCTGATTACATCCAGTTAATGGTAAGCAGACATCTTAAGGGGGAAACCCCGCTTATTGCACAATTTGAGCACTCAAGCACTTTATAAATATCGGAAAAAGCCACAGCATTCTGGAAAGATTTATTTATGGACAATTATTTATATATTTATTTATTTGGAGCACATTGTGTATAAATATTAGATTTTTATGATTGTACACTTCATATTTTTTTTGAAGATTACCACAGATGTAATAAGTCATTGCACAATTTTATATTTTTTATATATATTTATAGATTTATAATTTTAAAGCAGCGCTGCACTCACATCCCTCATTATAAAAAGATACCCAACATGTTACGGTTTAAAATTGCGCCCCCACGTGGGATTGCGACAAACTACGGTCAATAGAGATCTCAATAGGCGACGCTTAAAATTTTTTTAACGGTTACTAGTTTAGAGTTAGAGTGTAGCTCTTTTTTTTAAATTATTGCCCATGCTCTGGCGATCGCGGCGATACCTCACATGTGTGGTTTGAACAGCGATTTCATTTGCGGCTCGACTTCCGTCTAACTAAGCTAACAGTGACGGGGGCGGCTAAAATTTTTTTTTTTTCCTATTTATTTTATTTTTTTTAACTTTATTACAGGTTTAAAAAAAAAATAAAAATCTGATCACTTTTATTGCTGTCACAAGCAATGTAAACATCCCTTGTGACACCAATATGCAGTGACAGGTACTCTTTATGGAGGGATCGAGGGTCTAAAAGACCCTAGACCCCTTCACTACACTTCCATGTATGCAAAACGCCGAAAACGGCGTTTTTGCATGCAGCCGTTTTTTAAATTTGCCGCCTTTTGCAGCATAGTAACCCGGAAGTGACGTCATGGACGCCGCCTCCGGGTTACGTCATCGGAGACCCGATCAAAGCCGTTTCAGGCTTAGATCGGGACTCCATCCAGCCGGCGGACGTGCCGGCTGGGTGCTCGGGGCTCCCGGTTGGACGGGAGCCCCGAGCGAAGTCACGGAAGGCGGCGGCCCCCTCCCGCTCACCTGGGTAACGATCGAGTGGCTCCCGAGCCGCATCGGTCGTTACCGACGGAAAGCCGACCGTTGGCTCTAAACCACGGTGCTGGGATGGTGTCTCTAGCTAGAGGCATCATCCCGGTATACTACCGCAAAGTTTGCCGACGTAGGGCTACGTCACTTTGCGGTAAGTGGTTAAAACAGAGAGAGTGAAAACACAGGGAAGGTGAGCATTAGCTACTGTTATTTGTGACATGCAAGTGATGTTCCCAGTGTCCATCTGAAACAAAAAGATCCATTTGAAATTGACTTTTTTTTTTTTTTAAACTGAGTGGAAGAATACAAAAGTGGAGGTAACTATTTCTTAATCTACAAGAGCATAATGACAGCTGAATTTGTTTTATGATTCATTTTTGACATACAACGGTATGACATCATTTTCTAGTAGCTCTGTATATCTTCATCTAGAAGTGTACACTGTTCAAGTTGGCAGATTTTTCTGATCCACATAACACACTCTTTATGTGGCAGATGTAACATTCTATGGCAGTCCCAAGAGAACTGCAGGAACTTACCGAATGAATGACATAACCAGGATCACCATATAAGACTATTGGAGTGATTCTCTCATGTTTCGAGTAATGCAGCCTTTCTGGCATTTCTTCCTTCTTGTAGACATGTAGTTTAGGGTGTGCATCTTTCAGAGCTTGATACACTTTTTCTACATTTCCTTCTTTAGGGAGCAAAAGTCCAGAGGGTCCATAATCCACCAAGTGGAACTGAAGGTCAGAAAATTTGAAGTTTGGAATATTTACAAGCACAATCTCCTCATCGTTTTTCTGAACAGTAGCCATTCCATGGTCTGCGATGATAATAATATTGAGATTAGATTCCAGGCCGTAGTGCTGTACCCTACGTCGTATATAACCAACCATGCGATCCACTTGGCTGACCATGTCTTTGCGCTCCTGAGTTTCTGGTCCATACTTGTGTCCTGTAACATCTGGCTCTCCAAAATACAGAGCCACAAAGTCCAGATCTTCTTCAGTGAACCACTTCATTACCGTTTCTACATTTTCTTCCCACTCTGTCTCATTGCTATAGTTGTGACTCCTATTCTCCACTTTTTTCACATTTACGGTTTGACCTCTGTAGGTTGCATTGCCACCAGGAAAAAAGAGTGATCCAGTTTTCAGCCCCTATCAGTACAAAATCACAAATTAGTATAATATACATGCAAAAGGTATTTAATGTCCATAGATACAATAAATAAAATATTTACAATTGACTCTCATTTTTCAAATTAAAAAATGAATGAATTAATATATAATTACAAAGAGAAAAAGTGTAGATTAAATTAACCTTTAGAGGGATGCTCCTTTTTAAATAATGATCTTGCTTAGAGTTCATTGATTCTCCAAGCACAAATATTCCAAATTTTGAAAGTTTGTTTAAAAATATTTTTTTGAGTCCCAATGACATTTTACATGCCCCCCCATGTTGTCCTAAAATCCTTCCCAGCCTCCCCTATTCTTGTGCATCCTTTTCCACAGGGAATTGTGTTATCAGGCACAGCTTCCATTAAAGCTGACCTCTTTGCAGACATAAAAGGCACACATCAGTGCAGCTCTAAGTTTACTAATACATACTTAAATTTATTTTTTTATTTATATTGAAACCACATAAATACCTGCATTTGACTAATCAGCCTCTTGCAATCCCCCATACAGCAGAACTGAGACTGTATAAAGTGTAGTCAGTAAACAAGCCAAGGGTCGGTAAAAAGTAGTCGCAGGTTGGGATTAAGCAGAAACATAGTCGAGTAACAAGCTAAAGGTTAGTACGAGTGGTAGCAGAGATACGGATGGCAGCAGGTATAATATGAGTGAGAAATTGGCTGGAGAGAGCACAATAATCTAGCAAGCAGGAAGTACAAAGCCATGGTTTAATTAGGAAGTTCATGGGAGCAAGGAGTTCAAAGTCCAGCAGAAACAAGGCACAAGGCAGGATTGTCCAGTGGATCAGAAAGGGTGCTGTGTAGCACCTCAGGTGGCTAAGCAAGAAGAGCCATTGGCAGACTCAGCAGAGGTTGCAGATTCAGACCCAGGTCCTAACAGGTAAGTTTGACAGCTGTGAGCAGCGAGCTGTGGTCGCCGAGCCCGTACACTGTAATGACAGGCAGCTGGTGGTTGCAGGGGTGCAGCTGTTCACTGCTAAAATCAGCGGACAGAGAGGGGTTGAGACACTATAGACGGGGCACATCAGTGAGGGGAGATGATGATGATGCACCAAAAGACCTCCGGATCGGTTAAAAGGAAGCAGCATACACCGCTACAGCCTTCTCCAACAGCGCGCCCTTCCCCCCCAGGGACACAGGCACAGACGGCCAAGATGGCGGCGACCCGCAGCACAACTACACGAGGAGGACCCTCTTCTGCCAGCTCCTTTCAGCCTTGGGTCACAAACACCAGCAGCCACATACTTTGAGGAGGTAAGGGATCCCTTCTCCTCACAGTCACAGGAGGACGCCTTCCAGCCCTCACAGGCTGAAGCGCTTCATTTCTCCCCTTACCATGCCTCATCAGAGGGGGAGATAGAGGGGCAGCATCTCCAGCCTCATCCCTGGACAGACAAATGGCGGACCTTGCTGAACTTGCCCTGAGTCAGGGAGGCTCCATGACACCCCCTCCCCCCGGCACCATATTCAGGGGATTCAGTTTTAATAGCCAGATTCTCTGCTCTTTGGCAACAGGAACTCTCCAAAGCCTGTGCAATAATTACAGCAGACCTAAAAGCCGATTTTCAGGAGATAGATGGCAGACTGGACTCTATAGAATCTAAAGTTGATGGCACTGTGAAAAGAGTTAATCAAAATCACAACCTGATTGTCTCTCTGCAAGATCAACTGGATCAGGCTCAAGCTAAAATCGAGGATTTAGAGAACAGATCTCGCCGATACAACTTCAGGATCAGGAGCTCCCCGAGACCATTACTGAGCTGGAACCCGCTATACACTCACTTATGTCTGACCTCATTCCTGACATTTCCCCACATCACCTGGAACTGGACCGCTTCCATCGAGCCCTGACATCCCCGAGACAAGATGGCCTACCTAGGGACATCATTGTTAAACCACATCTCTACAGGATTAAAGAGAAAATAATGGCAGCGGCCCGCTTCAAACAAGATGTCACATTACTTGGTCACCCGATACAAATTTTTGCAGATATATCCCAAATGACTCAGAAGAGGAGATCCTTGAAACTGCTATTGACTCACCTCATCAATCGTCAGATCAAGTACAGGTGGTCATATCCCTTCCGCCTCTCCTTCACCTACAAGGAGAAAACACATTCCTTCTCCACCTTTCACGACGGCAAAGATGTTCTCCTTTGCTTAGGTATCATTACCAGAGAAGGCCCCCCACCTAGATCTCCATTGGAGTCTCCTGCAGTCTCGGCCAGACCACTGTCACCTCTGTGGTCCCAACTGCAACGGAGGGCCCCTGCCCGATCACGCACCCCACCCTGAGGTTTTGACAGATCTCCTTTGGCCTTCAGTTTTTTTTTGTGTGAATGCCTCCAGTCTGGAGGTTCTCACTGTTTTCAGGGGTTCTTATGACCCCGACTACCGCCTTACTATTTTGACTTGTTTTACCCCCAGTTTGAGGGAGACTGCGTTTGACCCAGGCGGCACCGAACAGTTGAAGTGGTGAAGAAAAGGGTGGAAGAAAAATTGCTCCACCTGGGGTCTACATGAGACTGTTTTTTTTTTCTTTCCAGTCATTGCCAGTCACATTTTATGACACCTGTTACTACAGTTTTGTGGAATGTTTCCCTTGTTTTTTGTGTTTTTTTTTTTTTGGGGAAATCGGCATCGATCTTACCATTCCCCGTTGGGCTTAGTTTCTGGGTCCCATGGGCATGGGGTCATTGCAATATATTAGGGGGTTTAGAGCCTCCGGGAATGTTTCGCCTCACTCCACTCAGAGAACTGCTGAGGCGGCTTGGAGCGAAGCGGTTTGGGATGTTTCCGCATGCCACTTCTTTGCGATTTTGCTCATGTCTAAGGTCGGTGAGCAACCTCGTGATACTTTTAGGGGAGCTGGACCCCACAACCAGCCCTGTTTCTGTGTACAAAATGCATTTTTGATAGTTCCCCTGACTCCCTCCCCCTCGCTCGCGATGGGGGGGTGGGGAGGGTGGGGAGAGCGTTCTCTCTCCTCGTCTTCTCTTTAACATTTTCTCTTCTTTCTTCACTGTTCTAGTGCTACTCTGGTGTCCAGGTCCTCTGGAATTCGATGATGTCGATAGTGTCTTTCCAGGTCTGAAGATCCAGCGGGTAGTGGCCCCCAGCATACCCAGGCGAGTGAAACCTGTCGAACCACGATGACACACTCTGCCCCAGCTAACTTTAAAATTTTAACCCACAATGTTCAGGGCCTCGATGCTCCTGTGAAGCGCACAAAGGCTTTTCAGTATTATTACAAACAGGGCATAGATATTCTTCTACTGCAAGAGACTCATTTTGCACACTCCTCATTACCCAAATTTCTTAGCGCCAAATACCCCACTTGTTACCTGTCCAACAGTTCAGATAAAAAAAAGGGAGTAGCGATTTGTATAGCTAAGAAAGTCCCATTCACGCCTAAAGGTGTAATCAGAGATAAAGAAGGCAGATATGTGCTAGTTCATGGCAAAATGAACGAACACGAGGTCACATTCGTTTCATACTATGCACCTAACGTAGGACAATTGGCTTTCTTTCAGGACATGCTCCGGGTGGTAATGCCACATGCAACAGGCCATGTCATTTTTGGGGGAGACAGCAATATTCCGCTAAACCAAGTATTAGATAAATCCAATTCTTTACATGTTTCCCTCAGACATGTCCCCAAACAGGGAGTTAAACGTATTCAAATAGCCTCTCGGAAAAAAAAAGAACACGCTCAGGACATTTTACGGCAGGAGACAGACCTCCGCAATTTATTGCTAGAACAGAAGCGGAATCCAGGCGTAGATACAGTATAAGACATAAAATCGACAGCGGGAGAATGGCCCTTAACCTTAGCTTAACTACACAGGCAGAAAAGACTATCCGGTGGTCAGGCAAACCTTAGACGATAAACCAGATACATTACTTGCCGTGAACGGGTTCCGAGATATTCTCCGGTGCTCCCGAAACTGAGGCTACGAAACTGTAATAGATCACAGAACCCTCAATTAACCACTTGCCGACCGCCAAAAGTACATATACTGCGGCGGTCAGCCCCTCCTGGGCAAAGTGACGTACCGGTACGTCACTCACCCGCGAGCGAATAGGGGGCGAGCGCGCGCCGCCGGAGGCGTGCTCCCGCCTTCCGCTCATTCACTGCCATCACCGCGCGAGTGACCAGCGGCTCCGATGTCCGCCGGCCACTCGCGATCTCCCGCTGGAGAGGGAGAAAGGCAGACAGTTGATGTAAACAAAGCCGCCTGTCATTCTCCCTTGTGTAACTGCAGAGATCATACGATCCTGCTATGTAGGATCGTATGTCTCTGTGGTTACATCAAAAGCCACGCCCCTTGACAGTTAGAAGCACGCCCCTAGGGACACACTTAACCCCTGGATCTCTAATAAAGTTAACCCCTTCCCTGCCAGTGTCATTTTTACAGTAACAGTGCATATGTATAGCACTGATTACTGTAGTAATGTCACTGGTACCACCAAAAGTGTAAAAAATGTCAGTCAAGGGTCCGATCTGTCTGCCGCAAAGTCGCAGTCTCGCAAAAAAAAAATCGCAGATCGCCGCCATTACTAGTTTAAAAAAAAACAATAAAAATGACATAAATCTTTCCCGTACTTAGTAAACACAATAACTTTTGCGCAAACCAATCAAAATACGCTTATTGCAATTTTGTTCACCAAAAATATGTAGCAGAAAACAAATTGGCCTAAAATGTTAAAAAATTTAGATTTTTACATTTTTTGGGGAATTTCATGTAAAAAAATGTGAAAAATATTGTTATTTTTTCAAAATTGACGCTCTTTTTTTTGTTTATAACGCAAAAAGTAAAAAATTGCACAGGTGATCAAATACCACCAAAAGAAAGCTCTGTTTGTGGGAAAAAAAAGGACGTCAATTTCATTTGGGTACATTTGGGTACAGCGTCGCACGACCGCGCAATTGTCCGTTAAAGTCACGCAGTGCCGAATTGCAAAATAGGCCCTGGTCTTTGAGCAGCCAAATCCTCCGGGGCTTAAGTGGTTAATAATCAACTAATTTTATAACTTCTACACAAAATTATACTCCCTATCAAAGCCTCTCCAACACTCGCTGTTTGAAACGTTCTTCTGGGGCATTCCCCTCCCGCAGCTATCTGCCACGCATTTAGAGATAATGGATAGGGAATTCTCTGAATCAGAAATATTGTTAGCCATTAAATGTCTAAACTCCGCCAAAGCCCCGGGCTCGGATGGTTTCTCCGGTCATTACTACAAGAAATTTAAGGAGACTCTCGCTCCCCATCTTTGCTCATATTTTAACTCGATTAGAGAAGGCACTCCCATCCCTAAATATGAAAATAACGCTTTCATACACGTTATACCTAAACCTGGCAAGGACCATGGCGACTGCTTAAATTATCGCCCGATCTCCCTAATTAATTTAGATATGAAATTAATAACAAAAATTTTGGCCACGATACTGAATTCAATCTTAGGTGACTACATTCACCCAGACCAAGTGGGATTTGTCCCACACAGACAGGCTCCTGACCAGACCCGAAGGGCCATCGATATTATTTCCGCCCTGAAATCTAAATGGGATGGGGGAGGACAGAGACGAGACTTGCTGCTATCCCTTGAGTTACATAAGGCGTTTGACTCCTTATCATGGGAGTACTTATTGCAGATGCTCGAGCGACATGGCTTTGGGAATAACTTCCTCATGCTAATAAAAACCCTATACAGGGAACCTATAGCGAGATTATCTCTCAAAGGGTATAGTTCGGAGTACCTTGCCATTCGCAGGGGAATGCACCAGGGGTGCCCATTGTCCCTCCTCCTATTTATCCTAGCCCTGGAACCATTGGCTATTAAAATACGCCAAAACCCCAATATCCAAGGTATCCCCTGTGGCAACAGTGTGCATAAGTGTGCACTCTTCGCCGATGATATCCTGCTATATCTTTCAACCCCATTGGTCTCTGTCCCTAATTTGCTTGGGGAGCTGGAGTTGTTCACCGCGCTCTCTGGATTGCGGGTGAACAACTCCAAATCTCAGGCCCTGAATTTGACACTGGATGGCACCACAGTATCCACACTTAAAAATAATTTTCTTTTCAAGTGGCAGGAAAAGTCACTACCGTACCCTGGCATTCAGCTCACAGCCTCTGTGGACACACTCTACACATCTAACTGCCCACCCTTGTACAAAACTCTGCAGGCAGATCTTACTCGATGGGCGATTAGCCCTCCGTCGTGGTTCGGCAGGTTGCATTCAGTGAAAATTAATGTTCTTCCTAGGTTACTATATCTATTTAGAACTCTAGCGATAACAATCAATATGTCGGATCTTAGAGCGTTTCAAAGCAGGATTGTGCAATTTATATGGGGGGATAAGAGGCCTAGAGTGAACAAGCAAACTCTCTTTACGCCTAAAATGCGAGGTCTGGGGGTCCCTAATCTGGTAAAATATTACTATGCTGCTCAACTCACCCACCTGATTAGATTCCATTCCAAGAGACCTCACCCAATTTGGATGCAGCTACAAGCCACACATTTACCCACTGCTCTGATTAGTCACTTGTTTTGGCTTCGGCCCAGGGATCGCCCTGGTGTTCTGTGCCCCACCTTGTCGCTGTCATTAGGAATCTGGGACAGATTGTCAAAAAGACATGAATTCAAGTCCCCTCATGTTCCATTAGCTCCCTTATTGGGCAATCTGTTGTTCCCTCTGGGCCTCTGCCCTCCTGCATTTGAGTGGTGGACAAACAAGTGATTTCTCCGGTTGGCGGACCTTTGTGATAGGAAGGGTCTGCTCCCTAGAGCTACATTACAAGAAAAACACTCTGTTCTCGCAAGGGAATATTTCCGCTACAACCAGATTTCTCACTATGTGAACTCTATGAAACGTATCTGTGATATAACTACTTCGACCCCCATGGAGCATCTATGCAATACGATTGATAAACAGACAGGCTTTATATCTACGATATACAATATATTGAATGAAGATAAAACTAAATTGCCTTACATGAAACGCTGGGAGGCGGATTTAGGTGAGGAATTGGATAGGACTGAGTGGAATGCGTTGGCACAGCTCAACTCAAAATCCCTGATTAATACATCGCTGATAGAAGCTAATTATAAAGTGTTCTTGCGATGGTACATGGTCCCGGTCAGATTGGCTGCGGCAGTTTGAAAGGCCTCTCCAAGCTGCTTTAGGAGATGTGGCCAAGTGGGCACAGTTCTGCACACCTGGTGGACTTGTCCTACGGTCAGACGGTTCTGGATTTGTATATACAATTTCATATATTCCCTCACACACATTAACTTGGTTAAGTCTCCTCTACAGGCACTTTTGGGTAAACCTATTGAGGGGACTTTGAAACATTCCAAACGCCTTGTAACGTTTATCTTCACAGCAGCCAAAATAGCAATAGCCCGTTCCTGGAGATCTCCGGTGTCACCGATTGAGCTGCTTAAGGCTAAGCTGACCTGGATCCTGATCAATGAAAGGATGGTGGCCATCCTTCAAGATGAAATGTACCTTTTTCAGAAAACATGGGACCCCTGGGTGAGATACCTGGCGGGCTCCCCATGAACAGGGGGGAAATCCCCCATATAACGGGATCGGGCAGCTTGCTTGAATCACCTGATCCTCTACTCCGCGGACCTGGACACCAACCTTATGATGCTCCTTTTCCTTTCTCTTTCTTTTTTCCATTTCCTTATCGTTCTTTTCTTTTTCTCATTTTTCTCTTCCTTATGCCTTCTTCCTTTCTCTATCACAAAGTGATTTAAGAAGACGTGGTCGTCTTAGGGCCATTATGGCACTCTGCTGCCGCCTGTTACGGCTATTCTATATATTTGATATGTCAGTGGCACCTTTATAGCATTGCCGGAGGTGCAGGCTTCCAATACTAGTTATGGTATAGTGGGCTGGAGGCTGGGCGGCTGCTTCCCGCCTCGGGGCGCAGTGTGTTCCCCTGGGGGCGCCAGAGAGGGTGTGACGGGGCCCTGGCCAGTTAGCACCGCTTTGTACCACGGTGAAAGCCAACAATGTGTTTTTCAGATGTGTATGCCACTGCTCTAAGCTCCTTTGCAGGCCATGTCGACTGTTTATCACTATTCCATGTTATCTTATACTACGGTTATTGATTGTAAGCCTCTTTGTGTTTTGTTCACTAGTGGCGAAAAAATACATTTTCAAAAAACTCCTTATGCCTCTTAGGAAATATGTTAGGGTGTTGTCCTCCCAGCATGTTGTCATCTTGTGGGTGTTTGTACTGTCCTGGTGCTCCAGGGCCTCCAAAAATGTGATAGATCCTATGATTGCACAATTGACCTTTAACCTGGTACCATTTCTCCTAGTGGCTGGGTTTACCCTTTGTCTGTCTCTGAGGATAAAGCCATGGAGGACTAGGTTGCAGATTCACTTTCCTGGGGCTCCGCAAATCCTCGTCTCCTGCTAGAGCAGGCTTTTTCTTTGTGGTGAACTGAGACCTTGTATGGATTACAGGGGTCTTAATCGCATTACAATTAAGTATATATAAAATAACCGCGCTAAACAAACTCAGAAATAATATTAAGCCTGTGCTCAAAACAGTGCAAATTATATAGATTAGGAAATATAAATAAAGCTGCAGCAGAAGTGGGAATACACCAAGTGAAAAATATAAAAAATAGAGCTGCGCTAACTTGAGGTATATGTGGTCAAAACATATGCATACAAATAATGTAGTGAACAATTAATACAAATAACATTAACACAACATCAGTGTTAAAATATCATAGTGTTCATAAGAAAAAGATAAAGAAAGTCCAAATAAGATGTGCAGGGTGCAGAAATTGAAATTCATCTTCCGCAATAATGTGACTTCTCCTCACTCCGTGACAAAGGTAAAGACCACGCTATGCGCTTACCAAAAGGCAGATGCAATAAAGCCCATCAATAAATATAAATGGTGCGGCTTCTGCCTGCTTCAATGGGTAACACGGTGACCCCTCTGGCTGATTCAACCCGATAGAGACTCCGATCAGGAACAACACCGCAGCACAGACCACCTAGGTCCAACACACTCCAGCATAAACATAAAGAGATGGAGGCCACAAATGGTGAAGTAAGTATGCACAAAGTTTAATAAAAAAGACAGTAAACAACTCACATGTAAAAGGATAAAAAGCACTTGTAATCGGCAGGATCCGAGGATGCAGCCGCCCGACTTCCCGGTGTAACATGGTGACGTCAGCACGCCTTCCCGACGCGTTTCGTCACAGATGACGTCTTCCTGGGGATACGGGCGTCGTGCTGACTCACCACTTATATACATATCAACCAACAAGTAACGTTACCGCCCCTGTCTGAGCCGTAGCCAGCGCCATATTGGTTCAGGGAACTTGCCAGTGATTGCAATCTCCATTGTGGGCTGAGCAGGGACAGGAAATCTTACGTTGAAATGTGTTAACTTTTGATATGCCAGAATATTGTAACACAACAGTCAACATCTAACTAATCGCAATTGCGAAATAATTTTAACAATATATTTAATTAATTTAATTGTGCCTCTGTCCGAACGCCTTCAACGTAAGGTAGACGCCACATAAAAAAGAGGAATGAAAAGGGGAATAAAAAGGAAACAAAAACACCAACACGGCCGGCGCCATATTGATTCAGGGAAATAGCCAGAAGATGTCATTTCAATGAGGGGCTGGATAAGGACAAATGATCTCATGTTAGATGTGTTAACTATCGTTGCGCCAACACATTATTCAACCGCAGACCAATCGTCTTTGTAAAAATATATCCAACATCAATATACATCTCCATCAGGACATCTATAACATTAGGCAAATGCCAAAGGAGGGGGGAGTATAAATAAAAATAATAACTCCCCACCACGGCATTGCACCTCATATTGTCTAGTATTAATGACACAATAAAAGACAAGAGTATACTGATGTGGGTAACATCATAAATATTAGTTAAACATTAATAATGCCTCCAACCACATACAATCGGCCGAAGATATTACCAAATTATCATTTAGAAAAAGGGAGGTTGTCAGTCTAGACCCTAAATCTAAATATGTATATTATAAAAAATAAAGTAAACGTAGATGACGCATCAGGCCTAAAATTGCCATCTAGGGCAGGGAATGTATATCATTCTAATTTAATAAATCTTATCCCTATGAAAAATAACTTAAATTGAAAGGGCCTAAAAATAGAGGGGAGGGGAATATATCTCAGAACCTCTCAAGGTCTATAAATTAGATCTAGGAAGCAATTCAACAAAAAGGCCTAGGTCTACGTAAAAGGTGCGGCTCACACAAGGTTCACATAGTACAGTCATTCCTTAGGAGTTATCTATAAAAGCATTGACGTCAGTATATAAAATTACCGTGTAATATAGGCCCTTACCCCTGTGAGGGATTAACAAAACAAAAGGACAGAAAAAGATGGGGCTTTGCGGGCCAGTGGGAGTAGAAGGATCAGACAAGGAACCGTTTGTAAAACCAAAATTACATTTTATTTGTATAAAGAACAATAAAACTAAGCATGGACTACCATGCATATGTGATAACAGAGGACTGACATGACATACAATAATAAAATCAAACAATTAACGTCACTACTAATAGAGAAACATATCCCCAGAAGGGGTTGTAACCAAAATCTGTATAGGGTGGAAATTGGGTCTCAAGCTGGATTCGGTCACGGTAGGTCCCCAGCAAGCCGGCGCGTTTCGCTCAAGGCTTCCTCAGGGCCTGAGAGACCATAACAGACCGATGTTTTCCTTCTTGATAGTGACTTGTGCTAGGCGACAAAGCTGTAGCGATACTAATGCTGCTTGGAGCTATATTGCTTCCGTATTTATCATGACGTCAGTATCAATATTAAGGCCATAAGGGGTAAACGTTTTACTTTTATATATCCAAGACATTTCAAGTTTTGAGAGCCCCCTTACAAAGGGTTCGCCCCTCCAGTGTGTATAGAACCTATCGATACCCAAAAAGATGGTATTACGGGGGTCCTTATTGTGCTTTAACAAATAGTGCTTGGATACCGAATGATTTTTGAAACCCTTCCTAATGTTCGCTATGTGTTCATTACACCGAACCAGGAAAGGCCTCTTGGTCCTCCCTATGTATTGAAGGCCACAAGGGCATTGTAATATGTAAACGACCCCCGTAGTGGCACAAGAAATGAATGGCTTGATTGGAAACCTTAAACCTGTACTGGTGGACAGGAAATCTCTCACGTTCCTCTGTTTACATTTGTTGACAGAGCAAGTCTGACATCGGCCACATCTATAGTAGCCTGTCAACTGGCTGAAAAAGCTGGGTTTTGGTTCAGAGGGGTTCAGAACATTAGGAGCAAGCTTGTCTCGCAAAGTGGATACTCCTCTAAATACCACCTTGGGTCTATCAGGCAGGACCTTAGTGAGAATACGATCATTTTTGAGAATATGCCAATGCTTCTCAATAATGCTTATAACAGTTTTATGCTGAGTTGAGAAGGTAGTGACAAAAGGTGATGTATAAGAAGATTCCATCCTAGTGGGTTTTGCCGTAATCGACAGCATAGTTGATCTCTCCATAGAGTCACCTTTTTTCAAGGTGTCATTCAAGAAGGAATTGTCGTAACCCTTATCAAAGAATCTTTTAGTAAGGCTCTCGGATTGGGAGACAAAGTCTTTACGGTCTGTGCAGTTCCTCTTGAACGCTTATTCAATCCCATTTATTACAGAATTATTTGAGTGCCTCAAGGGAGCAACGGTTTTCACAAAGCTCGATTGGAATGGGGCATACAATCTTGTGAGGTGTAAGGAGGGCAATGAATGGAAAACTGGGTTTAATACTAGGACTGGACATTACAAAGACCTTGTAATGCCCTTTGATCTCTGCAACGCTCCTGCAGTTTTTCAGGAATTTATTAACAATGTCCTCCAAGATATGCTGCAGCAATGTGTGATGATTTACCTCGATGATATTCTCATACAGTATATTCGAAATCCCTAGAGAACCACCAGACAGAAGTCTTCCCTGTGCCGAGGCTGATATAAAATAATCTGTGTTGTAAGTTGAAGTGCGAGTTCCATCGTGAACAGATTAAACTTTGGGTTATGTAATTTCTGCTGCCAGAATTTCGATGGACCCTGAAAAACAATCTGCAGTCTTACAGTGGCCTCGACCTGTAGGTCTATGTCTGCTACAACATTTTCTGGGCTTTGCCAATTATTATTGGAAATGTATTCATAATTTCTCTTCTCTGGTGAAACCCCTGACTGATATGACCAGGAAGGACGGCAACCCACATTGGTCCCCGGATTCCTTTAAAGCCTTTGGGTCCCTCAGGGCTGCTTTTGCTATAGCTCCTGTGCTGGCACATCCTGATCCTAAGTTACTCTTTATTCTTGATGTTGATGCATCAGAGACTGAAGTAGGCGCTCTCCTGTCTCAACATTCTACCTCTGAGAGCGCTATGCATCCCTGTAGCTACTTTTCCAGAATGCAATTATGAGATCAGGGGCAGAGAATTGTTAGCAATCATTTTAGCTCTTAAGGAATGGAGGCATCTCCTCGAGGATACAACTGTGCCGGTCCTCATTTTGATTGATCATAAAAATCTCACATTTTTGTCTGAGGCAAGATGCCTCCAGAGCACGAATGACCCTTTTCCTGTGAAGCTTCAATTATAGTCTCATTCTTACCCGGCTCGAAGAATATAAGGGCTGATGCATTGTCGCGCCAGTTTTCCTCCTCTTCCAAGATGAAGTCGGTTCCTTCTCTTTTGATACCTCCAGATCGCATTTTAGCCACTATTCGCACTAATCTCACTTCACCTTTGGGTGAGAGAATTCTGGCCTCTCAGATCCATTCTCCTCCTGAAAAACCTTGTGACCACTGCTTTGTCTCCGAGAATCTCCGCACTGCTTTGCTCCAGGCCTACCATTTTCCCAAGGCAGCTGGGCACCCAGGGAAAAATCAACTCATATGGTCTATGTCTCAACAATTCTAGTGGCTTAGTCTCCGCGCTGATGTAACCGCCTTCGTAGCCGCTTGTTCTGTTTGTACTCAGAATAAAACATCACAACACCTTCTAGTGGGCCTCCTACAAACCGTACTCAGTGGAGAGAAGACTTGGACCCACTTGTCTATTGATTTTATTGTGGATTTAACCAACTCCCAAGGCAACACAGTTATTTTAATGCCTTTGTGCACAGTTAGGAATTCAGCTTTCCTTCTTCTCAGAATATCACCCAAAGTCCAATGAAGCCGCAGAACAGGCCAACACAGCCATGGAGCAGTTCCTACGTTGCTATATTTCTGACCGCCATAACAGCTGGTCAGACTTGTTACCTTGGGCAGGGTTTGCTCACAATAGTGCATTCAATGCCGCTTCCCGATTGTCTCAGTTTATGCCGAATTATAGGTTCCAGCCGTCCATGTCGCTTGACACATTTGTTCCACAAGGAATTCCTGCATTAGAGGAACATCTTTGTAAACTCTGTTCCACTTGGATGCAGGTCCAAGAATCCTTGCAACCCGCTACAGTCTCCATGCAGAATGCAGACGCCTACCTGTGCCCTCCTACCAAGTTGGGGAGAGGGTTTCGCTGTTTTCTTGTAACCTCTGACTCGATGTTCCCTCACTGAAACTGGCGCCCTGGTATATTGGGCCTCTCTGCATCCTCCATATGATCAACCCAGTAACCTGCACATTAGATGTTCCTTCTAACATGAGTATTTTTAACGTATTCCATTTATTCTTATTAAAACCTTTGGTATGCAACTGCTATACCACCTCAGTACCACATCCTCAATCGAGTGAAATTCATCCTTACCAAACGGAAATAAATAAGGTGCAACTATATTTTCTTGTGCTGAAAAAATATCCAATCTCCTTGTGAACAAACACCACGTGTAATCACCAAGAATTAGCCTCTTACCAGATGGTAATAGGTATGCACTTGTTCAGTGAAACCACCGCCTTGCTTCCTCTTTAAAATCCTGAAGTGGGATGTAGAACCGCTCTACCTTTCTTTCTCCACTAGATGGCAACGAGTACCAGCAAGAAACACAGCCTCATCCTTCTTTACAAGCTCACAAAACCACCGTGTATTAAAGGAAAAAAAAGGGCTAATAGTGTATTACCCTTGAGATTTATTCTAAGAGATTAGGAGGCGCACACGTCACACACAACTTGCGGTCCGTGCTGCAGCCGGAATTCGTATGCCTATGTTTATGCTGAATACAAGACATCTAATTGTAAGTGCATTATCAACTGTTTTTTGAATAAATCTCAAGGGTAATACACTATTAGCCCTTTTTTTTCCTTTAATACACGGTGGTTTTGTGAGCTTGTAAAGAAGGATGAGGCTGTGTTTCTTGCTGGTACTCGTTGCCATCTAGTGGAGAAAGAAAGGTAGAGCGGTTCTACATCCCACTTCAGGATTTTAAAGAGGAAGCAAGGCGGTGGTTTCACTGAACAAGTGCATACCTATTACCATCTGGTAAGAGGCTAATTCTTGGTGATTACACGTGGTGTTTGTTCACAAGGAGATTGGATATTTTTTCAGCACAAGAAAATATAGTTGCACCTTATTTATTTCCGTTTGGTAAGGATGAATTTCACTCGGTGGTGGATACACGTATTATTCGGATAGAATACAATTCTACTCACCTGCAAAATATTTATGGACACTTATGAACTTTTATGTTTATGCACCAATTGATTTGCATTATTAATTGGCTTCACAGATTGATATATGTTATATATATTTACTTTTGTTGATTTGGTTCACACATAGATATATGTTATATATTCATTATTTATTTGTTGTTTAGCGCACCCCACACCACATATACATTTATCTATATTCAAAAGCACTGAATACCGGGAGCAGCTTCAACACACTATCAGCGCACCCATCCCCCCTTACAACAGTACCACATCCTCGCCTGGTTCAGGTTGATGAGAAAAGAGAGACCATGGAAAGCCACTGCTCTTCTGCACATCCCTGAATAGAGATGGGGCTCCAGCAAGTATTGGGGGGGGGGGGCTACACATTAAAAGTTTATTACATTCATGCATAGAATGCATGAAGATAAAAAGCCTTCACCCTTTACAACCACTCACTCATCTGTATTTTAACCTTCCAGTTGATGGATAAAGGTCTCTATAATGCTTTTTGTACAAATAAAATGTAATTTTGGTCATTGACTGTGTTAATGATGGTGTACCTATTACATTTCCCAAGATATACTCTCTTGAAATAAGAACAAAAATTACATATCCAAAATTGGCTCTCAATGCTTTCAAGGAATAAAAATGCAGAGCACAGGCCAGATGAGTCCTTGCAGGTTCTGGCAAGTCAACCTGATGGCCTAATATACACATTTTGGCTTTCTCTGGTGTGAGGCTGCTGAGCTTTATATATGTCTTCTACTTCAATAGGTCAAGAACAATTATACATATTGTGACAGGAAGTCAGGTAAATCTGGGGATGTAGTCACAGAGAGGAGACACATTCCCACCTGGTTTGGAAAGTTCACCAATTACTATAGGATACAAAAATGTGCTGCGCCAGAAATACACAAATAAAAACAGTGATAATATGTGATAATAATAGATGGAAAAAAGTTCATAAGGCACATAATCGTGCTAGTGCTCCAATCAAATAAATCTCCAAAAGTCCCAGTGTTCAACTGAAATGTGATCCAATCGTGATAAACAACGAATATTGTGAACACCGTTTAGTGAATCCCTCCACCAGACAGATAAGCCTCTCACCTTCCCATCAGACCCAAATGGGCCAGCAATCACATAACATGGATAATGGATTTCCAGGAAAGGGCCTTTCCTGGAAATCCATTATCCATGTTATGTGATTGCTGGCCCATTTGGGTCTGATGGGAAGGTGAGAGGCTTATCACAATATTCGTTGTTTATCACGATTGGATCACATTTCAGTTGAACACTGGGACTTTTGGAGATTTATTTGATTGGAGCACTAGCACGATTATGTGCCTTATGAACTTTTTTCCATCTATTATTATCACATATTATCACTGTTTTTATTTGTGTATTTCTGGCGCAGCACATCTTTGTATTTTTTGTATGGTTTGTGATTTGTGAACACGATTGGTGTTTGCTGCCGGATTAGCATTTATACACTTGAGGATATATTTTGCCACACTTTATTCACACACATTAGTTTTGTGCTATATTTTGGTTTGCGCTGATAGTTTTTCTGGTATCATAATTACTATAGGATGTCGGCTGCCAAAGGCAGCAGGAAGGTGTAAAGAAGTTGAAAGGCCTTCAGCTGTTCGGAATGAGGAAATGAAGGCCTCTATAATTTGTCCAGAGGAAGTCTATGGATTGCTGCCTCCTGTCGCCGTGTGGGCTGGGAGAGGAGGACAGACGGATGTGTGCCTCCCGACGCTGAGGAAGCCTGGGAGAAGGACTACTGCCTCCTGTCGCCGTGTGGGCTGGGAGAGGAGGACAGACGGATGTGTGCCTCCAGACGCTGAGGAAGCCCGGGAGAAGGACTGCTGCCTCCTGTCGCCGTGTGGGCTGGGAGAGGAGGACAGACAGATGAGTGCCTCCCGACAAGCTGGTGAGCATGGGATAAGACCCCCTGAAGTGATGTGCGCTAAGGAGGGTAAACAAGTGTGAAGACTTCTCAAAGGTGAGGACATGGACTGTTTTTCTATGTGGAAAGAAAACAAAGGGACATGTTCCATATGAAGAGGAAAAGGGACATGTTAAATGAACTGTTTGCCGTGTGAAGAGATAAAACATGGACTTTTGAGAGTCTGCTGTATGACCAGCCAAGTCTGCCCAACAGTAGGTTGGGGACAGACTTCATTAGATAGGTTCCAGTGTGTGAGAAGGTAGCCGCCCACAGTGGCAAGGATTTATTTTGTTTTATTTTATTTTGGCTGTTTTGAGGCTTGCAATTGTGTGAAGTAAATTGCATGAATAAAACAAAGTGTTGTTTGCAACCACTGCTCGGCTATCTCTCTGTGAAAACGCACCCCCAAAGGGGTCATCCACGCCTACCATCGAGCTAATCCCTCACAATATCTAATCAAAAGCTTCTTCACTTTCAGCTTTTCTGACTAAATTGCCCCAGACCTAGAAGATGGGGCATGCCAAGCATGATTGAAAGGAAGATTTGTGCCATAGTTGGTGTGTTTCCAAAGTCACCAGTTTCTCAGCTTTTCTAATAATTAACCTCCACTGTTTAAATCGATTGCTAGCTAATCATTTTCTACTTAGCTTTGGTAGATAAGCATTTGAACTAAAATGGCATCTTAGTCAAAAGACTATTACTAAACCTAATTTAAAATTTGACATCAGAATTAACACTGGTCAAGTAGCAATATTCTTGTTTCTTTATGAAACTTGGTTTTATTTAAAAGGATGTTACTTGATACTTGTTTTAATTATTAACAGAGATCTGGTAAAGTTTTTATATTCAGGTAATATGTGCAATGGCATTACAGCCAATAGAGTTTATTTTTTTGTTTTTTTATATTTAAAAAGGTATACTTCTATTTGTCAAAAAACAATATTTTTGTCTGTTTATGATACTGAAGATTTTAGTCAACTAAAATACGACTAAAACTAAAACAATTCAGATGACTAAAAAAACAACTATAACTAAAATGGCATTTTAGTCAAAAGACTATAACTAAAACTAAATAGAAAATTTGACATCAAAATTAACACTGGTGGCCGACCGGCACGAGTTGTTACAGCTGGGCCGATGGTGGCAAAAGCCACAGGGTAGATACGGACAGTGGTGTATTTAGGTTTTGTGCTGCCCTAGGCCTGACTAAACTTGGGCACCCCCTAATTTAAATATGACCCACCCCCTCCTGTAAAGGCCACGCCCTTTCCTGTTTATGACCCACTCTATCATCTGTAAACCACAGACCACAACCACAGTCTATCAGTGCCCATCAGTGCAGCCTCATATGTTCACATAAGTGCAGCCTTATCAGTGCTCTTCAATGCAGCCTCATTACTGCCAATCAGTGCAGCATATCAGTGCGGCCCCATCAGTGCAGCTTATCAGTGCCGCCTCATCAGTGCAGCCTCATTAGTGCCCATCGGTGCAACATATTAGTTCCCATCAGTGCAGCATATCAGTACTGCCTTATCAGTGCAGCCTCATTAGTGCCCATTTATCAGTGGCCATCAGTGCAGCATATCAGTGGCCATTAGTGCAGCATATCAGTGCTGCCTTATCAGTGCATCTTATCAGTGCCACCTCATCAGTGGCCATCAGTGAAGCCTTATTAGTGCCCATTAGAACAGCCTTATGTCACTGGATTAGTAAGATTTCTCCTTTCTTTTAGAATATTTGGACTTTTGTTTGCTGCCACTGACCGTAATCATAGGATTATTTCACTTATTTGTATAATGACTAGGAAGTCCAGAGTCTTTATACAAATAAATGAAATAATCAGTGGCATCAAACACAAGTCCACATATCCTATAAGATAGGAGTATTCTTACTAATCCAGTGACATATTGCGATAGCACATATTGAGGTGAGCAGGTCCAAAATATCATTGCCATCATATATAATTAAAAGTCCTAATTGTATATGATGGAATTCAGTATGCTCGCTCAAGGACAAGGATGTTCAAACAAATGAAATTATATTATTGACATGATACCTGCCATACCTGGGGGCGGAGGAGGGTAAGCGGAGTGCCACACTTATTAGCATTGGCGGCCGTCGGGCCAGTTGTATTAGGTGTGGTCGGCGGCCTGCGGTCTGTCCTCACCGGCCGGTGTTATCATACCAAGAGGTAGCAGTGTGACCGCTTTATGGGGCTTCCAGACTGATTTGCCTCCTGGACCCTGCCCTCTGGCCCAATTCTCCCCGTAAGATTGACACTACACTAAAAATGTAGCGCAAGCCGGCGGGGACCCTTTTCATGCGAGAGGTGGGAAAAGGCTGTTTTTTTAGTGCGGGGTGCAGCTTTTTTGCTGCCCCCCTGCAAAGTGCCGCCCTAGGCCTGGGCCTTGTTGGCCTAGGCCAAGATACAGCACTGAATACAGAGCACTTGGCGTGCCTGCTCGCTTTGTGATAGTAAAAGCCCTGAAAAGGGCCAAATCACAGAATTTAAGATAGGGATTACAGAACCTCCATACGTCCTGCAAATATAAACGTATGTGAAACGCGTTGATGTAGGCAGAGCAGCAGGGCCCTGCGTCTCACCATGCACCATGCAATCCATCAACTCCATGACCGCTGTTTTTATAGATCTAATCTGCTACACACTGAGGACTTTGAGAGAGTCACATTACCGCACGGCGTCAACCACAAGGCGACCTGCCTGATTTGAACCCCCATCTCTGGGATACAGCTGTCTTGGATCACTGACTGTACTTCTAACTAGCAGATAAATGGAGAAAAGGGAAGATGAGATTGCCAAGTGCTGCAGAGTGGTGAGAGCCTCCGGGCACCATCTTATCTTCAGCTATTGGAATTTAAGTTGCCATAATCTTCACAGGAGCTTAAGTACAACTCCAAGTTCTGCTGATACTAACTGAAATTTGTCAAAAGCTATTTAGCTAAAGCATTGGCAAAGAGTATCTTGATCTGCAGTAATTCACTGCTTGGCCGTCTGATGCCATATTATACTACCCACATCCCTAAGCCAATTCAGCAGACCGATTGATGCCATATATACCCCATGGTGTGACGAGATTGATACTCTTATATGCGGACACATGTTCTTAAAATTAGAAGTGTTCCATGCAAAGTGCTCTCGGAAGTTACATAGCCCTTAGCCAGGCAACACTCTACAGGGATACTGGGACTACCCGAGGGCAGAGTTGTGTAGCTAGGGTTATTCCACTATGCATTAGCCCTGGGCAGGCATGTATTGTTTTGGATCCCAAACCTCCTGCCTTGTTGCCTGGCTCATTACCAGGGATTAGATGACATTGGTTATATGTGGTATGCATGACTGTGAGTGTGGGGCCCTGTTTTGTTGCATATGTGTGACAACGTTGCCCACTCTGTTTTTAATTGATTGGTGCTTGGAGGTTACGGCCATTATGGCTTGAAAGCTTTGATGATTTCTCCTTTTTCAATAAAGTATTTTTTTTAGTTAATTCATACCGTTGTTGGTCCTCCTTATACAGCTCCTTCTTTAGGGTGTCCCACTTGGTTCTCCATTGTATTGGTTTTACAGATTCTAAGGTATCATCTGGTCTTCACCAGACCTCCTAGAGGTGCTGCAGGTGATACCCACATTGCAGTTTTCCAAGTCACCCAAGTAGGCTACAACTGAGAGCAGGTGACCGTCCCCCCTTGGAGCACTGGGTTCACTAGGAACTTTGGCTGTTTGGGCCTTATTTAGACAGTGATGTCACCACTATCCCTGCCTCTTCACTTAGTGTTGTGTGTGCTGGGTTGACGTGGGGGGGGGGGGGCGTTATTTGGAGGCCCCGTTATTTTTAAAGGGGTCTTCCAGATCCCAATAAGCCCCCCACCCACAGATCCCCACAATCACCAGCCAGGGTTGTGGGCATGAGGCCCTTGTAGCACCCCTGCCCCCCCCCCAACGTGGCTTGCTATAGTTCAGGAGGGGAGGCACACACTCCTCCCCTTTCTTGGTTGGCCAGGCCACAAGATGCGAACACGAGGATCATAAGAGCAGGCACAGGGACATAGGCTGGAGTATACAAGGCTGGATGCAGGCTGGAATCACCAAAGACACTGGGAACACTGAGATTGCTGACACACAGGAGCTGAGTAAAGGCTGGACAGACACTGGTAACATGAGAGGTCCTGGAAAACGCTAGACCATTTTTTGTAAGCCCACAGTCAGTGAATTAACCATCAGAGAAATGAATCATTCATCACACAGTTGGAGATTTATATGAGAAAAAAAAAATTGCAAAGAAAGTGGATCTGCCCTCCCCTTTGCCATGCATTAAATATTTAATTTAAAGCAGATGCTGTATGTAAACAGCTAAACTAAAATTGATGCAAAACCATTAATGCCATTTCAGCTCCGGAAGGTTTCACCCCCTTCATTTTTTGCTATTCGGCACTGTGCCACTCTAACTGACACTTGCACGGTCATGCAACACTGTACCCAAACTAAATGTATATAATTTTTTCACACAAATAGAGCTTTTGGTGGAATTTGATCACTTTTGTTTATATATTGTGACGGTATGCGAGGTGAGATAGTAGATAATCGCTATATTTCACCTCGCATACGTTCTGTGGTGAGAGACTGAACCGGAATCCGGCCCGGGTTTTTCCAGCCTCTGTGACAGGCTAGGTTCTGGTCCAGAGATTGTAAGTTACCTGAGTCCATGCTCAGGTGGACTTTAAATTAACAGGAAAAGAGCACAGAAAGGCTCTGGCCTGAGACTCAGAAGGGAATCTGAGAGAGGAGCTCTGTGTGGACTTTCAAAAGAACAGGTTTGCTTTACCATGTGTTTTTGTGGGTGATGGGGACCAGCCCCACACTGTATAGTGAGGAAAACCGTTGTTTAGTTTAGCGCCGGACGGCAAGGATTTATTTTATTGTTTTGTTGTTTTTGTATATTTGCAAACCTTTGCTGAATAAAGCTGGCAATCCACCAGACTTTAAAGAAACTACCTGCGTGCTGGCCTTACTTTCCTGTGAAAGGTGATCCCTGTGAGCTAATCTCCCACACGTGGTGGACTCAGCGGGCAGTTTCTAAAGATGGAGGAAATGCTAAAGGCCCTGCTACAGGCCAATGCAGCTCAGCGAGAAACAAACCGCCAAATCACAGAGGCCGCTAGAGCACAACAGGAGGCTACTGCAGCACAACTGGCAGCACAACAGGAGGTTGCTGCAGCACAACAGGCCACCCAGCAGGAGATGAACCGGCAGTTTGCAGAGGCTCTGCTGGAGTTAAAGAAAGAATTTGCATCTCCTGTGCCAGCTGAACCAAAATGGGTACGTGCCTCGTACCACCTGCAAAAGATAACACAGGCTGATGATGTGGAAGCATACCTGGCGACTTTTGAGAGAGTCGCTGTCCGTGAAGGTTGGCCAAACGAACAGTGGGCGGGTCTGTTAGCCCCATTTCTGACAGGAGAATCGCAAAAAGCGTATTTTGACCTGGACCCAGATAAGGCCCAGGACTATGAGACTCTGAAAATGGAGACACTCGCATGCTTGGGTGTCACCATGGCAGTCCAGGCCCAGCGCGTGCATCAGTGGACCTATTCCAGCAGCAAGCCACCCCATTCTCAAATTTTTGACCTGGTCCACCTCACCAAAAAGTGGTTGCAACCAGAGACCTTGACTGGCCCCCAGATCGTGGAGCGTGTGGTAATGGACCAGTACCTGCGCGCGCTCCCTGCTGCTCTGAGGAAGTGGGTCGGACAGGGGCACCCCAAAACTGCAACCAAATTGGTGGACCTAGTGGAGAGGTACAGTGCTACGGAGGACTTGGTGAACCCGTCTACGCCCCTACGTCTAGGGGTGCAAGATTGCCCAGCGGTTCTGGTAAGACTGTTCCAGGGTTCAGGTGCATGGGGAAACTAGATAAGACTGTTGTTACAGCTAATGAGACTGTTGGTCCTAGGCCTGGAGACTGGCCAAAGAAGCCAGGAAGGTCTTTGGGACCACTAAGAGGACTGGGGATAGAGCACATACAGTATTTCCACTGCCATGCATTTGGGCATATTGCTGCAAACTGTCCTATAAATGATGAACCTATGCAATGCGATTTTGCTTATAGGAAAAGACGCATATCTTTGTTTGCACAGGTCGCATATACTGCTTCATGTCAGAGTCGCATTGAAAAGCAAATGTGTGTTATTGCAGTGGATGGAAAGTCGCTCACAGCCCTGCTAGACTCTGGAAGTGTAGTGACCCTAGTCAGAAGTGATTGTGTAAATCCCACAAAATTACACCCCAGCACTATTGGGGTCATTTGCATCCATGGGGACACTCGGGACTACCAGACAGCAGTGGTTGAGGTTGATACCCCTTGGGGCAGTGTGACCCATTCAGTGGGGGTGGTGCCTTCGCTACTTCATGAAGCTTTAGTGGGGAGGGATTTCCCCCATTTTTGGAGGTTGTGGGAGAACAAGGGGAGGCTGGTGGAGAGAGCTCCCCCTGCTCCGGAAGCACAGGAACTCTCACCAGACCCTTTTTGCCAAAGTGAAGGAAACCCTGTTGGGGGAATCAAAGGAGCTTGAGATCCTCTTCCTTTCCCTGTAAAGACAGAGGGTAATGAACAGGAGGACATTTCTGGACCTGACAATGAGAGTAGCCAGAATGTGGTACCCGATTTAGAAGTCAGGAGAGGGGATTTCTGTACCGAGCAATTACGAGATGTCACCCTCCTTAGAGCCAGAGAAAACGCTAAGATGGTGGATGGGGAACCAGTAGATCCTCACTGGGCGGTGTCTTTTCCCTACATGGCCATTAAAAACAATTTTACTGTATCAGGTAATAAAACGTGGAGAGGATGAGGTTGAACAGCTGCTGGTTCCCAAACCCTTCCGCAGGTTGGTCCTAGACCTGGCCCATGGTCATGTAATGGGGGGAAATCTCGGTATCGAAAAGACCAGGGAGAGAATCACCCAGAGATTTTTCTGGCCCGGGTTGCATGCAGATGTCAGGGGGTACTGTGAATCATGCCCTGAGTGCCAAATGTCGGCACCATCGCCCCATTTTCGCAGTCCCCTGGTCCCTCTACCAATCATCGAGGTTCCTTTTAAGAGGATCGGCATGGACCTGGGGGGGCCGGTAGTAAAGTCTGCCCGGGGTCACCAGCATATTCTAGTAATCCTAGACTATGCGACACGCTATCCTGAGGCCATACCCATGCGTAACACTTTCGCTAAGGCTATCGCCAAGGAGTTAGTCCAGGTGTTTAGTCGAGTGGGAATCCCAAAAGAGGTCTTAACCGATCAGGGCACCCCATTTATGTCCAGGGTTACCAAGGAACGGTGTAGATTATATAAAATCTCCCATCTCCGTACCTCTGTCTACCACCCCCAAACAGATGGTTTGGTCGAAAGATTTAATAAAACCTTGAAAAGTATGCTAAAAAAGGTGGTTGACAAAGATGGGAGAAATTGGGATTTTTTGCTCCCATATCTTATGTTTTCCATACGAGAGGTTCCGCAAGCATCCACAGGTTATTCTCCCTTTGAGCTCTTGTATGGTAGACATCCCAGGGGGCTGCTGGATGTTGCCAAAGAAACATGGGAAGGTGAGGTCACCCCATATAGAAGCGTCATAGAGCATATCTCCCTGATGCAAGATAGAATCGCTGCTGTCCTGCCACTGGTACGAGAACATATGGAGCGAGCGCAGGAGGCCCAGAGGAGGGTCTATGATCGGGGTGCCAGAGTCCGTACTTTCAGCCCCGGGGACAGAGTGTTGGTACTGGTTCCCACGGTTGAAAGTAAGTTTCTAGCCAAGTGGCAGGGTCCCTTTGAAATTATCGAGAGGATAGGAGAGGTCAACTATAAAATCTACCAACCAGGGAAAAGGAAACCACAACAAATTTATCATGTGAATCTCTTGAAGCCCTGGAAGGACAGAGAGACTTTATTGGTCGTATCTTCGGCCCCAGCAGATATGGTACCAATGACACCCGACGTCCCCATAACAGATTCCCTGTCAGTGGCACAACAAAATGATGTTAGGGGGTTTGTGTACAAAAATAGACTTTTTCTCCCCCTTACCTGGACTGACCAATGTGATCCAGCATGATATAGTGACGGAACCAGGGGTTCGCGTAAATTTAAAGCTATATAGAATCCCAGAGGCCAGGCGAGAGGCAGTCGCAAAGGAAATAAAAAATATGTTAGCGTTGGATGTAATAGAAGAGTCCCACAGTGAGTGGTCGAGCCCCATAGTATTGGTCCCAAAACCTGATGGCACTATCAGGTTTTGTAACGATTTTAGGAAACTCAACAGTGTATCCAAGTTCGATGCATACCCGATGCCTCGGGTCGACGAACTCGTGGACAGGTTGGGACAGGCCCGCTACATAACAACCCTAGATCTAACGAAAGGCTATTGGCAAATACCCCTAACTGAATCAGCCAAAGAGAAGACTGCCTTTTCCACTCCTGAGGGCTCGTTTCAATACAAGCGGATGCCTTTCGGTCTGCATGGGGCCCCTGCATCCTTCCAGAGAATGATGGACAAAACTTTGAGACCACATCGCTCATACGCAGCTGCTTATTTGGACGATGTGGTCATCCATAGCCTAGATTGGGACTCGCATCTGCCCCGAGTACAAGCAGTGGTAGATTCCCTTAGGGAAGCAGGTCTCACGGCCAACCCAAAAAAGTGTGCCATAGGCCTGGAGGAGGCCAAATACCTTAGGTATGTTATTGGTCGGGGACTGGTCAAGCCTCAGACCAATAAGATTGAGGCAATTCAAAAGTGGCCCCAACCGGTAAACAAAAAACAAGTTTGGGCCTTCTTAGGCATTACAGGGTATTACCGGCGGTTTATACCTAACTTTGCCACCATTGCCGCCCCTCTGACTGACCTAACGAAGGGTAGAGGGTCGGTCATGGTCAAATGGAATCCTGAAGCGGAGGAGGCGTTTCAGAGGTTAAAGCAGGCCCTTTGTGTACTGCCGGTGCTGGTGACTCCGGAATTCACAAAGGAGTTTGTGGTACAGACTGACGCCTCTGAGGTGGGCCTAGGTGCTGTACTATCCCAGAACAGACGTGGTGAGTACCCGGTTGTATACCTGAGACGAAAGCTAAACAAGCATGAAAAAAACGATGCTATTGTTGAGAAGGAATGTCTTGCTGTTAGGTGGGCTTTGGACTCCCTGAAGTATTACTTGTTGGGGAGGTCGTTTAAGTTGGTCACTGACCATGCTCCCCTAAAGTGGATGTGTGACAACAGGGAGAAAAATGGCCGCGTGACAAGATGGTTCCTGGCTCTACAGCCGTTCAAATTTACAGTAGAGCAGGGCCGGTACAAGGGGTGGGCGGAAGGGATGGGTGCCTTGGGCGGTACCATTTTCTAGAGGAGGGGGGGCGCAGGTGAAGTGCCTGCAGAATACACTGTTTGTGTATGACTGCACACTACATCATCCGCTACATAGCTGCAATAATGTGCCAAGTGCGCCCCTGCACTCGGCACAAGCCTAGAACAGCAGAGCCAGAGTCCTTCCCTTCCCTGTCAGAAGAGACACTCCCCCTGACACAGGTGCTTGCCTGGCGTGACGTCACTGAGATGCCGGCGCCGGCGGGATGGGAGAGGACTCAGAGGAGCAGAGTGTGCTACCCAGGGCTGCCGGAGGAGCGCGAAGAGGAACCGAGTATGTATGGCATAAGTAAGCAATACCTCTTTGGATTGGGGGGGAGGAGGAGAGAGGCTGAGGCTGTGGGGAGGTTAATTGACAATGATATTTATAATATGCAGCATGAGGGGGTAATGTATTTCCACCGGTCATTGATGCATTAGTGACCCACCAATGGCTGTTAGTTAACCCCTATGTGCTGCATTAGTGGAACCAGTGTCAGTGTTAACACTAAAATTGGTGCCACTAATGCAGCACATAGGGGTTAATTAACAGCCATTGGTGGGTCACTAATGCATCAATGACCGGTGGAAATACATTACCCCCTCATGCTGCATATTATAAATATCATTGTCAATTAACCACTTGATGACCCGTTGCAGTATATGTCCCTGCCTATTTCAGGGTTTCTGGCGCATGCTCCCACCCACTTACTCCCCTGTGATTTGACACAGCAAGAGACTGTCAGCAGATCTCAGCCAATGATTCATGGCTGAGACCTGCTGATCGGCTGTGTCAAATCACAGCCCAGAGCTCTGTGTTGACAATACAGGGCTCTTTACAGAGGGAATGATCGCTTTTTTTTTTTCTTTTCCCTGCAAAGCAGAGAAAATAAAAAAAATCGATCTGTAGTAAAAAGCAGCACACATTACACATAGTTAGGCACACAATTAACCCCTTGATTGCCCCTAGATGTTAACCTCTTCTTAGCCGGTGTCATTAGTACAGTGACAGTGTATAGTATTATCACTGATCACTGTATTAGTGTCACTGGTGATGTGGCAGTTAGTCAGTTCCCACAAAGTGTCAGTGTCACGATCACAGTCCCACTCTTAGGCCCCTTTCACACGAACTATCCAATCAGATCTGCCTGTCAGTTTTTCAGGCGGATCGGATCCTCCATGCATCCCAATGGGGGAGCGGATGTCAGGAGAGAAATCTCCGCTTCTGATCCTATCCGTGAAATCTGGACGGATGGAAACCCTACTTTCCATCCTTCCAGCAGATAGGATCGGATGAGAATGGACAGGCGGAGACGGAGCTGTCATCCGCCTGCTCAGCGGGGGTCTGCGGATCGTCCCCCGTTGAGCAGAACGGACTCTGTCGGCAGATGCGGACCGTGTGAAAGGACCCCAAGTTGCTGATCACCACCATTTCTAGTATATATAAAAAATTCCATTATACAGTATATCTTGTTTGTAGGCATTTTAGCTTTCACACAAACACATTAATATACACTTATTTTTTTTACTAAAGACAGCAGATTTAGTTTTGGTCTAAGTTTTACAAGAATTTTTTTTTTTTATAGCAGAAAGTAAAAATTTTATTTATTTTTTTCAAATTTGTTTTTTTTCTTTTTTTATTCACATAAAAGCTAACACAATCTAGTGGTGTGCAAATACCCCCAAAAGAAAGCTTTTTTTTTTTTGTGTAAAAAAAGTACATACATTTTGTTTGGGTACAGCGTTGCATGATGGGGGTAAAATCCTCTAGAGCTCAAGTGGTTAATTAACCTCCCAGAGAGTTAACCACTCCAGCCAGTTCACATGGGGATCGCAGACACTGCCATTAATGCTGGGGGTTAATAAATAAGCTAGCACCATTGCTGGGGATCATTGTTGCAGAAACTGATGCGAATGCTGTGGATTATTATTATTGCGTAAATTGACTGCTGTTTAAAGTATTTTCTTGTTTTGAAATGCACTGAATCTTTCTTTACATCTGAGGGGGGGGGGGGGGCGCAGTTTGCCATATTCGCCCTGGGCACCAAATGACCTTTTTCCGGCACTGCAGTAGAGCATAGGCCGGGCAAGCTCCAAAACAATGCAGATGCCCTCTCCCGCATGCACTGTATGATTGGGTCTATTGCTCAATCGCCGGCGCTTGAGCAGAGGGGGAGGATATGTGACGGTATGCGAGGTGAGATAGTAGATAATCGCTATATTTCACCTCGCATACGTTCTGTGGTGAGAGACTGAACCGGAATCCGGCCCGGGTTTTTCCAGCCTCTGTGACAGGCTAGGTTCCGGTCCAGAGATTGTGAGTTACCTGAGTCCATGCTCAGGTGGACTTTAACCACTTGACCACCGGAGGATTTTGCTGTCTTACGTCCAGGCCACTTTTTGCGATTCGGCGCTGTGCGAATTTAACTGACAATTGCGCGGTCGTGCGACGCCGTACGTAAACTAAATTTATGTCCTTTTTTTCCCACAAACAGAGCTTTCTTTTGGTGGTATTTGATCACCAGTGCGATTTTTACTTTTTGTGCTATAAACAAAAAAAGAGCGTTTATTTTGAAAAAATAACAATATTTTTAACATTTTTTTTATATGAAATTCCCCCCAAAAAAATGTAAAAATCTAATTTTTTTAAAATTTTTGGCCAATTTGTTTTCTGCTACCTATGTTTGGTAAAAAAAAATCACAATAAGCGTATTTTGATTGGTTTGCGCAAAAGTTATTGCGTTTACTAACTACGGGAAGATTTCTGTCATTTTTGGTGTTTTTTTTTTTTTTAACGCGTAATGGCGGTGATCTGCGATTTTTTTTTTTTTTTTTTTTTGCGGGACTGCGACATTGCGGTGGACAGATCGGACCCTTGACTGACATTTTTGACACTTTTGGGGGTACCAGTGACATTACTACAGTAATCAGTGCTATACATATGCACTGTTACTGTAAAAATGACACTGGCAGTGAAGGGGTTAATTTTATTGGAGAGGGAGGGGTTAATGTATGCCTGGAGCTTACTGACATGTGGGGGGGAGGTGACTGAGTGACAGAAGGACAGATCGCATGTTCAGCTATGCTGAACACTCCGATCTGTCAGTCCCTGTCACTTAGGAGATCTGCCCGCTCTGTTTACACAGGCGGGCGGATCTCCTCACTCGATTCCCCGACGATCGGGGCAGAGCAGCGGCGATCGCCGCCGCTCCTCCCCTGGCCCGACTCCCGCTGTGAATGAAAACAGTGGGAGCGCGCCTCCGGCGGCGTGTGAGCGCCGCCTACAGGGGGAGGAGTCCAGCGACGTAGGTCTACGTCGCTGGACGGGAACGAGCCACTTTGCCGCAGTACGGTCCATGTGAGCGGTCGGCAAGTGGTTAAATTAACAGGAAAAGAGCACAGAAAGGCTGGCCTGCCTGAGACTCAGAAGGGGATCTGAGAGAGGAGCTCTATTTGGACTTTCAAAAGAACAGGTTTGCTTTACTATGTGTTTTTGTGGGTGATGGGGACCAGCCCCACACTGTATAGTGAGGAAAACCGTTGTTTAGTTTAGCGCCGGACGGCAAGGATTTATTTTATTGTTTTGTTGTTTTTGTATATTTGCAAACCTCTGCTGAAGTAAAGCTGGCAACCCACCAGACTTTAAAGAAACTACCTGCGTGCCGGCCTTACTTTCCTGTGAAAGGTGATCCCTGTGAGCTAATCTCTCACAATATATATATATATATAGTTGTATTCAAAATTATTCAACCCCCAATGCTGTAAAGTGTTTAGGGAATTTAGTGTACATTTGTAATTGTATTCAGAATGAAATCCTACAAGGACTTCTTAAAGAACCATATGCAACTAAAATGACATCAATTGGTTTTGTAATACAGTAGTAAATGTTTCTTTTGTGAATTCTTCATTGACACAATTATTCAACCCCTTAAAGACTACCACTCTGAAGAACAGAGGTTCATTGAAGTGTTTTCAATCAGGTATTGAAAACATCTGTGGTTGTCAGGGAGCAGCAATAAAGCCTAATAAGCACCAATTAGGCAGCTTTAAAATGACTGTGATACTCCGCTCCTTCTAGACATTTACTGGTGTGGTTACAAACATGGTGAAGTCAAGAGAATGGTCCAGGAAGACAAGAGAAGAGGTGATTACTCTTCACAGGAAGGGCAATGGCTATAAGAAGATTGCAAAGATGTTAAACATACCAAGAGACACCATAGGAAGCATCATTCACAAATTCAAGGCAAAGGTCACTGTTGAAACGCTACCTGGTGGCAGAAAGAAGATGCTGACTTTGACTGCTGTGCGCTACCTGAAGCGTAGAGTGGAGAAAAGTCCCCGTGTGACTGCTGAGGAACTGAGAAAAGATTTGTCAGATGTGGGTACTGAAGTTTCTGCTCAGACAATACGGTGCACACTGCGTAATGAAGGCCTCCATGCCAGAACTCCCAGGCGCACCCCCTTGCTGTCTCCAAAGAATAAGAAGAGTCGACTGCAGTATGCCAAAAGTCATGTGGACAAACCACAGAAGTTTTGGGATAGTGTTCTGTGGACTGATAAAACAAAATTAGAAATGTTTGGGCCCATGGATCAACGTTATGTTTGGAGGAGGAAGAACAAGGCCTATGAAGAAAAGAACACCTTGCCTACTGTGAAGCATGGCGGGGGGACAATCGTGCTTTGGGGCTGTTTTGCTTCTGCAGGTACAGGGAAGCTTCAGCGTGTGCAAGGTACCATGAATTCTCTTCAGTACCAGGAGATATTGGATGACAATGTGATGCAGTCCGTCACAAACCTGAGGCTTGGGAGACGTTGGACCTTTCAACAGGACAATGATCCCAAGCATACCTCCAAGTCCACTAGAGCATGGTTGCAGATTAAAGGCTGGAACATTTTGGAGTGGCCATCACAGTCACCAGACTTAAATCCGATTGAGAACCTCTGGTGGGAATTAAAGAAAGCAGTTGCAGTGCACAAGCCTAAGAATGTGACTGAACTGGAGGCTTTTGCCCATGACGAATGGGCGAAGATACCCGTAGATCGTTGCAAGACACTTGTGTCAAGCTATGCTTCACGTTTAAAAGCTGTTATAACTGTAAAAGGATGTTGTACTAAGTACTAAGATTGAATGTCACTTGAGGGTTGAATAAAACTGATAATGATGTGAGCACAGAAAAGACATTTGTGGTTACTTCATTATAAATGTTATGTTATATTTGTCTGACCTACACGTGCCTCTGATTTAATTGTAAGCAGGATGACTGAATGATCAAAATCAATGTCAAACTGGCCAAAACAATCAATTTCAGTGGGAGTTGAATAATTTTGAATACAACTGTGTGTATATATATATATATATATATATATATATATATATATATATATATATATATATATATACAGGGCCTTGCAAAAGTATTCGGCCCCCTTGAACTTTGCAACCTTTTGCCACATTTCAGGCTTCAAACATAAAGATATAAAACTGTAATTTTTTGTGAAGAATCAACAACAAGTGGGACACAATCATGAAGTGGAACGAAATTTATTGGATATTTCAAACTTTTTTAACAAATAAAAAACTGAAAAATTGGGCGTGCAAAATTATTCAGCCCCCTTAAGTTAATACTGTATTATTATAATATTGTAGCGCCACCTTTTACTGCATTTACAGCTGTAAGTCGCTGTAGTCGCTTGGGGTATGTCTCTATCAGTTTTGCACATCGAGAGACTGAAATTTTTGCCCATTCTTTCTTGCAAAACAGCTCGAGCTCAGTGAGGTTGGATGGAGAGCATTTTGTGATCAGCAGTTTTCAGTTCTTTCCACAGATTCTCGATTGGATTCAGGTCTGGACTTTGACTTGGCCATTCTAACACCTGGATATGTTTATTTGTGAACCATTCCATTGTAGATTTTGCTTTATGTTTTGGATCATTGTCTTGTTGGAAGACAAATCTCCTTCACAGTCTCAGGTCTTTTGCAGACTCCATCAGGTTTTCTTCCAGAATGGTCCTGTATTTGGCTCCATCCATCTTCCCATCAATTTTAACCATCTTCCCTGTCCCTGCTGAAGAAAAGCAGGCCCAAACCATGATGCTGCCACCACCATGTTTGACAGTGGGGATGGTGTGTTCAGGATGATGAGCTGTGTTGCTTTTACGTCAAACATAACATTTTGCATTGTTGCCAAAAAGTTTGATTTTGGTTTCATCTGACCAGAGCACCTTCTTCCACATGTTTGGTGTGTCTCCCAGGTGGCTTGTGGCAAACTTTAAACTACACTTTTTATGGATATCTCTAAGAAATGGCTTTCTTTTTGCCACTCCTTCATAAAGACCATATTTGTGCAGTATATGACCGATTGTTGTCCTATGGACAGAGTCTCCCACCTCAGCTGTAGATCTCTACAGTTCATCCAGAGTGATCATGGGCCTCTTGGCTGCATCTCTGATCAGTCTTCTCCTTGTATGAGCTGAAAGTTTAGAGGGACGGCCAGGTCTTCGTAGATTTGCAGTGGTCTGATACTCCTTCCATTTCAATATTATCGCTTGCACAGTGCTCCTTGGGATGTTTAAAGCTTGGGAAATCTTTTTGTATCCAAATCCAGTTTTAAACTTCTCCACAACAGTATCTCCGACCTGCCTGGTGTGTTCCTTGTTCTTCATGATGTTCTCTGCGCTTTAAACGGACCTCTGAGACTATCACAGTGCAGGTGCATTTATACGGAGACTTGATTACACACAGGTGGATTCTATTTATCATCATTAGTCATTTAGGTCAACATTGGATCATTCAGAGATCCTCACTGAACTTCTGGAGAGAGTTTGCTGCACTGAAAGTAAAGGGGCTGAATAATTTTGCACGCCCAATTTTTCAGTTTTTTTTTTTTATTTGTTAAAAAAGTTTGAAATATCCAATAAATTTCGTTCCACTTCATGAATGTGTCCCACTTGTTGTTATTTCTTCAAAAAAATTACAGTTTTATATCTTTGTTTGAAGCCTGAAATGTGTCAAAAGGTCGAAAAGTTCAAGGGGGCCGAATACTTTCGAAATGCACTGTATATACAGGGGCGTAACTACAGGCTTTGCAATTGCAACCAGGCCCCATGCTCCAGGGGGATGGAGTGCATGTAGAGAAATCACTGTCCTCTTTTTTCCTCCTGTAGCTGCAGGAGGAAAATGGAGGAGATTGGTTCCTCTGTATGCTGCCCCCGCCACTCCTCCTATGCAGTTCACTTGTGTTCTGCTGTCTCTGGGCCCCTGTGTGCTCCCCTGGTCCCCCCCCCCCCACTGTGCTCCCTACCCTCTCCTGTCAGCTGCTGCAGGGGATGTGTCACAATAGTGAACCAGGAAGGGATCGCTAGATATGTAATTTACCAGTTCCTTTCTTTTCTGAATCAGTCAAAATCTGTGACATTGCAAAAAATAAAATAAAATGGTAAGAAATAATACAATTAATATACCAAATAAAAACTGCTGACACCAGTGGGTGAACTTCTAGGATCACAAAGGTCACACTTGCGACTGGGCCCTGGCATTCCACCACCGTGAGGAGGCCCCAAGATGGCAGGAAGGGGACCCACTGCAGAACTTGTGAAAGGGTCCCGCTGCGGGACCGTAATAAAGGGCCCCAGGATCAGTGGGAACAGCATCAGGCTTGAAGGAATGGGCCCCGACCAGGGGTCCGGGGGGCCCTTCAAGGTTTCTTGCAACGTGGGCCCTGAAGGTTCTAGTTACGCCTCTGTATATATATATATATATATATATATATATAATTTTAAAAGGTCACCAAGATTGGGTCCTGGACGGTATGCTATATAGCACCAATATTTGGGCTGTGGTCCCTTTAAGGGAAGTGCGGAGTTTACAGGAAGGCAAGGGTTAAGCTGTCTTCCCGAGAGACCAGTTCTTAGGCCCCTTTCACACTTGCGGACCGTTCAGGTCCGCCTGTTGGTTTTTTAGGCGGATCTGCCCCATGTATCTCTATGGGGCAGCGGAGACATGTCTGCTGACATCTGATCCGATCCTGTCCGTCAAATCCGGATGGATGGAAACCCTATTTTCCATCTGTCCAGCGGATCGGATCGGATGAAAATGGACAGGTGGTCCATTCTCATCCAATCTCCCCATAGAGGACAGCGGCGATCTGACAGCTCTGTCTCTGCACATAGAGCGGAGAGGGAGCTGTCATCCGCCTGCTCAGCGGGGATCGGCGAATCGGTCCCCCGCTGAGCAGCACAGCTCCGTTGACAGACCGGAGCCGTGTGAAAGGGGCCTTAAAGACAGGAAGTAGTGTCAGTGGTGTGGGGAGTAGGAGCTGGTTACACACCTGGGGGACTGAGTTGGTGTAACAAGTGTTTGTGTGTTGCATGGTGGCTGGAGATAAGCTGCTACCTAGGACTGCTTACCTGGGGTAAACCCCCGCCAGAAGTCGGTATTGTGTCTGTCATTTATAATGAAGTTAAGCGGACTTTTATGTTATGCCTTATTGGACATTTTGCTGCTGGAAGCCTTATTTCTGTTGTGGAGGAAAATAAACCACTTTTTTGCTTTAAAATTACCCGGCTTGTGCACGTGATCCCTTGGAGCTACCATCTCAAATATTACTTTATATATAATAATTTGCGCTATAAATAAAAAAAGACCAAAAATCTTGTAAAAAAAAAAAAAAAATACATTTTTCTTCGTTTCGGTTTTAAAATTTTGCAAATTTTGTAATTTTTCTTCAAATTTTGTGAAAGTTATAGAGTATACAAGATATGGTGCCAATCAGTGAAAATTGATAACACCTGATGTACTGACGACGATCTCATTTCTTGAGACCCTAACAAGCCAGGACAGTACAAATACCCCCCAAATTACCCCTTTTTTGGAAAGTAGACATTCCAAGGTATTTAGTAAAAGGCATGTAAAAGGTTTAGTAAAAGGATTTAATTTAAGATTCTTTTTTTTTTTTTGTTTTCACAAAATGGTCATATTACAAAGTTATTTCTCACACCCTTTTTGGGCATACTTGCAACTACACCCCAAAATACATTCTGCTACTCCTCCCGAGTATGGCGATACCACATGTGAGACTTTTCCACAGCCTGACCACATACAGAGGCCCACCATCCAAGTAGCACCTTCAGGTGTTCTTGGAGCATAAATTACACATATCATTTCCTGACAACCTATCATACTTCTGAAGGCCCTGGAGCACCAGGACAATGGACATGCCCACAAAATTACCCCATTTTGGAAAGCAAACACATAATCTAGGAGCTGCAATGCGTCTTTTGAACATGTCATTTTTTTCCACAAGTTTTTGGAAAATGTGGAAAGAAAATGAAAACGCTACGATTTATAAGATATTTCTAACACATAGCATGTATATAGCAAAAATGACACCCCAAAATAGATTCTGCTACTCCTCCTGAGTATAGCGATTCCACATGTGTGAGACTTTTACACAGCCAGGCCACATACAGAGACCCAACATGCAGGGAACACTGATTTTCCTGAGTTCCCATTACAATTTTGTGAGGCACTGTAGGGCACTGACGTGTCACAGATGAGCACTGACGAGGCACAGATGAGCACTGATGTGGCACAGATGTGCACGGATGTGGCATGGATGAGCCACGGATGAGCACTGACGTGGCACGGATGAGCACTGGCGTGGCATGGATGAGCACTGAGGTGGCATAGGTGGGCATGGATGTGGCATGGATGAGGCATGGATGGGCATAACTGAGGTATGGAGGAGGCAGAGGATGGGTGCAGCTGCAGTCTCTCTCCTCACACACTGTACCGATTGTTGTGTACAGTGTGAGAGCAGAGAAATGAACCGGACATGCGCCAGTTTGTTGACAAGTGATCGCTTTGTCATTAGACTGAGCCATCACGTGGTAAAGGGCCGCTGTCATTGGCCCTTTACTACGATCCGTGTATTCAGCTATGGCCTGGTCAGCAAGTGGTTAAGCTGCCATCCTGCACTGTATAAGTGTTTGTTAGAATTGATGCCACTAAATACCTTTTTGAGCAGTATCTTCAGCCTGGTCACATGACTCCTGGCCGCTCTGCTTCTACGATCCAGGGCTACAGCAGGAGGAGCCCCAGGACCCGGCAAACACGTACACTTCCATGTGCACGCCCCAGGAGCGCGATTCTGGGAGGACATCATAGTACGCATTCCCAGAATAAGCCAACTGCCCTGTAGCCGTCATTCAGCTATGGCCTGGTCAGCAAGTGGTTAAGCTGCCATCCTGCACTGTGTTTGTTAGAATTGATGCCACTAAATACCTTTTTGAGCAGTATCTTCAGCCTGGTCACATGACTCCTGGCCGCTCTGCTTCTACGATCCAGGGCTACAGCAGGAGGAGCCAAGCTCTCCCTCTGACTTCAGTTGGGAGTCACATGAACGCCGAGCTAGCCGCTTGGCCCCTCCTGCCGTAGCCCTGAATTGCAATATTAGAGCGACCAGGCTGAAGATACAGCACAAAAATGTATTTAGAGGCTTATACTTATACAATGCAGAATGAGAGCTTAAAAAAGAGGGGCTTGCAGTGACATTTTTATTTTTTACTAACAGCAGTGGGGGGAGGGGGGGTGGGGGAGCGGAGACAACGACACAGACACACGGAGCTGACAGGCAGGGATGGGAGATCAGAGAGGAGACACAGCGGATGACAGAGGCATGCAGGCAGACCACGGTGGTCAGGGCTCATTAGCCATGATTATCGTGGTCAGCAAAGAGAGGGGGACACAGGAAGTGGCAGGATCAGCCAGGTTTTTTTTACAGTTTCCAAAGGGGCAGGTTAGACAGAACAAGCACTGTGCTGTTTAACCTGCTATAAGGAAACAGGATCCTTTTTTTTTTTTTTTTTTTTTTTTAGGGTTGCAAGAACTTTATTAAATTTTGGTCAAAATGTATTCTGCTACATGTCTTTGGTTAAAAAAAAAAAAAATCCCAAAAAGTGTATATTGATTGGTTTGTGGGAAAGTTATAGCGTCAACAAACTATGGCAAATACAGTATACTGGAGTTTTTTTATTTATTTATTTATTGTACTAGTAATGGCAGTGATTAGGTGACTTATAGTGTGACAGTGGGCAATCTGACACTAACTGACACTTTGTGGGAACTAACTGCCCACTGACATCACCAGTGACATTATTTCATTGATCAGTGCTAATAATATGCACTGTCACTGTACTAACGACACTGGGCAGAGAGGGGTTAAAGGAGTTGTAATGTCCTGGGAACACTGGTTGTGTCATGTAAGGAAATGTTTTGGGACACTGTGCTGGTCTGACCCTGCGTCTACAAAACGTCTGTGTTCTCCAAACCTTTTCCGGAGTGTACGGATGGTGCGGCCCACATATAGCAGTCCACAAGGACAAGACAAACAGTAGACTACGAACTCCGAGGAACATGTATAAAAGTCAGGGAGGTAGAAACTCTTGCCCTTGGAACCAAACTCTTTTTGTCCCTGGGTGACATGTGGGCATGTTAGGCATAAAGCCTTGTGACATTGGTGTATACCTCGAATATAGAAGAATTTTAACTTTTAACTTTGCTGGGTGCGATACAAGTTTTCAGGTTTCTAGCTCGTCTGTACAAAATGAGGGGTCGATCTGTAATGGAAGATTTGAGATGTGGATCTTTTTGTAATTGTGACCAGTGTTTATGAAATATATGTTCCATGTTCCTAAATTGAGTATGGAAATGGTAGTGAACCTAAGTGGTTGTGTGGTGTGGAGAGTGTTGGGATTTTTATCAACTGTGGTGTTGTATGGTTTATAGAAATTGTAGGCCTCATCTACAAGAGTGGGGGGGGGGGGGGTAAACTTTTTCCAGAAATTTTAGCTTTAGTTGCTGTCTGTGTGCGTCATAATCTTCTTCTCTGGTGCAGTTGTGTTTAAGTCTACAGTATTGGCTTTTGGGAATGTTGTTGACCCAACAAGGATGATGGTAGCTAATAAAGTGTAAATAGGAGTTACCTGCAGTGGGTTTACTGTAATTTTGGGCATATATGTTTATGTAGCAGGTTTTCCAGGCCTGTGGCCTGATGCAGGTCTGCCATTGTTACCGGTTACCTCTCCAGCCCATGTGAGCTGTGGACCTGAGTGTGAAGACTGAGACATGAACAACTCCGGCATCTTTGTTTTGTTGTTTTATTGTAGATAAAGGGGATGGGAAAAGGGAATGAGTGGGATACTGCAACAAGTCACTGAATATTTCCCTCCTGCCTTTCTCTGGCTTGAGGTAGTATGTTGTAGAATCCTGTCAAACTGTACATTCCAACTGGCACACTCTGTAAAAATTCAGGGCCCATTAGTAGGTGCCCCCTTTAACCTTGAACTCTTCGGGGGTTCACTGACTATGCAACCCCCTCTGTAACTTCAGGGTCCTCAACCTAGGTACCCCCTTTCAGCTAGCTGGCACTGGATCCCAGAACCTCTTCCGGAGTGATCCCCTCTGACTCTGGCAGACCCCCAGGGGCAATCCTCAGTACTCACGAGCTGTGTAGGCTTTCCTGGGACTGAACCCCACTCACCTCAACTCGGCACTCTCTGGATTCTCAGGCGACACCTTGAGACATCTTCTTCCCTCAGACAGGAGGAGAGACAGGAGGAGAGACAGCCGCACTCTCCTTCCTGGGACTCTGCTCCCGCCAAAGACACGCGCCACCCCCAAACTTATACTCACTCCCAGAATCCTTTGCAGCATAATCTGCCTTCTGGGGTACTTACAAGCCTGGATGTGTCCCCTGATTGGGTTTCCTCCACTGCCCTATGAGAAGCCTTTCACAGGAGCCAGTGGGGACACTCCCCCTTCAGCAGGCACACCTGGGAGCCATGACACCCTGACTAAACAAATCACAGCCCTGCTGTTAGTTAGGCAAGGCCCACTATACATTTACCTGGCACCTACCTGTAGTGTGCTACATTTCCATTTCCATGGCTGAGAAGTAAGTTGAGAAAAGCCAGTGAATGGTCATCACAGACGGACGTGAAGGACAGACCCATATCGTTGGCATTACAATGGTCCAAAAAAGGTTGGACTGAGGATTTTGGATCATCCCAAATGATGATCATATCATCAATGTATCCGCCATCAAATACAAGATGTAAGGAAAAAGGGTTATTTTGCCATATATACAGATTCTCCCAAAAACCCATGGTGAGATTGGCGTAGCTGGGGGCAGAATTTGCCCCCATAGCTGTGCCATGGGTCTGTAGGTGTCACGTACCTGGTAGAAGAGCCTGATACGGTGAGGAAAGCCTCTCTTACACCTCTGACTCGGGGCCCCTGATAGAGCAGACAGGTAGCACAGGAGTGCAGAGGGGCACGAGTGCCTATTGGTCTTGATAGTAGCTTAGCCGGACGAACTGTCAGGATCAAGCAGGGGAAGACTGTCGGTGGACCGCAGCGGAGCAGGAGTGCCGTATGGACACCACTGAACAGGAGACAGGAGCAGGCTGGGTCTGTCAGTAGGTTGCAGCAGAGCAGGAATGCCGGATGGACACCACCGAGCAGGAGACAGGAGAAGGCCAAGTTCGTCAGCGGGTTGCAGCGGAGCAGGAATGCCGGATGGACACCAGTGAAAAGTAGGCAGAGACTAGCAGCAGGCAGTCCAGCAGGATAGTAGGCAGAAACAGGATCAGGCAAACCGGGTCATACACTGGCAGACGGATCAGGTGCAGATGTACAGGCAGAAGCGTGGTCAAAGACAAGCTGGGGTCAATGCAGGCAGAGTTCAGGAGAAGTCAAGGCAAGCCGGGTCGATAACAGTAATCAGATGCAGGTTTACAGGTAGCAGGTTTACACAGAAACGCTGTAGACAAGACAGCACTGAAGCACAGCACAGGCTCAGTTTAAATAGCCCCCTTGATGACCATACAAGCAACAGGTGCACGCACTTGTGCAATGGGCGTAGCCTATGCACAGCAAGCTGTCTAGAAGAGCCATTCTGTCTATGGGAATGCCCTTCCTGACATTGCCCCCACACAATGGGCAGCCTCCGGATGCCCAACTAGAATATCTTTTCTGGGTGGGCACGATGAAATGCTTGGATAAGTCTCCTGGCATGGATATTATTTTCAGGCTCCCATGAGTTATCTTCAGGGCCATACCCCTTCCATTTAATCAGGTACTGAATTTGATTCCTTCTTTTCCTACAGTCCAGAATTGATTCAACTTCATATTCCTCTTCCCCATCAACTACTACTGGCTCAGGTGGACCCGTATTTCGGTTAGGAAAAGGATCTGAAATAGCGGGCTTTAATAATGTTACATGAAAAACGGGGTGAACCTTGAAGGAATCTGGCAAAGTTAGCTCATAAGTAACATCATTGATTCTCCTTTTCACAGGAAATGGCCCCACATATTTAGGTCCAAGTTTCCTTGAAGGGCAGGCCAACTTTAAGTTTGTAGTAGATAGCCATACCTCATCACCAGGTTCCAAGATTAACTCTCCCCGTCTCTTTTTATCAAAGTTTCTTTTATTATCTTCCTGTGCTTTGGCCATTGCTTCCTGCAACAACTTATTATTAGAACTGAAGAAAGCCACTGTATCTTGAACAGCAGGAACTGGGCAATCAGGGATTGCGTTAAGCACAAAGGACGGATGAAATCCAAAGTTGGCAAAAAATGGAGATTGCTTAGTAGCAGAATGATTTGAGTTGTTATAAGCAAATTCAGCTAATGGCAATAATGACACCCAGTCATCTTGAGAGAAGGAAGAAAAACAACGTAAATACTGCTCCAAGGTCTGATTGGTTCTTTCAGTCTGACCATTAGTTTGTGGGTGATAAGCCGAGGAAAAAGACAACTCAATCTTTAAGGATGAACACAGTGCCCTCCAAAATCTGGAGGTGAATTGGACCCCGCGATCGGACACAATATTACCAGGAATCCCATGGAGTCTTACTATTTCTTTAATAAATATTCGTGCTGTCTCTGGGGCTGACGGTGTACCTTTCATGGGTACAAAGTGGGCCATTTTTGTCAACCGATCTACAACCACAAAGATGGCAGTATAACCCTCTGATGGAGGGAGCTCCACAATGAAGTCCATTGATATCTTCTCCCAGGGTCTGTCAGGAACCGGCAGTGGTTTAAGCAGACCCCATGCTTTGGTCTTGTTGCTTTTATTCCGAATACAGGTGGAGCAGGCCTCAACATACCTCCTACAGTCCTTTTCCAGAGTAGGCCACCAGAAGGTACGTTGTGTCAGCTCAGTCGTTTTGCAGATACCAAAATGTCCCGCTAGCGCATGGTCATGACACAGACCCAGGACAGCAACACGCACATTCTCTGGTACAAAGATTTTGTTTTTGAACCATAACAGTCCATCTTTCACTTGTAAAGTTATTCCAGGAGGTGATAAAACTCCAGTAGAAGCCTGCTTGATTTGAGACAGCAGATCCCCCTGTAGGAGCAGAAAGTTTCCAGAAGACAGAATAGTGTCAGGAGAAGAAGGTTCTACAGAATCGCCAAACATGCGGGAAAGCGCATCTGGTTTGATATTTTTTGACCCAGGCCTGTAAGTAATGTGAAAGGCGAACCTCGAGAAGAACAGTGCCCATCTGGCCTGGCGTGGTTTCAAGCGTTTTGCAGTTTTCAGATATTCCAGGTTCTTGTGGTCAGTGAAAATTAATATTGGGTGGGCTGCCCCTTCCAGGAGATACCTCCATTCCTCAAGTGCAGCTTTAATCGCTAAAAGTTCACGGTCTGCCACATCATAATTCTTTTCTGCCGACGAAAGTTTACGGGAAAAGAAGGCAACCGGATGCAATAAAGCTTTGGCTCCTTGCCTTTGTGACAATACTGCTCCTACTGCTGTTTCTGAGGCATCTACTTCCAGGACATATGGCAGGGCTGGGTCAGGGTGTCTTAATATAGGTGCAGAAGTAAATAGTCTTTTCAGGCTTTGGAAGGCAGACTGTGCCTCAGGTGTCCAGCAGAACCGGTTGTTGTGCCTGGTCAGTTGTGTGATGGGGGAGATGATGGCTGAAAATCCTTTGATAAATTTCCGATACAAATTTGCGAACCCTACAAAGCGCTGGATCCCTTTCTTGTCTGTAGGAGCTGGCCAATCTAAGAAGGCGGAGACCTTCTGGGGATCCATCCTTATACCCTCCGTGGAGATTATTAAGCCCAGGAATTGGATACTTTGACGTTCAAACTCGCATTTCTCAGGTTTGGCATACAGACCATGCTGTCTGAGTCGGGAAAGTACACTCCTGACGTGACCCCGATGAATCTCTAGAGAGGCAGAAAAGATCAGAATGTCATCTAAGTATACAATGACAAAAAGATCCAAATAGTCCCGAAAAATGTCATTGATAAAGTGTTGGAATGTAGCGGGAGCGTTGCACAGACCGAAGGGCATAACCAGGTATTCAAAATGCCCAAATCGGGTGCGGAAAGCAGTCTTCCACTCGTCACCTTCCCGTATGCGGACCAAGTTGTATGCCCCACGCAGATCCAATTTTGTGAAAATGGTTGCTGCTCTAAGTCTTTGAAAAAGTTCAGGAACCAATGGTAAAGGATAACGGTTCTTGACCGTGATCTTATTAAGTTCACGGTAGTCAACACAGGGTCGAAGGGAATGATCCTTCTTCTCAACAAAAAAGATGCCAGCCCCAGCAGGAGATGTAGAGGGGCGGATGAAACCCTTCCTCAGACTGTCATCAATGTAGTCCTTTAGAGCCACAAGCTCGAGTTCAGTTAGGGGGAAAATACGCCCAAAGGGCACTTCAGCTCCAGGAAGTAGCTCAATCGGACAGTCATAAGGTCTATGGGAAGGAAGAGTCTCTGCTCCCTTTTTGCTGAAAACTTCCAGGAAGTCTCGGTATGCTGCAGGTACAGATGAACATATGTCAGAATCGGAGTCCATACATAACAAAGACAGAGGGGGAGGTTCCTGCAGACAGTGCTGTTGACAGTAGGCTGATTCAAACTTGATTTCTCCCGTGGCCCAGTTAATGCAAGGATTGTGTGCCTGTAGCCATGGCATACCCAGTATGATGGGAAACAAGGGCGAAGCAATAGCGTCCAAGCGCAACAGTTCCTTGTGGTAAGTGGTTGTAGTCGTGGGTAAGGGAACAGTCTTTTGGGTGACAAGCCCAGATTTGATGAAAGTTCCATCAGCCAGGTGGACTGAAAGTCTCTGAGTCTTGGGCAGCAATGGTATCTGATGCTGAGCTGCAAATGACAGATCAATAAAGCAACTGCAGGCCCCCGAATCAATTATGGCTGATACCTGGATAGCTCTTCCTGGAAGCTGTAATGAAATGGGAAGAGCTAGGTGAGTAAAGTCTCTTGACAGGAGTGGCTGGTTAATAGAAGAAATGGACAGACATTTACGGAGCTTGGCAGGACAGGACCTCACATAATGACCGGGTCTCCCACAGTAGAGGCATGAATTATTCTGGCGACGACGCTGACGTTCTTCAGGTGAAAGTGAGGGTCGAAGCAGACCAAATTGCATGGGTTCAGTAGCATCAGAGGTGGGTGCCATTGGGACTGGAGGAGCTGGGTCCGGTGTGCTGACTATTCGTGGTAACATCCATACAGGGCGAGACAGGATGGTAGATTTCTCAGACCTGCGCTCCCTCAGCCGGCGATCGATTTGGATGGCTAAGTTCATTAGAGCCTCCAGAGAGTTTGGAACTCCAACACGGGCCAACTCGTCTTTCAAGGGTTCTGAGAGCCCTAAACGGAACTGATAAAGGAGGGCAGCATCGTTCCAGTTGGTATCAGCACTCCAGCACCTAAAGTCCGTTACATAGTCCTCAGCCGCTCTGCGGCCTTGTTGGAGCGCATGGAGGGCTGCCTCTGCAGTAGTGGTTCGCTGTGGATCCTCATAGAGCTGTGCCATAGCATCCAGGAATGTAGATAGGGTCGACAGCACAGAGTTATTTTGTTCCAGTAAGCGATGGGCCCATGACTGGGGTTCACCTAGCAGCAAGGAGATGACAAATCCCACCTTAGTGGATTCAAGTGAAAAGGTGCAAGGTTGTAGTGTGAAATAAAGTTCACAGGCATTACGGAAGGACCTGAATTTGCTGCGGTCTCCTGCAAATCTTTCAGGGGTAGGAACTCTTGGTTCAGATGGTAGCATCACAACAGCGGATGCTGCGGGTACCTCAGCATCAGTGGTTGATGAAGAAGCAGTACCAGGAGAAGCAGATGGTGATGACAAAGTCTGGACACGTTCCTCAAGTCGTGTGTAACCCTCCTGCAGGCTTTTGATGGCTTGTGTGAGATCTGCCAGATGTTGGCACAGTTCATCCATGGGAGAGGTTCCTCGTTCAGGCTCAGACATGGCTGTCTTGTACTGTCACGTACCTGGTAGAAGAGCCTGATACGGTGAGGAAAGCCTCTCTTACACCTCTGACTCGGGGCCCCTGATAGAGCAGACAGGTAGCACAGGAGTGCAGAGGGGCACGAGTGCCTATTGGTCTTGATAGTAGCTTAGCCGGACGAACTGTCAGGATCAAGCAGGGGAAGACTGTCGGTGGACCGCAGCGGAGCAGGAGTGCCGTATGGACACCACTGAACAGGAGACAGGAGCAGGCTGGGTCTGTCAGTAGGTTGCAGCAGAGCAGGAATGCCGGATGGACACCACCGAGCAGGAGACAGGAGAAGGCCAAGTTCGTCAGCGGGTTGCAGCGGAGCAGGAATGCCGGATGGACACCAGTGAAAAGTAGGCAGAGACTAGCAGCAGGCAGTCCAGCAGGATAGTAGGCAGAAACAGGATCAGGCAAACCGGGTCATACACTGGCAGACGGATCAGGTGCAGATGTACAGGCAGAAGCGTGGTCAAAGACAAGCTGGGGTCAATGCAGGCGGAGTTCAGGAGAAGTCAAGGCAAGCCGGGTCGATAACAGTAATCAGATGCAGGTTTACAGGTAGCAGGTTTACACAGAAACGCTGTAGACAAGACAGCACTGAAGCACAGCACAGGCTCAGTTTAAATAGCCCCCTTGATGACCATACAAGCAACAGGTGCACGCACTTGTGCAATGGGCGTAGCCTATGCACAGCAAGCTGTCTAGAAGAGCCATTCTGTCTATGGGAATGCCCTTCCTGACAGTAGGTAGGAATCACCAGCAAATTCAAAATAATTGTGGGTTAAACAGAAGTGAGTAGCTTCTAGAATGAAGTGGGCCTGGCGCATATTTAATATAGGATCCTAATTCAGAAAATGTTGTACTGCTCTCAATCTGACATCATGAGGTATTGATGTGTATAATGAGGCTACATCTAGGGAGACCCATAAGTGCCCTTCCGAGACCAAGGCTAGTGAAACCGAGCCCTTAGGGTCCTTTCACATGGGCGTTCCGCCTGGCAGACTCTGCTTTGCTCAGCAGGAGATCGATACGCTGATCCTCACCGAGCAGGCGGATGACAGGTCCGTGTCCGCTCACTATGCTAAGATGGACCTGTCAGGTCCACACTCTCCTCTATGAGGAGATCAGATGAAAATGGACCGCCTGTCCGTTTTCATCTGAGCCCATCCGATCTGATCCACCAGAGGAATGGAAAATAGGGTTTCTATCCATCTGGATTTCACGAACAGAACCTGATCGGATAGTGGCGGATGTCAGCGGACATGTCAACGGTGACATCCTCTGCTCCATAGGGGTGAATGGAGCGTTCGATCAGGACCTGATCCAAAAACCGGCGTGAAAGGGGCCTTAGACCTGTTTTTAGAAAGGGGTTTGACATATCTGGCAGAGGTGTTTCCAACTGATTCTTTGGGAATAGAGGATACAAGCAGCACATTTTGGCATGATTTTGCAGTGGTGTGTGTAAAGGATTCTTTGATTATACCCAAACTTTTTTAAACCTTTATTTCCTCTATATTTCTTGCACAGACCGCTATAAATGAACTTCTGCATAAGAGTTTGCACATTGTTTTAGGATTATTTGTTCCATTTATTATATATTTTGATGCTGTTTGAATATTTCATATTATTTAGCATTTGGTACTAAGGTGATTTTAGCCGATTTGTTGGTGTTTCTTTAATTATCTGTCACTGATCACTTTATGCTGAAACACTTTTTGCATGAGTTTTAGGCTGATTTATTGCTGTAAAATGTTTTATTCTTTTCACTTTGGTGAAATATAGCTGCTTTAGGCTCGATTCACACCTATGCATGTTGCTTTAGAGCGTTTCTGTAAAGCTTTTTGCAGTGCTTTCCACGTTTTTTTTTACCACGATTTTGCCGTGATTTTACTGCGATTTGTGTTTTGCGTTTTTTATACTTTTTTATTTTTTGGAAAATGTGTTGTTGGGCAGATTTAAAAACGCAAATCACAGCAACATCGTGGTAAAAACCCAATACATGCGCTTTGGATGTGGGTCCATTAACCTGTTGCCGACCACCCGCCGCCTTTTTACCGCGGCAGGGTGGCTCTCCTGCGCAAACCGACGTAGACCTATGTCGGTCGCGTGCGGGCCCCCCCCCCCACTCGGCAGCGGGGAAGCCGATGCACGGGTCAGGTGGCTCCGATTGCCGCCTGACATCCCCGCGATCGTTCCCCGCTGAGAGAGAGGAACGGTCAGCTGTTGTAAACACAGCTGACCATTCTTCTCCCTGGAATGATCACAGAGCCCCTGTGATCCTTCTATGTATGATCACAGGTCTCTATGGTCATTTCAGAAGCCACGCCCCCCAGTTAGAATCACTCCCCTAGGCTCACATTTAACCCCTTCATCACCCACAATGTTAACTCCTTCCCTGCCAGTGTCATTATTACAGTAACAGTGCATATTTTTAGCACTGATTACTGTAGTAATGTTCCTGGTCCCCCCAAAAGTGCCAAAAATGTCAGTTAGGGGTCTGATCTGTCCGCCGCAATGTCGCAGTCCTGGAAAAAATTACAGATCACCGCCATTACTAGTACAAAAAAAACCAAAGCAATAAAAAATGACATAAATCTTTCCCATAGTTAGTAGACGCAATAACTTTTGCGCAAACCAATCAAAATACGCTTATTGGGATTTTTTTTTTTTTTTACCAAAAATATGTAGCAGAGAACAAATTGGCCTAAAATGTTAAAAAATTTTGATTTTTAAATTTTTTTTTTTTGAGAATGTTATATTGCAGAATGTGAAAAATATAGTTTTTTTCAGAACTGTCGCTACTTTTTTGTTTATATCGCAAAAAATACAAATCGCAATAGTGATCAAATACCACCAAAAGAAAGCTATATTTGTGGGAAAAGAAGGACACCGATTTTATTCGGGTACAGCGTCGCAAGACTGCGCAATTGTCAGTTAAGGTAACGCAGTGCCGAATCGCAAAATATGACCTGGTCATTAAGGGGGCAAATCCTTCCGGTCCAGAAGTGGTTAAAGTTTATTATATGCAAAATGCAAGTACTCAACCCTTTCCAAAAATGCAGAGGCACAAAAATGCATTGCTGCAAAAAGCATGGAAAACCGCTTTAGTGTGAATGGAGCCTTGAGCCCTGTACACACGATCAGATTATCAAAGGATCTGTCGTCCGTTTTTTGTGGCATGCTAGTCTGATGTGGAAAGTGAAGAGGTTATTTTCATACGAATTTTCCCGTACGACAGAATTCTACTCCAGAAGTGATGTCGTGTTGAATTGTTCTGTATGTGTTCTTTAGTTTCTGAGCATGCCTAGTCTCGCTCTTGTGATTTTTTTTGGACGAAAACTGTACTAATTAAACGAAAATCGGACGTTGTGTTCACATACATCCAGTTTTTGTCGTACAAAAATTCGTAATTGCCTGTCGAAAGCACTTTACCAACGATCCGAAAATCGTCAGATTGTTCGTCGGACGAAATTTTACTTCAGATTTTCTTATCATGTGTACGGGCCTTTAGGAAGAAGGGGGAGCTCTATGAGAAAGATCATTCCAGTATTCTTTTTTTGCATATATCTTTGTAACATAATAAAACCTCATTTTAAAAAAAGAAAGCAACGTTTTCCAACACAACCAATTACACATGCTAGAAATTGTAAATCTAGTGGAATGTGGCATAGCCGCTTATTAAAGCGGAGTTCCACCCAGTGAATGTTTTTTGTAATAAAAATACCCCTGGACAGTCAGGGCTAGTGCATTCCACAATGGATAGCCTCTGATCTGTCCCGGGTCGCACTTACCTTTTAGAAGAAATACTTACCTTGAAAACGTCTTCTCCAGCGCTGCCATCTCAGGTGTGGGCAGTTGAAGCCAGCGCGTCCTCTTCTGTGTCCTCTTCCGTCTTCTTCGGTCCTACGATGCACTGTACCGGCCCCGACGTCACTTCTGGTGCCGCAGCGTCATCCCTGCACAGCTTCTGGGCATGCCCAGAAGCTGTTTAGCAAGGTATGACGCGCCTGCACCGGAACTGACGTTGGGGCCGGTGCAGGCGCATTGATTCCTGGGAGCGATGACGTTCAGCTCCCAGGAATCATTGCAAGCCAGGAAGTGACGGCGGCGGCTGTGGCCGCAGAGAGAGGAAGAGGAAGTAAGGTAAGTATATTTTCTTCTAAACGAGGTAAGTAAAAAAAAAAAAAAAATTGCAATTATCCATTTGTTTTTCAGGTGACCCGGAGCAAGAAGATAGAGGTAAGTATAATTTTAGGGTGGAACTCCACTTTAAGTTAGAGGTACAAACCATATTGCTTACAGGAAGGAAAGCACTTTGTCAGCTCTACACGGCCAGTAACCCTATGCCCCTCACAGTGCTCACTGGCCATGCTGCAACTGCAGATATCGCCTCCAAAAATACATCAATGGTGATACTGCCACATAATATAAGATTATGCATCTGGCTATTTATATACAGTATGGGTAAGCAAGATTTTCACAATACTGACAATTTTAGATAGCACGTAAATAAATAATAATAATGTACATGTGCAATGCAAAAACTCAAGTGACTTCTTTACCTGTGTCTGAGCTGTAATCCATATAGGGAGGGTTCCATTGTCCCACCATTCAGAAATGCCCTGCGTTGAAAGATAGGATACCTTTTGTCCAGTTGTAACATTGAAAAACATGTTATGGATAACACCATGATTCTCAATATATCGCCCTGTAAGGAAACAGAAAAATACAGTTTTTGGTTGTTCTTTTGAAAGGTCACTCATTTTGTATTTAATCTAATCTACTTTTCCCTATTTGTTATACCAACAACTACGGTACCCGGCAGAGTCAAATGTCTCAGAGGATATAATAAGAGGAGGAAATCGCTATGAAGATTGCAAAGCTGCTGGTAAATAAGTGATCCTTGGATACATTAGATGTATTCATCTCAAATGGCCAGCATTGAATACTATAAGCCAGGAGTTCCCAAACTGTGGGTCGGGACCCACTGGTGGGTCGCGAGCTGCGTTTGAGTGGGTCGCACTGAGCCGGAAATCACTGAGAGCGGGTCCGCTTAAATTGTGCTGTGCAAGCCTGCGCAATTTACAGAGAGCCAGAGCAGTCATATCTCGATGGATTCAGTACCCCGCTCACGCAGTTTACGAAGGCTGGTTTGCATTTCCTGCGATACTTTCATCAGTAAGTACGTATGTGGGCTGTTATGTAGGATATGTTTATGGGGTGCAGAGCAAGCTCCTTGGTCCTTCTGGTGGCAGCGGTGGTGGCTAGACTGGCGGCGGGATTCTCTTAGCTATAGCAGGCAGAGACGGCAGCCTCTGTGTCATAGAAGGACCAGGTGGCCCGGCGGTGTCGGGAGTTCATGGCAGCTTCTGTGACCCCAGTAGGGAATCTGAAGGAGAAGAGCCAGGACACCAAGACCATCATAGAGCTCCTCATCATGGAGACTCTGGGTGAGGTGTGCTGGGCCCTGGAGAGGGCAAACAGGGGCTTCACCTTCACTGTGGACTGCTGGGAGAGGAAGGGTAAGTGCCATATAGCCTGCTGATCACTGTCCTGGGGTGGTTAATTTCTGTCCTCTGCCTGCCTTATACTGTCTATGAGGGTGCTGATTACTTACAGCTCCGCTTATATGTCACACATGCCACAGGTTTCTGAACCCTCCCTTAGAACATCTGGCAAATGTATTCAATAATAAAGTAAAAAGTAGTAAATTGATATTTTTAATTTAACATCCCCTTCCTTTTAAAATATGCATTATTATTATTTGCATTTATATAGCGCCAACAAATTCTGTAGCACTTTACAATATTCAATTACAAGCAAGTGGGTCCCGAAAAAAATAACTGAATTCAGAATTGGGTCTCGGCCCAAAAAGTTTGGGAAGCCCTGCTATAAGCTCTAATTTTATAATCTACTGTATCTTCTCAAATAAACTTTTCTTGTCTTTTGAAGAAACCAAAAGTCTTAAATTAAAACTAAGATAAATAGTGGGATGTATTTACAAAGGAGTTAATGTGACAACAACGTGTAATCAGGACCCATTCAAACATCTCTGTTCTTGTGCCATGTGTTGACAAACTGAAGAATATGTTGCTTGGGGGTGCCTTAAATATAATGAAGGACAAATGGATCCTAAAATAAGAGTTGGGTTTATTCATAAATAGGGATAGATGTAAATTCTAATTACGAAGGTGAGGTGGTAGGGGGATGGAAGAGGAGATCTTCCCCTAAGCTCACACATTCATTATCTCTGAATCTTTCATACAATGGCTTCTTGTTCAGTTTTGGAACACTCCTATCCATCCTTGTGGGTCCCAGCAAATCACATCCATGCCTGTGGAATTACCAAAAGACTCTTCCAACAGGGCATGCAATCTCATCATTGTCCTTTGCCCCAGGTATGTGGCTTTTGGTCTCAGAAGGTGGTAAAAAAAGGCAAAGAAAGTGCTTCCAGCCAGCTGGCCCCACCAGCAGATGTGTCCTCATGAATACCCCAGGTGGTCAAACTGCCCTTTATGCCAATGACCTTCAAGTATTCATCCAGTAATCAGTGTCACTGTTCAGACAGCTCCGCTGGCTGCTTTTATGATCTTATCAGCCTCAACATAAAGCTCTTTGTAATCTGCTTGCCAGCAAACATTTTTTTTATTTTATTTTTTTATTTAAAAGTTGCATACATAATAATTTTATCCATTTCAATATGTGCATTGAATTAAGGCAGCCCGTTATATATATATTTTTTTTTTACTGTGTATTGCTTTTTAAATGTAATACAATACAATTGCAAAAAGCATACAACAATTCGTAACAAATAAGGAAACCAATGCAGTCTTATGTAATGTTCATACATTTTTATCAATAGTTATTACAGTGGTGACTTGCACAGTTACAGTGGCATTAGATACACTATATTGTCGAAAGTATTGGGACACCTGCCTTCACACACACATGAACTTTAATGGCATCCCAGTCTTAGTCTGTAGGGTACAATATTGAGTTTGCCCACCATTTGCAGCTATAACAGCTTCATCTCTTCTGGAAAGACTGTCCACAAGGTTTAGGAGTGTGCCTATGGGTGCAGGGCCGGTGCTAGACTATTTTACACCCTAGGCAAGACCAGCTACTTGCGCCCCCCCCCAAAAAAAAAAAAAAGGGAAGGGGTTAAAAACTCTATGTCATACCCAGGTACCCTGATCCCATGGTTCCTCCATGTTATGCTTTCATACCCAGTGACCCCCCATATTCCTCCATGTCACACTCGGGGACCATAAATGTCCCTCCGTGTCACACTCATGGACTTTGATGTTTTTCCATGTCACACCCTTGGACCCCAATATTCCTCCATGTCATGCTGTCATACCCACTGACCCTGATGTTCCTCCATGTCACACCCAGGGGCCCCCGTGTTCCTCCATGTCATGCTGTCATACTCAGTGACGCCAATGTTCCTCTATGTCAGACCCTGATGTTTTTCCATGTCACAGTTGGGGACCCTGATGTTCCTCCATGTCACACCTGGGGACCCTGATGTTCCTCTGTGTCACACTTGGGGACCCCAATCCCCCATGGCACACCCAGGGACCCCAATTCCTCATGACACACCTGGTGACCCTGAACTCCTGTTACACCCGGTGACCCCTATCCTCCATGTCACACCTGGTGACTCCGATTCACCATGGCACACCTGGTGACCCCGATTCCCTTTCATACCAGTGATGCTCCATGTAACACCCAGGGACCCCGATCCCCTGTTCTGGGGACACTAACTGGGCGGTATGAAGAGAGTGGCCCCCACTCTGCCCTCCTTCACAGTGATCCTGCTGATTCCTTCTCCCAGGACGCTCCTCTCCTGGACCACAGTGCTCACCACAGCTCCAACCGGCTCCTGGTGGAGGGAAAAGCAGCAGTCAGAGAGCTCCGCATGTCCATCACCAACCTCCTCAGACCATTCCGGTGCCTCGTAGCTTCTGCCCCAGTAAAGGTCCTGCCCTCCAGTGCCGAGCTCCGGCTCAGGTTCAGCTCTTCTCCGCTCCCTGCTTAATACCAACCTAGGGAAATGAACGGCTGCCTACCAGCTCAGTGCAGAGAGTCACTTCCTGCCTGGGGTTAAGGCCGTTCAGCTCCAGCTGAAGAGGATCATCATGCAGGCAGCACTCTGGTGGGCTCCATTCCTGCCTCTTGGGGCCCCTCCAACAGTGGTGGAAAGCCAGGGCTTGATAGTTCCGCCACTGCCCAAGACACCTGCCATCTTTCTCTGTCCCTTCTTCCTCCCCTACCGCCACCTCTCCCCTCAGCTCACAATAATCATTCATGATAGAGAGAGTGCCAACTCCTGACTGCGCTCCTAGGTGGCAATGCACCCTAGGCGGCTGCCTAGTTTGCCTAGTGGAAGCACCGGCCCTGTATGGGTGGCTTGCAGTCTCTGCTCTAATTCATCCCATAGGCGTTCTATCGGGTTGAGGTTGGGACTCTGTGCAGGCCAGTCAAGTTCCTCCACCCCAAATTAGCTCATCCATGTCTTTATGAACCTTGCTTTGTGCACTGGTTCAAATCATTTGGTGGAAGGGGATTATGGTGCAATGGTGCGGGGTTGATTTTCAGGGGTTGGGCTTGGCCCCTTTGTTTGTCAGGGTTTGGGCTTGGCCCCTTAGTTCAAGTGAAGGGAACTCTTAAAGTGTCAACTTACCAAGACAATTTCATGCTCCCAACTTTGTGGGAACAGTTTGGGGATGGCCCCTTCCTGTTCCAACATGACTGCGCACCAGTGCACAAAGCAAGGTCCATAAAGACATGGATGAGTGAGTTTGGGGTGAAGGAACTTGACTGACCTGCACAAATTCCTAAACTCAACTCGATAAAACGCCTATGGGATGAATTAAAGCGGAGACTGTGAGCCAGGCCTTCTCATCCAACACCAGTGCCTGACTTCACAAATGTGCTTCTGGAGGAATGGTTAAACATCCCCATAGACACACTCCTAAACCTTGTGGACAGCCTTCCCAGAAGAGTTGAAGCTGTTATAGCTGCAAAGGTTGGGCCAACTCAATACTGAACCCTACAGACTAAGACTGGGATGCAATTAAAATTCATGTACGTGTAAAGGCAGGTGTCCCAATACTTTTGACAATATAGTGTATATTAACATGTGTATGGAGAGAGAAATTGGAGGTTGTGGTCTCTTGAGGACCATTTTGGAGTTAAGAGTAACTGGTTCAATAGCTCTAGATCTTGTTGAAACTCTTAGGTGATCCTCTAGTTGTGTAGGTGTTGGTATAAGGGTAATTATTATTTTCTTCCACTGGGACAAAAGTGGAGGAAGGGGCAGTTCACAGGTAAATAAAATTATCTTTTTGGCACAAAGGTATGGCCTCTTAATAGTTTTTTGGTGTGTGTGAGTTAATGGGAAGATCCTTCACTAGCCCTAGGAGACATGGCTTGGGACACTAAGTGGGACATTAGGGAGCCCTAAAGCAGATTTAATAAAATCACACACCTGCATCCAGAATATATGTATCTTGGGGCAAGACCATATAGCATGAAGAATATCTAAATCATGACCACAAAGGTGGAAGCAGAATGTAGAGTGTCCATTTTTTTAAATGATACAACTGCACAGGTCTATACTGTAGTAGGTCTGATGATAGATGATTGAATTGGATATGTCTTCAGAGGTGGTAAATTAATACATGTAGGTTTCCTCAACATCTTCCTTTTCCTCCATCCACAATGGTGGTATAATATCATGCCACTGAATTTGAGGAGTACCGGACGATTTTGTAGTGAGTGAGTGATTGGCGTGCAGTTGTGAAGTGGATAGCACAGGGCAGTGCTGGGACAAGGTCATCCAGCACCCAGAGCAAAAAAGCCAAACTGCATTTCGCCTTCATGTGAGCTTAGGGGATGCTACCCCTAGCAGTCATCAATATGTCAAAATGTCTTGTATCAGAATGAGCTCACTGGCGCCCTCATCCATACAGGAAACCACTGTGCCCAGGGCAGCCCCCCTCCTGCCCAACCCTTGTCCCGGCCCTGGCATAGGGACAAGAACACCACTGGTTAGGGACAGCATACTTAGCCGTAAGGAAAGGCTCCTGATGAGGAGGAACAGACTAGGGACACCATGGTCCCTTTTGCTGAACTTCTGGGCCATAGTACTTGGTACTAGTACTTGCACCAGTATATTATTGCTGTTTGCACCGCACTCTGTCCATCAGCCTCCCACTTCTCAGAAGCTGCCTAGGTAACAAAGGATGTATCCAAGGAACAACCTTGCCACTGGAAGTTTGCCATTGTGTGCCAACTATGTTAGACCTTGCACACCTGTGTGCATGTGTTCTGGTACCACTGTTCCATATTGCCTGGAACTATCAAGCAAGTAGTTGACACAATACCACAGTGTTGGTGGTTGCGGCTGATGCTTCTTTTGTTATCTGTTATCTATCACTGAACCAAATAATAAGTTTACAGCCATCCATTTGACTTTTTGTGCCATTCTTCATGCTTGAGTACCAACCCCCGGCTCTGCCCAGAAGCTTGTCAGTAAGCTAGTGACATACTTCATCCATGTTGTCAGAACTATTGGGGCTAAAAGGAATCATGTAAGACCCATACATAATATTTTACACATTGTTATATTGGGCAGCCTGGACGCCATTTGTCATGAGGTGAATGTAAGTTCATTGTCCTTGGGTAAAGTTTCTTACAGAAAATCTTAGAGTCTTAGCAAAGACTTTCTAAAGCCATAAATTAAAGGGGCTGCCCAGACAACATGCCAAGATAAGGGCTAGTCATGGTGCCAGTCTAGGTTATAATGAGTGATGTCATTCTTGTCTGGATTTCAACAATGAACAAGAGATCAGAATGTTTCATTTTTTTTAGGGCTCATTTAAAAATATGCTTGAGGAAACATTATTATTATTATTTGTAGTAATTGTATTAGCAACAATATTATTATGTCATTGTATTATATGAAGCATATACATAGGCCAACTTAATTTATTAAGTTCTAGGAATTTTTTAGATATATTTACTTTTATAATATTCAACCAATATTCATTATATATTGAGGGGAGGTACTCCTTGAATTACAGTGCCTTGCAAAAGTATTCGGCCCCCTTGAACTTTTCGACCTTTTGCCACATTTCAGGCTTCAAACATAACGATATAAAACTGTATTTTTTTTTTTTTTTTGAAGAATCAACAACAAGTGGGACACAATCATGAAGTGGAACGAAATTTATTGGATATTTCAAACTTTTTTAACAAATAAAAAACTGAAAAATTGGGAGTGCAAAATTATTCAGCCCCCTTAAGTTAATACTTTGTAGCGCCACCTTTTGCTGCGATTACAGCTGTAAGTCGCTTGGGGTATGTTTCTATCAGTTTTGCACATCGAGAGACTGAAATGTTTGCCCATTCCTCCTTGCAAAACAGCTCGAGCTCAGTGAGGTTGGATGGAGAGCGTTTGTGAACAGCAGTTTTCAGTTCTTTCCACAGATTCTCGATTGGATTCAGGTCTGGACTTTGACTTGGCCATTCTAACACCTGGATATGTTTATTTGTGAACCATTCCATTGTAGATTTTGCTTTATGTTTTGGATCATTGTCTCGTTGGAAGACAAATCTCAGTCTCAGGTCTTTTGCAGACTCCATCAGGTTTTCTTCCAGAATGGTCCTGTATTTGGCTCCATCCATCTTCCCATCAATTTTAACCATCTTCCCTGTCCCTGCTAAAGAAAAGCAGGCCCAAACCATGATGCTGCCACCACCATGTTTGACAGTGGGGATGGTGTGTTCAGGGTGATGAGCTGTGTTGCTTTTACGCCAAACATAACGTTTTGCATTGTTGCCAAAAAGTTCGATTTTGGTTTCATCTGACCAGAGCACCTTCCTCCACATGTTTGGTGTGTCTCCTCTCCCAGGTGGCTTGTGGCAAACTTTAAACGACACTTTTTATGGATATCTTTAAGAAATGGCTTTCTTCTTGCCACGCTTCCATAAAGGCCAGATTTGTGCAGTATACGACTGATTATTGTACTATGGACAGAGTCTCCCACCTCAGCTGTAGATCTCTGCAGTTCATCCAGAGTGATCATGGGCCTCTTGGCTGCATCTCTGATCAGTCTTCTCCTTGTATGAGCTGAAAGTTTAGAGGGACGGCCAGGTCTTCGTAGATTTGCAGTGGTCTGATACTCCTTCCATTTCAGTATTATCGCTTGCACAGTGCTCCTTGGGATGTTTAAAGCTTGGGAAATCTTTTTGTATCCCAATCCTGCTTTAAACTTCTCCACAACAGTATCTCGGACCTGCCTGGTGTGTTCCTTGTTCTTCATGATGCTCTCTGCGCTTTAAACGGACCTCTGAGACTATCACAGTGCAGGTGCATTTATACGGAGACTTGATTACACACAGGTGGATTCTATTTATCATCATTAGTCATTTAGGTCAACATTGGATCATTAAGACCCGGTTCACACTAGCGCGACTTGTCAGCCTGACAAGTCGCGCTCCCTCGCAGTCCATTGACTGCTACAGGACCCGTTCTAATAGGAGCGACACAAGTCGCTCCGACTTAGAAAAAGGGTCCTGTACTACTTCGGGGCGACCTCGGAGTGACTTCCATTATATGAAGTCCGTGCAAGTCGCACCGAAGTCGCGGTGCACGGGGCTGACAAGTCGCCTCCCGAAGTAGTACCGAGTCGTGTCGCCTCAGTGTGAACCGACTCTTAGAGATCCTCACTGAACTTCTGGAGAGAGTTTGCTGCACTGAAAGTAAAGGGGCTGAATAATTTTGCACGCCAAATTTTTCAGTTTTTTATTTGTTAACAAAGTTTGAAATATCCAATAAATGTCGTTCCACTTTATAATTGTGTCTCACTTGTTGTTGATTCTTCACAAAAAATTACAGTTTTATATCTTTATGTTTGAAGCCTGAAATGTGGCAAAAGGTCTCAAAGTTCAAGAGGGCCGAATACTTTTGCAAGGCACTGTATGTATATATATATATATATAAATACTGAACTAAATTATAAATGCAACACTTTTGTTTTTGCCCCCATTTTTCATGAGCTGAATTCAAAGATGTAAGACTTTTTCTATGTACACAAAAGGCCGATTACTCTCAAATATTGTTCACAAATCTGTCTAATGCTGGCCATACACTACCCAAAAAATAGTTTGAAAATCTGTCATTTGGTCCATTTGTTCGTTTCGTAGATTTGCAGTGGTCTGATACTCCTTCCATTTCAATATTATCGCTTGCATAGTGCTCCTTGGGATGTTTAAAGCTTGGGAAATCTTTTTGTATCCAAATTGGGCTTTAAACTTCTCCACTACAGTATCTGGGACCTGCCTGGTGTGTTCCTCGTTCTTCATGATGCTCTCTGCGCTTTAAACTGATCTCTGAGACTATCACAGTGCAGGTGCATTTATACTGAGACTTGATTACACACAGGTGGATTCTATTTATCATTATGGATGATCGAACTTTTGAAAAGTTCGGTTCGACCAGAACACCCGAACTTCACGAAAGTTCGGTTCGGATTTCAGAACCCCATTGAAATCAATGGGACCCGAACTTCGGTAATCAAAAAACACCATTTTGAAGCCCCAAAACCCAATAAATGCCCCTAAAAAGTGCCTAGGGTTCTGGGTCATGCCCCATTAACTATTAATCACACAAAAAAAAGTTCTTAAAAATTGTCATTTTTGATAAAAAAGCCAATTATTGAAAAATTAAAAAAAAAAAAGAGATTTTTTGATTTTTACTTTGGATTTAGTATCTGGGGGGTCTAAAAGGTGTGCATGTGAAGTTTCAGCTCTGTAGCATGTCCAGAACCATGAAAAAAAGAGATAAATTTTCAGTAGAACAGGGATGTGGTTCGGGAGCCTCCTTTAACTTTAACACCTATATGATCTTTTTTTCTGGTTCTGGACATGCTACAGAGCTGAAACTTCACATGTACACCTTTTAGACCCCCCAGATACTAAATCCAAAGTAAAAATCTCTTTTTTTTTTGGCATTTTTTGGGGTTCTTTTGAGGCAGGCAAAACATCTGAACTTGTGTATAGTGGTACTGTGCACAAGTTCTGATGTTTTGCCTGCCTCCAAAACCCCCCAAAAAATGCCAGCAAAAACACACCTGGGCATTTTTTTTTTTTTTGACGCTAGCGTTTTTTTGGCATTTTTTGGGGTTCTTTTGAGGCAGGCAAAACGTCTGAACATGTGTATAGGGGGTATATATAGGCATATATGTCTGAATATATACCCCTAGACATATATAGGTGTGATAGTAGCAGAAATATATTACTGTAAATGATTTCATTAGCGCAAGCATTTATTTCTGCTACTATCACACCTATATATGACTAGGGGTATATATTCAGACATATATGTCTATATATACCCCCTATACACATGTTCAGATGTCATGTCTGACATCAAACATGTCCTCAAAAAAAACACTGGCAGTGGCAGCCCCTGCAGCATAAAAAATGCTCAGCTGGTGAGAAGCCATATTCCTGTCCCGAAGCAACTCAGAGAAATGATCATTTCTCTATAGCGGTCACCCTGCTATGGAAGGGTTTTGTCACCCTGCCATAGCAGTCACTGTCAGTTAACCCTACACTACACTACGGTCCCCTGACACTTAACACTTTCCCTACAGAAACTAAATTTTTGAAGCTAACTTAAGTGTAAAGGAGCACTCTAACTACACTAGATATCCCTTTCCTCACACTAAAAATAGCTAAATGACACTTTTAAAGTAAAATTAACAGAACTGCTTCCACTCTCTTCCATGTCCAGTATAACAATGCTGGGAATATGGCGGGGGCGATCTTATATACTGGGGGGCGTATTCACTAATGATTGGTCTAGGGACCCCCTAGTCACTCCAATCACATTCCTAGCATTCTCCTGCCCCCTCAATTGGCTTTTGCTAATGGTTCTGGTCCAATCACGGGCTTTTAAAGCCCATTTCCTGAAGCATTGCATTTTGGGCGGTTCTGGTTGCCGAATTCCGAACTTTTTGGGCAAAAAGTTCTAAATTCGGCCGAACCTCGAACACCCAATGTTCGGGCCGAACCGATGGTGGACCCGAACCGTTCGATCATCCCTATTTATCATCATTAGTCATTTAGGTCAACATTGGATCATTCAGAGATCCTCACTGAACTTCTGGAGAGAGTTTAGAGGCTGAATAATTTTGCACACCCAATTTTTCAGTTTTTTATTTGTTAAAAAATTTTGAAATATCCAATAAATTTCGTTCCACTTCATGATTGTGTCCCACTTGTTGATTCTTCACAAAAAATTACAGTTTTATATCTTTATGTTTGTAGCCTGAAATGTGGCAAAAGGTCGCAAAGTTCAAGGGAGCCGAATACTTTCGCAAGGCACTGTATATGTGTATTATTATTGATATAGTAGGTATACACAGCAAACCTCTCCCTACACTGACAAAAAGCAGAATGTAAAATGGCAGCCAGCTCAGGTCTATTTATAAGGTAGGGGGTATGTCCATGTGCTGAAATGTCTCAATTGGCTGTCCCGTTCCACCTGATGGATGTGTCATGGGTCAAAGTTCTCCCCAATGTAAGCTAATATGGCTGCCGCGAACAACACCATATGTTCTCAAGATCGGTGAACTGCGAACAAGTAAAGTCCATCTCTAAAAGTGAGGACACGTTGGCCGTCACTAAGAAGGCCGACGAGTCCTCACTCAGACACACATCATCCAATGAAATCAACAAATCCTTTGTATATTTAACCGCTTGCCGACCGCCCGCTGCAGTTGTATGGCGGCAGTCTGGCGCTCCCAGGCAAAGCGTCGTACATGTACGGTGCTCGCCTGGGAGGAGCTAGGGGGCGATTGCGCGCCGCTGGAGGCGCGCTCCCACCCCCGCTTGTCAGCTGGGGAGCCAGCACATGTAACTGGCGGCTCCGATGGCCGTCGGCCACTCGTAATCTCCGGCAGCAGTGAGAGAAGTACAGACGGCTGATGTACACACAGCCGTCTGTCATTCTCACTGAAGTAATCACAGAGGCTATGTAGGATCACATGCCTCTTGATTACTTCACAAGCCACGCCCCCTGACAGTTAGAATCACGCCCCTAGGGACACACTTAACCCCTTGATCACCAGTAAAGTTAACCCCTTCCCTGCCAGTTTCATTTTTACAGCAACAGTGCATATTTATAGCACTGATTACTGTAGTAATGTCGCTGGTACCCCCAAAAGTGTCAAAAATGTCAGTTAGGGGTCCGATCTGTCCGCCGCAAAATAGGGCCTGGTCATTGAGCAGCCAAATCCTCCGGGGCTAAAGTGGTTAAAGAGCTAAGTACTAATTCCATATTTTTTTAAGTGCTTCATGTATAAGGAATGTTAATTGCAGTGGTTTTAAAATCCTATCCAGGCATATATAAATCCTTCAAGGTAGACCCTATTCTTGACAGTAAAGTGACATGGGGGTAAACATACTAGAATTTAAGTTTTTCTGCAAGGCTAAGGTTGGAAGGTTATCTTTGAAAAAATACTTGAATTAAATTATTTTAACCCAAACTATTATACAGGCAAAGAGTGCCCCCTCGTTGAGTGATGGTCAGATGAGGCATTTCTTTTATATACCCCTATCTGATGTATTTTCATGTGGAAAACAAAGTTCACGCCCACATTCCCACAGGATAAATGTTTAGTGTAAGTGAGATACTGGGAAGAATGGAAAAGATCAGCAAGGAAGTAAGATGCTTTGATGAGGTTCTGACACACTGATGGGAGAGATTGGAAACTAAGGCAGGATATTCAATAGTGACATCTCAGACAACTGACATTGAAGTTTTTGGTGAAGTATACATTTCTATATTTTCAACAGGCAATTCATTTGCCATATACATCTGATTGAACCATTATTATCCTTATAGCATCAAGATTTTAATTTAGATCATTCTAACTGCAGTATGATCGGTCTATTTTCTAATCTTGGGGGTAGTTATATACTTATGTATATATCCCCTTGAGGCTGATTTCAGCCCATTGTAAATGGGGCAGTTGTGATGTATTCTTAAAATAAGTTAACTTAATAGAAGTTTATTTTACCAAAAATCTATATTGACTTCTAACAAGTCTTGGTGCATGGTGTAACAATTTTTGTCCATGCATTTTCTTTAAACCTTGAGTTGTGAACAACTGTTGAGAGAGGTCACCTGTCAAATCTGTCAAGTTTTGTTTCCATATTTTGTGAGCTCCAGAAGTTATGGGTTTTGGTTACTTTGATATTCTGTAATAATATCCTTTTGATTGCATTTCTCACATTACCTGTGTGATACATATTATTGAATTTTGTTCCGCATTTTGTGTTTATTACCAGTTATATTTTTGACATTATTCTGCATTGATTTTATTTAATAAATATATTTTTTTTTGCACAAAATTGTATTCCTCTTATCTTCAGGTTAGTGCCACTAAACGATCTCGAGTTTCTGTTGATTTATGGAAATAACTTGAGAATCTCCTTAATTATAGATCCTTGCTTATTTGCATAAATAGACACTGTTTATCAGAGCAGTATAAATATTCTGACAATGTTGTTCTACAACCAGTCAAGAGTCATTTAATCACATGGTCAATTTCAGTGTGGTGCGCGAGAGGTATATCTCTATAGATGCAGTGTGCCCAGGGAATGTGCAGAAGGCCAAAGGAAAGAGTGGGGAAGTGTCCCCTTATACTGCTGGAACCTGTAAGATGTGTGCATCTGAGCCCGGGTAGCTGTCCTGGAGCACAGCGAGCTGCTGGGGAGAGTGAGTGGAGCCTGCCAGCAGGAAATAGGACATGTACTACTATGGGGATAAAGAGATGGTCTGCTGCCTGGAGAGAGCTGCAGTGGACCACATGCTAAAGGCTCTTACTGCTTTACTGAGGACTGTGCTGCTGCTCAGGGCCACGTGTTGTTGCTGTGAGCAATGAGTACTGCACTGATCCAGAGACTGCTGCTGTTGCCCAGGGCCACGCCCTGCTGTCTAGCAGTTTCAGCATTTGAATGTCCAGAGTGTCCTGCTGCTGGAGTCATTCCAGAGTGTTCCAGTTGTTCCAGTATCCAGTTATTCTGGTGTAAATTTGCTCCAGAGGATGCGTCAGGATTTTTATCAGTGTTGAGAGGCCTTTTTGGCTACCCTGTATTGATACTGCCCTGTTGCTGCCATTAAAACTGTCCACAAGAAGTTTGCAAAGGAGGGACTGTGCTTTTCTTGTGTAATGGATTACAAATTGCCCTTGCAGGGGAAACAGTGCTCAATTTTGAGGAAAGGGCCTTGATGTTGGCAGGACTGAAGGTGATGCTTCACTGGCCAGTGGTTAAACTTCTTAAAGATTCTTAAACCGGCCTTTGCTGTCAGTTCCTGGACACTTTATGAACGTTGTCAAAAGTGTATTGTGAAGGATGGTGATTAATACCAATAAGAGCCCATTCACATTAGCGCGACTTGTCAGGCGACTTGTCAGCCTGACAAGTCGCGGTATGTCGCGGTCCATTGAGTAGTACAGGACCCGTTCTAATAGGAGCGACACAAGTCGCTCCGACTTAGAAAAAGGGTCCTGTACTACTTTGGGGCGACCTCGGAGCGACTTGCATAGACTTCCATTATTTGAAGTCTCTGCAAGTCGCGCCAAAGTCGCGGTGCACACGACTTCACAGGTCGCCCCCCAAAGTCGTGTCGCACTAGTCTGAATGGGCTCTAAAGGTAATTTGTTTGTGTCTTCTGTTTGTTTTCTGATCCCATTAGCAAACCTTTTAGAAACACCTCTATGTTTCTTTGCACTGATAAGAATTATATTGTCACATATTTTTGTTGATGTTGGTTAGTTCACATTTTTTTTTTTTGTGCTGTCTGCCTTCATTGAAGGCTATTTGTATTGATTTAACCTGTTGTATGTTGAGTACAAAAAGTATGTATAAGAGTATAAAACTACATATAAAATTTTTTTTTAGAAAGGAAGCTTTTGAGTATGTTTGGCAATGTTCCTGTGTGGGTCTTTTCATTAAAGTCAGTTTTTTTTTTGCATTATGGCTCTTTACCAAATAGTTTGTAGCAAAAAACAAAAAAAACAAAACAAAAACAAAAAAAAAGTTTAATTGTCATCATTGTTATCCACTGCAGGTTCCTGCATCGCACCCGACTTGCAGGCAGTTCACACTGCCATATGCAAACTGCTGGGAGTGCCATTACAAAATTAACAACACCCCCAGATTAGTTTGCATATGCTAACAGTCAGTTCGGACAGGAATCTGATCGTATAGGTGGGAACATGTGATCCGATTCTAGTGCGGACCAAAAAAAGGGTCCTGTGCGACTTTGGTCTAAATGCAAAGCGAATTCAGCAATGCAATCTGTATGGCTGAAATCGCATCACACAGACATCGCATGTGATTTGTACAGCAGTGCGGTGTGAATCACATGCGATGTCCGACATCCCATATGTGTTAACCGCCACTCAATTTCCTGATGCTTTATCAATTGAAAAGATACCAAGCCTTCATTGTTTATCAAGCTGTTATAAAATAGTAATTTCCTATTAACATTTCAGCCAATATGAAACTCAAATGCAAGTCATAATTCTGCTAAAGTGAATTGACTCATTAAAAATGTACACTCTTGACCTTCTTGTTGAGATATTAAGGCGGACAATAATAAGAAAACTATACAGGTTGTCATACCTGAAGTAAACAAAAAAAACAGCAACAATTTGGAAAGATTTCAGGGCATACAAATGTGAATTGTGTAAAGGTGTACAGATACACAAATTATATTGACATTTTAACAGTTTAGCAATAGGAGTACCAGTATATATATATAATCTATTGTATTATAACGGTTCTTGCTAAAGGAATGCTAGCATGCATATATATATATATATATATATATATATATATATATATATATATATATATATATATATATATATATTGCATTATAGCAGTGATTGCAATAGGAGAAATAGCATATAATATAATGCATTATAGCAGTGATTGCAATAGGAGTAATAGCATATAATATAATACATTATAGCAGTGATTGCAATAGGGGTAATATATTGTATTATAACAATTCTTTCAATAGCAGTAACAATATAATATGTATAAATATATATATATATATATACACACACACATACACACAGCTACATCTCCTTCTTTCTTTTTGTTTAATACATACAGCTGGATACACACTATACAGCTTTTGTTGTTCGATTTCTCTTTAGATTTACCTGCAACTATGTAGTACAAGAGCCTGCCTGATTGCATACAAAGTGAAAGTGCTTAGATTTGACCTCATATTATATGGTTTTGGTAAAGCTTAAATTAAAAAATCGAAAGATAATTGTATAGTGTGTATCAAGCTTAAAGCCTCGTACACACAATCAGATTATCGGATGAATTTTCTTTCGTTTTTTTTGTTGCATGTTAGTCTCATATGGAAAGTGAAGAGGTTACTTTCATATGAAAATTCCCGTATGACAGAATTCTACTTCACAAGTGATGTCATGTGTTGAATTGTTTTGTATGTGTTCTTTAGGCCCTTTTCACACAGGTGGACTGTTCAGATCCGCCTGTCAATTTTTCAGGCGGATCTGAACGGATGCCCCATGCATCTCTATGGGGCAGCGGATGTCAGCAGAGACATGTCCGCTGACATCCGATCCGATCTCATCCATCAAATCCGGACGGATGGAAACCCTATTTTCCATCCATCTGGTGGATCGGATCGGATGAGAACGGACAGACGGTCCGTTCTCATCCAATTCCCTCATAGAGAAGAATGGGGACGTAACAGCTCTGTCTCCACACACAGCGTGGAGACAGAGCTACCATCTGCCTGCTCAGGATTGGCGGATCGATCCCCCGCTGAGAAAAACGGAGTCTGCCTGACGGACTCCCTGTGTGAAAGGGGCCTTAGTTTCTGAGCATGCCTAGTCTTGCTCTTATGATTTTTTTCGGACGAAAACTGCACTAATTAGACGAAAATCGGACGTTGTGTTCACGTACAATAAAAATTTTATAGCCTACACATCCAGTTTTTGTCATATGAAAATTCATAATCGGCTGTCGAAAACACCCTACTAACGATCCGAAAATCGACAGATTGTTCCTCGGACTAAATTCTACTTCCAATTTTCTTATCGTGTGTACAGGCCTTTAGTCTAATATTCCTTCAAACTTTCATCTCTTCAAGCTGAGAAACTTTGCTATCAATACTCACCAGTTAAAAGGGTGAAGTGGCAAGGATTTGTAATGGAGATAAATGGTGGTGTCATATACTTAGCTTTTACACCATCCCTGCTCATAGCATCCATATTGGGGGTATCTACGTCCTGGTCATAATTCCAGCGGAAGCCATCAAAGGAGATGAGCAGGAGCTTGTGGGGAGCTCTCTGTGTCCTTTGAAGAGGAACAGATGAAGTCAATAACACAAGAGAGGCCAGCAGTGCACACAACGCTAACATCTTCATTGCCGCTGGGCCAGGGAAGAAAGTGAACAACTGATATTCAGGTTCATAGATTTATAATGTCCAAGAACAAAGTTTACACTGATATCTAATCTATTACAATCTTTACAATGCAGAGGAATCAATAACTATCTGGAACTAACATTTCACAAGTTTACTTTGAAAATGTTTTTTTGCAAAAGATGTTACTGCTGTGGTGTTTTTATATGACTTGTATAGCCGGAATAAATTGACAATAAATTATTTATAACGTTAGGACATGCTGTACAAACACATTTAAAATAATAGGAAGGCAGTTTTTGTTTCAAGTTGATTTGCCTTATTTCCTTATTGAATTAGTTATACATTTCACTAGTGAAAGTAAGTGAAATTAAACTGATCATGGACTGCCACTGGGGTAAGTTACATAGTTACATAGTAGGTGAGGTTGACGATAGTCCATCCAGTTCAACCTGTGCAGGTGTGTGTGGCCATAATCATCTTGCATACCCCTGAATGTTCTGATCCTTGAGATGTACGTCTAAGAGTCTTTTGAAAGCCACCATACTTCCCGCAGAAACCACCTCTTGTGGTAGAGAATTCCACAATCTTGTAGCCCTAACAGTAAAGAACCCCCCACGTTGCCTGAGGTTAAAACGCTTCTCCTCTAATCGCATTGTGTGGCCTCGTGTCCTCATGCAGTCCTTCCGACTGAATAGCTTTTTTTCTATGCTGAGATCACCATTGAGATATTTATAAATTGCTATCATGTCCCCTCTCAGGCGTTTCTTCTCCAGGGAGAATAAATTAAGCGATTGCAGATGCTCTTCATAATTAAGGTCCTCCAATCCCCTAATTAGTTTAGTTGCCCTTCTCTGGACTCTCTCCAGCTCCAACACATCCCTCCTGAGGACTGGCGACCAGAACTGGACAGAATACTCCAGATGTGGTCAGACCAGAGTTTTATAAAGTAAAATAAATTGTTTAGGAACGGCCACTCAGGTAAGTAAAAAGACCGTGTGCACACTGGACATGTTTTCCGCTGCTCCTAGAGGCGTCTATTTTTTTTTTCCTGCCTCTAAATGCCCCTCCATATTAGCCTATGTGTCCATGCACACATAGGCGTTTAGAGGCAATTAGAGGCATAACCCCCTCTCCCCCCCACAGCCAATGCCTCTAGAAGCAGCAGAGTTTTGGCAGGAAAAACTCTTGACATGCATTATAGCATGTAAACACTCATAAGCGGTAAGCATGTTTAGCGCTTGAACGTTATTTCATTTCACTGGCCAGAATAAATTATTATTCTATCAAATGAAATGAACGCCCAAGCGATTGACGCACCTAAACACGCTTAGACGTTTCATGAGTTTACACCCATCAAGCATTTTTTCTGGCAAAATGCTGCTACCATAAGGGAAGGAGTCTAGTAGAGTTAGCAAAACGTCCATTTTGCATGAGGGCTAAACTGATCATGAACTGCCACTTATGTAAGTAGAACTAAATTGATCCAAGCGGCTATCTCAACTCTTAACGACCAATGTCTTATGGAATACCTCTTTGGTAAAGCACACAACCATTCCAAAATTTCTTAAACATTGGCACCCCTGGCTGACAGATCCTTGATGCTCCTTACCCCAGTAAACCATCATATAACTTGACCTGCAGCCACACATACCCGGGCATTTATTCCCACAAGCGTTTTGCCCCTGCCCTCCTGAGAGCCGTCTGTTGAGTCCTGGTGACCCTGGGTTTGCTTCCTAGTGCCCTTCTACTCACTCTTGAAAACTCCTATCCATTACCTCTCTCCTATCATTACCCTCTGGGCATTTGCCTATCCTATGCCATAATACTTCCATGTTTATCAGTACTATTATTATGTCTTAACTTGATACCCCGTATACGTTACCCGCAACTGGGCAATGCCTGCTCCTCCACATTTGATGTTTCTATATATATCATTTTCCTACATTAACTAGTTTAATGCAAAGTTTACCCAATCTCTCTATAACTACTTATAGTGTAAACTGTTAAGCATTGGAGGTTTTGTTTCCTCCTTAAGATATGATGTCAGAAAACGGTTCATAGAAAGATTGGTATAGAAAGATCAGTACATCTGCAAATGCCCAGCAAAACCAAAGATTGGCACTTAGAAATTCGCCAATGCTAATGCACATGCGTGCATGGGCAAGAACGGCTCCCAAGATCCATGCGCCAGTGCGCACGCAATGTGTGACACATGCTGGTGCCCAGTGCCATATTTAAAGCCAGCAGCATGAGCCATTAGTTGCTCCCCCGTGTGTTTCTATTCTTGATGTTATTAGATTTCCTTTTACAGACCTGGCTTGCCTTTGACCTGTCTTGTCTCCATTCCTGGCTTTGGCCTTTGGCTTGTTTCAGTGACCCTGCTTCTGCTTGCTGCTCTATGCTTGACCCCTGGCTTGTTCTTCTGACTCCGCTACTGCCTGATTACCAGTGTATGACCCCGGCTTACTCCTGACCCTGCTTGCTGCTTTCTCCTGGCTGACCTTCCATGCATGACTTCTGGCCTGGCTCCTGGCTTTGCTCCTGGCTCTCCCTGCTGCCAGGTCTCATCTGGTACTCCTGAGGGACTCCTGCCTAGCAGTGCATCCTGCTCATCAGCGGACATCTTGCCATCACCTCAGCCTGTTGCAGCTGGCAACCCATGCTTTTTTGAGCATAGCACTCCCTGTTACCACCTTCAGGGGCGCCATGCACTTAGACGCAAGGGAAGCCCTCTCAGCACTTCAACCTCTGGGCCAGGTACGTAACATATGTACTTAGTTTAGATTTCACTCTGTAATAATTGTTTGCAGTCTGTTAAAAACTTAATGCTTTTTTATTCAATAAAAAATTTTATGAGAAAAAAAAAAAAATTAATGAACTTCATTTCAGGTAATCAAAACTAAACAAATCATGCACTACCACTCAGATAACTGCCGGTTCACACTACCACGACTTGTCAGGGACTTGGTCGCCTGACAAGTCGTGCTCCATTCTGTGCTATGGGAACCGTTCTAATAGGAGCGACTCAAATCGCTCCGACTTAGAAAAAGGTTCCTGCACTACTTTTTGACCGAAGTCGGAGCGACTTGCATTGACTTCCATTATGTGAAGTCCGTGCAAGTCGCGTCGAAGTCGCGGTGCACGGCAACTTCACTAGTCGCCCCCGAAGTTGTGTCGCCATAGTGTGAACCGACTCTTAGTCTAACTTTATTGATCATGAACTGCCACTTAAATAAGTAAAACTGTATTAATCATAAAATGCCACTTAGGTAAGTAAAACTGAACGGTTTGTGAACTACCACTCAGGTAAGTAAAACCCTAAACTAATCATAAACTGTCACTTAGGTAAGTAAAACTACATTGATCATGAATTACCACTCAGGTAAGTAAAACTAAATTGATCATGAACTGCCCCTGCTGCACTATTGTACCCTAACAATGGGGGATTCCTTCCCCTATCATAATACACAGATCAGCACTGCAACTATGGGCTCTATCAACCAGCTTCTGTTGAACAGAGAGGGATACACATACATGGAAATTTGTCCGGTTCCTGCTAAAACCGTCCTAATTTTAATGCCTGTATACCCTGCTAAGTAATACTAAATTGATCACGAACTGCCAATAAGGTAAGTCTAAAGTCAGTCCGCTGGTTTGTAGAAGGGAGGAGTAGGGGAAGTGCCTTGCTATTTTACACTACGTGACTGTATGTTTTTTTTTATGCACACATTGTAGGGAGATTGGATTCAGGTCTCTGCATGCAAGGGTGACTTCATAAGATGCTAGAAGAGAAAGAAGCCACCCTGAAACAGGTGTACCCTTGACAGCAGTTTATATTTGCAACAGAACTTTTTATATTGCTGCTGCTGTATTATCCTTCTGCAGTGTGGACAAGGTTAGGCTGAATATTTAACCACTTCAATACCGGGCACTTTTCCCCCTTCCCGCCCAGGACAATTTATAGCTTTTAGCGCTGTTGCATTTTGAATGACAATTGCGTGATTATGCAACACCTACAGTACCTAGACCAAATTTATGTAATTTTTTTCCCCACAAATAGAGCTTTCTTTTGGTGGTATTTGATCACTGCAAGGATTTTTCTTGTTTGCTAAACAAATAAAAAAATACCAAAAAGTCTGAAAAAAAAGTTTTTTTTGTTTATGTTATAAAATTTTGTAAATAGATAAGTTTTTTTCCTGCACTGATGAGGCTGCACTGACAGGCACTGATGAGGAGGCACTGATGGGGTGGCACTAATATGCGGCACTGATAGGCAGCACTGATATGCAGCACTGATGGGCACTGATAGGTAGCACCTATATGCAGCATTGGTGGGCACTGATAGGCGGCACTGATAGGTGGCACTGATGAGCGGCACTGATGGGTGGCACTGATGGGCACTGATAGGCGGCACTGGTGGGCAATAATGGGCACTGGTGGGTGCCACTGATAGATGGCAACGATGGGCACTGGTGGGCAGCACTGATGGGCAGTAGAGATGTGCCGGTTTTCAGTAATTCGATATATTGCGGTATTGCATACCCACGGTATTGTTATTGTGGTAATTTTTAACCACTTCCCACCCGCCCTATTACAGATTGACGGTGGGAATGTGGTTGAGTTATCCTGACCCAACGTCCTATGACGGCGGGCAAGATAACAAGCTGCTGCGCGCTCCTGAGAGCATGCACCGCAGCGATCCGGCATGTAATGTGTCCCTCGGACACAGCGCATACCCGATCAGGGTAAACAGCCAATAAAATTGGCTGTTTACCACGTGATCGGCTGTGTCCAATCACAGCCAGTCACAACAATAACACAGGAACCGGTTATCTGACAGAAGGCAGGATAACAAGCTGCTGCGCGCTCCCGAGTGCGCGCATCGCAGCGATCGGGCATGTAATGTGTCCCTCGGACACAGCGCATACCCGATCAGGGTAAACAGCCAATAAAAGTGGCTGTTTACTATGTGATCGGCTGTGTCCAATCACAGCCGGTCACAACAATAACAATGGAGAGCCGTTACTACTGATCATAGCTGTTCTCCTCACACACACCGATCGTGTGAGTAGAACAGCAGTGATCAGTGTTCAGTGAGTAAAAAATCTTCACCTAGTGTCACAGCCCATCTGTCACATCTGGATCTGTCACCACATCTGGATCATCTGTCAGCACATCCAACAGCCCGCCAGTACCCATCAGTACCGCCAGTACCCACCAGTACCGCCAGTACCCACCAGTACCCACCAGTACCGCCAGTACCCATCAGTACTATCAGTACCCACCAGTACCGCCAGTACCCACCAGTACCGCCAGTACCCATCAATACTATCAGTACCGCCAGTACCCATCAGTACCCATCAGTACCGCCAGTACCCATCAGTACCGCCAGTATATCCAAAAGGCTTTTCACAGCAGAGGAGGCATATGAAGTGCTAGCCGTGTCGGATGATGAGAGCGCCGGGGAGCTCGCATCATCTGATACTGCTTCGGAATACGAGCCAGTGGAGGATAGCGGATCAGACCTTGAATCAGAGGAGGAAACAGTCCCTCCTCCTAAAAGGATAAGGAGAATAAGGAGAGTAAGCCCAGAACACTTTCCTACAACTAGCACCAACACCGCCGCAGCTAGACCCTAAGAAGAGGAGCCCAGTACCAGCACTGAAATAACGAGTGCAACCCGAAGAAGCCGGGCCCAAACCCACCTTCCCGATGCCCTGGCAAACCCTGTATGGTTGCCTGCCAGCTCAGGAACAACTATAATCCCCCCTTTCACCTCACAGCCAGGTGTGCAGCCCAACACTTCCAATTTTTCCCTATTAGAATAGTTTTATTTGTTTTTTCCCCAAGACTTGCTGCAGTACATGGTGGACCAAACAAACCTTTACGCAGATCAATTTATTGCCTCCAACCCCAATTCTTCCTATGCCCGTTCAATTGGCGCCGTCTTACAGTGGACGAATTTAAAATATTTTTGGGACTTACACTCAATATGGGGCTTTCTAAGAAGAATGAAGTCCATGCCTACTGGTCCTGCCACCCCATGCCTCTTTTTTCCTCTGTCGTGTCCAGATCACGGTATGACATGATCATGCGCTTCCTCCATTTCAATGACAATTCACAGTGCCCTCCCTGAGATCATCCCAACCACGACAAACTATATAAATTGTGCCCCCTAATAAATTATTTTTTACAAAAATTTGCGGAAGTGTATGTCCCAGACAAAAACATCTGTGTGGATGAATCCCTTATTCATTATACTGGCCGGCTGCATTTCAAGCAATACATCCTGTGACGGTGTTCACCGTCACTGGAATTTAAGGACAGATGGGTGATGGTTTGGATTGCTTCATATTTGTCAGCCATGTCTCCATGTAGAAATATTGAGATTTGCCATGAGGTCTGTGATTTCTAGTGCTGTGTGTGTTACATATATTCCAGTGTCAGAGAGGCTTTCCTTTTGTTTGTGTACTGGGAGGGATGTGGATTGCCCTGTCTCATGCTGAGTGCTGATGACCTCCCATTGTTCTGTGTCTGGCTATTGTGTACATTGATTGTCCCCTGGGGGCTTCTGTCTCATTACACATAACAGTCCTTCTACTCAAGCTAATGGGCCAATCCCTGCTCACTCATTTTCGAGTCCTCATTTGCATGGCTAAAGAGGACCTGAAGGAGAACGGCATGTACTGTGCAATTGACCAATGGGAAAGCGGTTGTTGGGGGCAGGATGTTCCAAATTCTGTATAAAAGTGTGCTGCGTTCTTCCAATATATGTCTTCCTGTTTGAACTTACATACAGCTTGCTTGGTGTTTGTTCTAATGGATTCCGAACGGCACATAGCTGTAGTTCGGATCCCGGAGCCTTGGTTGACCGAACCATCAGACGTTGCGATCTGCAAGCTGACTCACTAGAAACAAACAGAGGAGTGTCGGGAGAGCGGAAGCGAGCGAGCAAGGGTCTCGTTACATTGGTGGCAAGCGACGGGATCTTTATCCATGCAGCAAAGCAGCGGTCTACAGTATTCATGCGAACAAAGAGAAAAGAAACAATAACGTATGATCCAAACCATTCTATCAGAATAGAGGTACTCACCGAGGCCGAGATGCCGAGAGCGATTCGCTGTTGCGACTAAGCGCACTCCGCCCCTCTGGAGGTGATACAGAGGGTGGATGGCACAAAGAGGCACAAGCTACCAGCAGGCAGGGTAGAGCTTGCGTGGAGGTCCTGTAGAGCTGGAGCAGAGACTGATCAGGATCCAGCAGTAAAAGTCCGGAGCAGGCTGAGGGTCAAACACAGGTAAGCAGACAATCCAGGTCACAGGCTGAGGGTCAAGGCACTGGAGATAGGAGACAAGACTTGGTCACAAGCAGAGGGTCAAGGCACAGGAGACTGAAGGTAAATCCGGGGCGCAGGCAGAGGGTCAAACACAGGTAAGCAAAAGCAAAGTCCGTAAAACAAGCCAAGGTCGGGTCCAGGAGAAGAGCAGAGCAGGTCAGGGTCAATCCGGGTCACAGCAGGTAAACGATCACACAGGAAACAGGAACTCAGGTACAGGAAGCTGAAAGACAAACCAGCAATTCCTCTGAGCACTTGCTCAGCTTTTATAGGCAGCCAGGAAGTCATGTGGAAGTCATGTGGTGCTTGTCATGTGATGACCAGTCTGCAGCTGAAGGTTTCTGACAGTGCCCCCCCCCGAGGGGCGGCCTCTGGACGCCCAAACTGGACATCAACTCCGGGTGATTCACATGAAAAGCTCGGATCAAGCGAGGGGCGTGTATGTTTCTTGAGGGTTCCCAAGAGTTGTTTTCAGGTGGGTACCCCTTCCACTTGATTAGGTATTGGAGAAGTCTACCCCTCTTCCTGCAGTTCAGTATGGCTTCAACCTCAAATTCATTTTCTCCATCCACCTGGACCGGTGGAGGAGGCGGCTCCTCTCTTCCCGGGAAGGGGCTAGGAATCACTGGTTTTAGTAAGGATGCATGAAAGACAGAATGAATCCTGTAAGAGCTGGGTAAGGCCAATTCAAAGGCCACAGGGTTAACCATCCTCTTGATTTTGAACGGCCATATGAACTTTGGGCCCAACTTCCGTGAGGGAAAAGGTAATTTGAGGTTAGCTGAAGATAACCAAACTTCCTCACCGACCTTGAAAACCGGGTTCTCCTTCCTTCCCCTGTTGTAGTACTTCTTATAGTCATCCTGGGCCTTTTGCATGGTTTCCTGAATCCTTTGAAAGTTCTGTTGGATGGAGGCTATGCGATCTTGGACAGCAGGAACAGATAATTCAGGGGTAGCGTTTGGAAGGAAAGAAGGGTGAAACCCAAAGTTAGACCAGAAAGGCGTTTGGTTGGTGGCTGAATGAACTGAATTATTATACGCAAACTCCGCGTAGGGTAGCAGAGAGGACCAGTCATCCTGAGAGCCAGAAGAGAAACAGCGGAGATACTGCTCCAGAGTTTGGTTCGTTCTCTCTGTCTGGCCATTGCTTTGAGGGTGATACGCAGAGGAGAGACAGACCTTTATTTGTAGTGCTTTACAAAGTTCTTTCCAAAATTTGGAGGTGAACTGAACCCCTCTGTCAGAAACAACACTGTCGGGTACTCCATGTAGCCTTATTATTTCTTTGATAAAAATGTTAGCTGTCTCCAAAGCAGAGGGGGTGCCCACCATGGGCAAGAAGTGTGCCATTTTGGAAAGGCGGTCGACAACAACCAGAATGGAGGTGAAACCTTCCGAGGGAGGAAGATCAACAATGAAGTCCATAGAAACTTCAGCCCATGGGCGTTCTGGAATGGGTAAAGGTCTAAGTAATCCCCAAGATTTGGTGTTAGCCACTTTACTGCGCTGGCAAGAAATACAAGAGAGGACATACTCTTTACAGTCCTGCCTCCAACCAGGCCACCAAAAAGAACGGGCAACCAATTCCAAAGTCTTTTGAGTCCCAAAGTGACCAGCCAGTTTATGGTCATGAAGCAACTTTAACGTCATGGGTCTAGCCTCCGGTGGGACAAAAATTCTTCCTTGGGACCAGAACAAGTCATCTCGTTTCTCCAAGGAGGATATTTCTGGGTCAGTACAATGGCTGGATGCCAACTTGATGGTGGTCATAAGATCAGTGTCTGTGAGCAGAAGGAAGTTTTGTGGAGATAAGATGGTGCTAGGTTCCGTTGACTGGGGAGATTCAGGGAACATCCGGGAGAGTGCGTCTGCTTTCCCATTCTTGAGGCCAGGTCTATAAGAGATATGAAAGTTGAACCTAGAAAAGAAGAGGGCCCACCGGGCTTGCCTGGGTCTTAAGCGTTTGGCTGTCCTGAGGTATTCTAGGTTTTTATGATCGGTGAAGATCATGATGGAATGGGAAGCACCCTCCAACAGATATCTCCACTCCTCCAGAGCGAACTTGATGGCCAACAGCTCCCGGTCTCCCACATCATAATTCCTTTCCGGGGAACTTAGTTTCCGAGATGCGAAAGCTACAGGATGGAGGAGAGCCTTGGGGCCCTGTCTCTGGGAGAGGATGGCTCCAGTGGCGGTTTCCGAGGCGTCTACCTCCAACACAAATGGCAGGGCTGGATCCGGAGGCCGTAGGATTGGTGCAGAGTTGAACAGGGCTTTGAGCTTGGTAAAAGCTTCCTGGGCCTCTTGGGACCACTGAAAACGACTATGTTGGCGGGTTAGTTGGGTGATGGGTGCAACAATGGATGAGAAGCCAACGATAAACCTCCGGTAAAAATTAGCGAATCCGATAAACCGCTGTTCCCCCTTTTTGTCTACTGGAGCCGGCCACTCCTGAATTGCCTTGACCTTCTGTGGATCCATTGCGACCCCGTTGGTAGAAATGATAAAGCCTAGGAATTGCACAACAGATTTTTCGAATTCGCATTTCTCTGCTTTAAGGTACAATTTGTGTCTCCTGAGAATTGCAAGGACTGTCTTTACATGAACCCGGTGTAGCTCAATGGTGGCAGAAAAAATAAGAATGTCGTCCAGGTAAACAACTAGGAAATTGTCCAGATATTCTCGAAAGATGTCGTTTACCAGGTGCTGAAATGTGCCCGGGGCGTTACACAACCCAAAGGGCATTACCAAATATTCGTAATGTCCAAACCTGGACCTGAAGGCAGTCTTCCATTCGTCTCCAGGCCTGATTCGGATGAGGTTATAGGCACCTCGCAGATCCAACTTGGAGAAGATTCGGGCAGAACGGAAACGCTGAAACAACTCTGGGATAAGTGGAAGAGGATAGCGATTTTTTATCGTTATTTTGTTCAGTTCTCTATAGTCTATGCATGGTCTTAGGGAACCATTTTTCTTTTCCACAAAGAAGATGCCGGCTCCGGCCGGTGAAGATGATGGACGAATGAAACCCTTATCCAAGTTCTCATCAATATACGTTTTAAGAGCCGCTAGTTCAGTCTCTGATAGTGGAAAGATACGGCCAAAGGGTATTTCAGAACCAGGTAGCAAATCAATGGGGCAGTCGTAAGACCGATGAGGTGGTAGGCAATCAGCTTTTTGTTTATCGAAGACATCTCTAAATTCAAGATATACCGGAGGGACGTGCTGGAGATTGTCAGGTGTAGGTGCTACGGTTAAACAGGCGGCTGGAGCTGGAGGAAGGCAATGCTGGGAACAGTAGGGAGAGGAAAAGGAGACTTTCTTCTTGTTCCAATTGATGTCAGGTTCATGTGCCTGTAGCCAGGGGAGCCCCAAAATGATGGGGAACATGGGGGAGAAGATGATGTCAAAGCTTAGAAGCTCCTGGTGGCCGGAGTCCGTGGTGACAAGGATGGGCCTTGTCTGTTGTGTGACAAATCCAGAGCGAGGGAGAGACCCATCAGCCAGGTAGACTTGGAGGCCTTGTTCTTTGGTTTGCAGTGGAATGTGCAGTTTTTGGGCCAGTGAAGTGTCTAGAAAACAACTACAGGCTCCGGAATCAATAATTGCTGGTAGATGAACTTCCTTTTCCATTAGCTGTAAGGAGACAGAGAGGGTGACATAAGTCTGGGATAAACCAGGGTTCTGAAAGTTCATAAAAAACTGCGAGCGTGACTTACTGGGTCTCACGGGGCAGGTACGCAGAAAATGTCCAGTTCCCCCACAGTACAGACAGAGATTGGCCTGTCGCCGTCGTTGCTTCTCTTCAGGGGTAAGAGGAGCACGGACCAATCCAAGCTGCATGGGCTCAGCCTCTGGAGCAGAGGTGACAGGAGTCACTGGAAAGGATGGGTGAACGGGAGAAGGTTTAGGGAGCATCCAACTAGGTCGGGGACCCTGGGAGCGCTCAGAGCGCCGCTCGCGCATGCGCCTGTCAAGCTTGGTAGCGGATTGGATTAAATCCTCCAAAGTGGCAGGGGTTTCAATCCTGGCCAACTCATCTTTCAAAGCTTCTGACAGCCCCTGGCGGTACTGGTATTTAAGAGCGGGTTCGTTCCACCCTGTGTCAGCTGACCATTTTCGAAATTCAGCAGTGTAGTCCTCCACTGGTCTCTTTCCTTGGGACAGAGAGTGTAGCACGGCTTCTGCAGTAGCGGTGCGTTGGGGGTCATCATATAGTTGAGACATACTTTCAAATAAAAGGTCCATAGAGTTCAGAAGAGAGCTCCTCTGTTCCATCAGGCTGTGGGCCCAGGCCTGCGGTTCTTCGGTCAACAGGGAGATGACAAATCCCACCTTAACTACTTCGGACGAAAAAGTCCTGGACTGAAGGGCTAAGTACAAGGAGCATGCATTTTTGAAGGCCCGGAACTTTTTGCGATCGCCTGAAAAACGCTCCGGTGTGGGAACCCTGGGCTCAGGGGTAGCCATGATCACTGTGGGGCTTGATGCAACTTGAGAAGAGGAGGCTCCGCTGGTGGGCGCAGGGGCTGCGGCTGTTGATGCAGATGACCCTGAAAGTTGCTGGAGACGACCGTCAATCTGGGCATAGCCTTCCTGCAGTTTCTGGACTGCATCAGTGAGGGTTGTGACCTGCTGGCACAGGATCTCAAGAGGAGAACGCGCTCTGTCGGCCTCTGACATGGCTGGTTTGTACTATCAGAATAGAGGTACTCACCGAGGCCGAGATGCCGAGAGCGGTTCGCTGTTGCGACTAAGCGCACTCCGCCCCTCTGGAGGTGATACAGAGGGTGGATGGCACAAAGAGGCACAAGCTACCAGCAGGCAGGGTAGAGCTTGCGTGGAGGTCCTGTAGAGCTGGAGCAGAGACTGATCAGGATCCAGCAGTAAAAGTCCGGAGCAGGCTGAGGGTCAAACACAGGTAAGCAGACAATCCAGGTCACAGGCTGAGGGTCAAGGCACTGGAGATAGGAGACAAGACTTGGTCACAAGCAGAGGGTCAAGGCACAGGAGACTGAAGGTAAATCCGGGTCGCAGGCAGAGGGTCAAACACAGGTAAGCAAAAGCAAAGTCCGTAAAACAAGCCAAGGTTGGGTCCAGGAGAAGAGCAGAGCAGGTCAGGGTCAATCCGGGTCACAGCAGGTAAACGATCACACAGGAAACAGGAACTCAGGTACAGGAAGCTGAAAGACAAACCAGCAATTCCTCTGAGCACTTGCTCAGCTTTTATAGGCAGCCAGGAAGTCATGTGGAAGTCATGTGGTGCTTGTCATGTGATGACCAGTCTGCAGCTGAAGGTTTCTGACACATTCAGATGAAACCGGAGTTCGGCAGTACGTAAAACTACACGAAAGGCTGGTGAATGGGAACGGATTATACACGGCTAAAGCGGAAGACATTGAAAGCATTGCTGGAGGCAAGAGGCAAGATAGCCAGCAACAAGAACAAGGCGACACTGATCGAAGAACTCATGGAAGAAGACAGAGCAGCCATGGATGCAAGGCCAGAAACAGACCGAGAATTTGAACGGGAATTTTGCAGCAGGATAGCATTGTATCCAAGTACCCCATCAATGGAAACTCATGAACGGGTCTCAGCGGACATACATGAATACATCATGGCCATAAGGGGCCCCCAGCCACAACCTCTCCAAGTACACCCAACTCCACTCAGCATGCAGCAAGGTAAACCCAAAATACCGTACCAGGCATTTAAAAACTTCACGGACACGGAGGGAGAGATAGATGGGTATTTGCAAGACTTCGAGAGGCTGTGCCAGTTACATAACATTGACCCAGAGGATCAGGTACAGATATTGGCTGGGAAATTGTCTGGCCGGGCGGCCGATGCGTATCGGGCAGTCCCTAATGCCGACATCCGGGACTACCAGAAAGTTAAGCAGGCGATTTTAACCAGGTATGCCATCACCTCCGAGGCATACCGACTCCAATTCCGGGATCTTAAAAAGCAGGACCAAGATTCCCACACTGAGTTTGCCCATCGCTTGCACAGGGCGGCCAGCAGATGGTTAGATGCAGCACAAGCCACTTCACGAGAGGTTGTTTTGCAATTATTATTGTTGGAGCAGTTTTTCCGGAGACTACCTCAAGAAATGCAGCTCTGGGTAAGGGACTGTAAAACTTGCACCCTTCCAGAGGCAGCTAAATTAGCAGACGAGCACCAAGACACTAGACGGGAACAACGACCACCGCTAGGGTAGTCGCCCAGCAACCCTATCACCGACCAGCAGTCACCGAACCAGCACACCCACGTTCAGGAGGAGGTAACAGTCAGTACCCCAGGGCCTCAAGAAAGGAGATAGGCTGTTAGTACATCTGGTGTGATCAATTTTCAGGATTGGTACCATAGCTTCTAGACTCAATAACTGTCACACAGACTAAATAATATACACTAATATGGGTTATTTTTACTAGAGATAAGTAGCAGTATACATTTTGGCCAAAATGTATGAAGAAAAATTAATTTTTTGCAAAATTTTTTAATAGAAACTAAAAAAAAGTGTTTTTTTTTTAATTTTTGCTCTTTTCTTGCTTATATCACAAAAAATAAAAAACCCAGTTGTGATCAAATACCACCAAAAGAAAGCTCTATTTGTGTGAAAAAAATGATAAAAATTTTGTTTGGTTATAGTGTAGCATGACTGAGCAATTGTCATTCAAAGTATGAGAGTGCTGAAAGCTGAAAACTGGTCTGGGCAGGAAGGGGGTCTAACTGCCCTGTATTAAAGTGGTTAAAATACCGTGTTTATCTGCTCTCCAAGTCTGACTTTTGAATTGATACATTTCAGTGAGCTGGATGACTCATTCACTCACTCAATAGAAACAGCTCTGGTAATATGATCCTAGAGTGAGAGACTTAGCTCCTCCCTGTAACCAATCAGACGGCTCCCAGCACACACCCGCATGCTTCTTCCCGGGCTCAGACACAGACAGATACACTGCCTAATACAAGCAAGTCTCTGCAGATAGAATAAGAGATAGATAGATAGATAGATAGATAGATAGATAGATAGATAGATAGATAGATAGATAGATAGATAGATAGATAGATAGATAGATAGATAGATAGATAGATAGATAGATAGATAGATAGATAGATAGATCGATCCTGTACAAGGGGTGGGTGGAAGGGACGGATGCCCTGGTCGGTACCATTTACTAGAGAAGGGGGGGGGCGCAGGTGAAGTGCCTGCAGAATACACTGTGTGTGTATGACTGTACACTACACACCATCCGCTACATAGCTTCAATGATGTGCCGAGTGCGCTCACAGCCAGAGCCCTTCGCCTTCCCTGTCAGCAAAGACACTCCCCCTGACACAGGCGCCGGCTTGGCGTGATGTCACTGAGACGCCAGCGGGATGAGAGAGGACTCAGAGGAGAAGAGTGTGCTACCAGGGCTGCAAGAGGAACGCAAGGAGGAACCAAGTTAGTATCGCAGAAGTAAGCAATACCTCTTTGGATTGGGGGGAGAGGCTGAGGCTGTGGGGAGGTTCATTGCTAATGATATTTGTAATATACAGCATGAGGGGTTAATGTATTGCCACTGGTCACTGATGCATTAGTGACCGACCAGTGGCTGTTAATTAACCCCTATGTGCTGCATTAGTGGCACCAGTGTCAGTGTTAACACTAACATTGGTGCCACTAATGCAGAACATAGGGGTTAATTAACAGCCACTGATCGATCACTAATGCATCAGTGACCAGTGGAAATAGATTAACCCCTCATGCTGCATATTACAAATATCATTGGCAATTAACCACTTGCTGACCCGTCGCAGTATATGTACTGTGATGGAGTGGCAGCTACAGGCGTACGTCCCTGCCTATTTCAGGGTTTCTGGCGCATGCTCCCACCCACCTACTCCCCTGTGATTTGACACAGCAAGAGACTGTCAGCAGATCTCAGAGCTCTGTGTTGACAATCAATACAGGGCTCTTTACAGAGGGAATGATCGCTTTTTTTATTTTTCTTTTCTCTGCTAAGCAGAGAAAATAAAAAAATCTATCTGACCGGATCGGATGCTCCATGCATCCCAATGGGGGAGCGGATGTCAGGGGAGACATCTCCGCTGACACCTGCTGCTATCCACTTCCGATCCTATCCGTGAAATCTGGACGGATGGAAACCCTATTCTCCATCCGTCCAGCGGGTTGGATCGGATGAGAATGGACAGGCGGAGACGGAGCTGTCATCCGCCTGCTCAGTGGGGATTGATCCCCGCTGAGCAGAACAGACTCTGTCGGCAGATGCGGACCGTGTGAAAGGACCCTAAGTTGCTGATCACCACGATTTCTAGTATATATAAAAAAATAAAAAATTCCATTATATATCTCGTTTGTAGGCATTTTAGCTTTCACACAAACACATTAATATACACTTATATTTTTTACTAAAGACAGCAGATTTCATTTTGGTCTAAGTTTTGGAAGAATTTTTTTTTTTCTGGATGTTTTATAGCAGAAAGTAAAAAAAGTTTTTTTTTTTTTTTTTTTTTTTCAAATTTGTTTTTTTCATTTTTTATTCACATAATAAAAGCTAACACAATCTAGTGGTGTGCAAATACCCCCAAAAGAAAGCTTTTTTTTTGTGTAAAGAAATTACATACATTTTGTTTGGGTACAGCGTTGCATGATGGGGGTAAAATCTTCTAGAGCTCAAGTGGTTAATTAACCTCCCAGAGAGTTAACCACTCCAGCCAGTTCACATGGGGATTGCAGACACTGCCATTAATGCTGGGGGTTATTAAATAAGCTAGCACCATTGCTGGGGATCATTGTTGCAGAAACTGATGCGAATGCTGTGGATTATTATTGCGTAAATTGGCTGCTGTTTTAAGTATTTTCTTGTTTTGAAATACACTGAATCTTTCTTTACACCTGAGGGGGGGGGGGGGGGGGCGCAATTTGTCATATTCGCCCTGGGCACCGAATGACCTTGTCCCGGCACTAGATAGACAGACAGACAGACAGTAAAAAATAATAAAAATAAAGCTGCGCTAAAAATGATACATGTAATAAAACAAATATACCTCAAAAAATAGCAATGAGCTATCAAAAAAATGCGGAAGTGATCAAATAAATTGTGCAATCAAACAAGTAAAAGACACACCCCCTTAACCTGTATAAATGACTCAAAAGTATAAGTTGAATATAAAGTCCATTGAGAAATCAAGAGTCCAGATGGTTTGTGTAATGGTGCTAAAAAAACAGAATCCTCCACCGCGAAATACATTTTCTTCCACCGTGTTATAGTGCAAAAATCACGCTAATGTGTTTACCGAATGGAAACTGTAATCAAGCGTAGATATGACTCATGAAAGTTATACATCCAGTCAGCTCAACCGGGACCCTTGGCAACTCCACTCCAGGTCAGCAAGATGGTGTACACCACGGTATAGAGAACTCGGGCAATCCACAATCCAGCAGTTAGCATGAAAAGATAATAGCCACCATAGTGAAGTATGTAAAAGTAGACATTTATTGTAAAAAGGTAGAAAACTCACATATGTAAAAACTAACAGCGCTTGTAATCGGCGGGATCCGAAGAACACAGCCGCCCGACTTCCGGGTATCACGTGGGGACCCCAGCACGCCTTTCAGACGCGTTTCGTCATAGATGGCGTCTTCCTGCGGCAATCCGCAGTACTCACGACCTGTGTAGGCTTTCCTGGGACTGGACCCCTCTCGCTATCCGCAGGCTCTCTCGGCGCCCCGGATCCCCTCAGCTCACTCAGCATTCCCTGGACACCCCGAGATATCTGCTTCCTCAGACAGGAGGAGAGACAGCTGCACTCTCCTTCCTGGAACTCTGCTCCCGCCAAAGACACCGTGTCACGCACGTCCCCCAAACTTATACCCACTCCCAGAATCCTTTGCAGCATGATCTGCCTTATGGGGTAGTTACAAGCTGGGATGTGTTCCCTGATTGGGCTTCCCACAGTGCCCTATGAGAATCCTCTCACAGGAGCCAGTGTGGAGACTTCTCCCTTCAGCAGGCACATCTGGAAACCCTGACACCCTACCTAACAAATCACAGCCCTTCTGTTAAGCAGACAAGGCCCACTATACCTTTACCTAGCACCTACCTGTAGGGTGCTATATTTGTTTTGGAGTTTTTTGTTTTCTTAGATCTGCAAGGGGAGGATAGATTGGTCGTGGTGGCAGGCTTCATATTTTTTGGCCAAAATATAATTCCCTACTGTTAAATCTTGAAAGTTCTGATGACTTGGAATACACTTTTAATTTTCATATTTTAGGTTGTAAGAGTGTTAAAATAAAATTGGGTACACTGAAGGACTTCGTGGGATGGCCAGTGGGCAGATTTGGTGGGACAGGCAGTTGGCAGGCCCTGTAGAATATTGGTGGTCAAGCCCAGGGGGGCCCAGGCCTAGAGCTATGTAAGGGGCCCCAAAAGTTCTGATAGCTGCCTTGGTCTGGAATGATCCTGGAGGACTGAGATTGGCTGATTCAAGAGAGGAAGAGGAGGACAAGGGAGGAAAGAGCAAACAAGCATGTGTGTGGGGGAAAGACTGAGCTGAATGGAACACTGCCATATCTTACTACAATCGGATGAGACCTCAGTGAAGAAAAGATACTGCTCATTTTGCAGGACCTTGCCTCAGAGACCGATAACCTTCTCACTTGGAGGGTGCGAAATTTGATTTGGATGCCTGGTGTAATCGAATGGTACTACAGAGCACTCCCAACACTTGTAAGGAAGAAAGAGAGGGACTGTCTCAGCAGGACTAAAAGGGAGAAATCACAGCAACTCTTTTCCTGTCAGAGCAAACGTCTAGATTAGAGTGCCCTGGGTCTAGTAAGAGACTCACATTGTATAAATCAATCTTTTCTTCAAGGGCCCCAACTTTTCCAATGGTTTTCTTTTTTTATCAATCAGTAGCCAGTGGGATAAAACTGGGACGGCTATAACAAGTTAGGACTGTCTTTATATACTGTTGCTAGGTAAATGCATTTCAGTACTGACTATTACTGTTAGAATACTGTGGGTGCTTTGTTTTTTCTTTTTTGTTTTTTTTTAAATCTTTTTATTTAGTTTGAAAACAACAACAACAACAAAAACAAACACAGGTGCAGTCGGTTCACATTACAACAATGCCAGTAATACAAGGATAAGGCACATTACCCCCGCAGGGGGTCCCGATGAAAAAGCATAGGAGGGTAAAACACAGCAAAAAAAGTGCAGCTAGGGCGTCAAGTACCCAAGTCAAGGGGGCGACCAGTGACAGTCCAGGAGCCCAGAGGCCGGGAACCGGGGAGGGGGGGCACACAAAAAAAGATGCCCCAACCCAGGATATCTAGGGTGAGGGAGTCGAGCCCACAATTAATCACTCATGGCAGTGGAGGGATCAGAGAGCCATTTGGCCCAGACTCTCACAGAGTTCACCAACTTCTTCCAATGTAACACCGTGAGAGGGAACTGCTGTTTCCAATGAAGCACTATAGTTTTCCTTGCATAAAAGAGCAATAAGCCCACCAACGTCCGTTCAGCCACCCGGGGCACCAAATCGTCCAGCAGGCCCAGCAGGCAGATGCTGGGGGAAGGGTCAATCGCGACCTGCGAGACCCTCCTGATCACCAGGAGTACTGAAGACCAAAATGTGGAAAGGTTTGGGCAGGACCAAAATATACGAAGGAAATCGGCCGGCTCCTGACCACAGCAGGCCGAGGGGTGGGAGGCGTGAATTTTATGAAGGCAATGCGGGGTGAGGTAAGCCAGGTGGGCTATCTTATATTGAATGAGCCTGTCTCTAACGGAAACCAGAATTTTAAAAGGAAGCTCCCACATATTTATCCAGTCCTCCGGGTCCAAGTCCGGAACATCCCGAGCCCAGCGAGCACATAGGCCAGAGAGCTCCAGAGAGAAGACCCGGAGGAGATGCGCATAGAGAACCGATATCGCCCGTTTGGAGCAGTCATACCGCAGGATCCGCTCCAGATCTGGCTGTACCACCTGTGAGCTCCCCGAGGGGAACTGGGACCGGAAGGCATGGGAGAACTGGAGATACCGAAACACATGAGAAGAGGGGACATTGAAAGTAGTGGTGAAATGCTCAAAGGAGGTGAAGGAGAGATCCGATGTCACGTCTGAGACCTTTTTGATGTTGTATTTGGTCCAAGCTACTGGGTCAGGGAGAGAAAAAAGGTGTGGCAAGGTGGGGTTATTCCACAACGGCGCATTGGGGGAGACCGCGGCGCTCGGGTACTCCTCAAGCTGCAAGCCGGGTTTCCAGGCACGGAGTACTGTTTTCATGGAGGTGGTCAGCCCGTATGGAGCCCTAGGCCCCCTAAAGAGCAGATGGGAAAGGGCCTCCACGGACCTGAGCACCGCAGCCGCCACCACAACCGCAGAATTGGAAATATCAGGAGCAAGCCACCAAACAGCTGTAACCAGTTGAGATGCAAGAAAGTACTTGTGACAATCTGGGAAAGTCAGTACCCCTTGGGAAAGGGGGGAGCATAAGGGTAGAGAATTTGTACCGAGGAGGGCGCGGGCCCCACAAAAAGGAGGAAAAGAATTTGTTAAAAGCTGAAAAGAATGATTTCGGTATTCATTGAGGCGAGTTGCGAATTAGGTACGTAAATTTAGGTAACACCTTCATCTTAATAAGGTTAATGCGGCCCAAAAGGGAAAGGGGAAGGTTCTCCCATGCTTTCAGTCGGACCCTGACCGCAGAGATCACCGGATCCAGATTAAGTGCAATAAAATCAGAGGCCTCTCTGGAGACCCGTACCCCCAGATATACAACACTGTCCACCCACTGCAGCAAGACATCCGGCGGGGCTGTGCGTCTGGCCTCCTGATCGATCGCCAATAATTGCGACTTGGACCAATTGACCTTCAGACCAGTCAACCGCGAGAACGTCTCCAGGATTTGCAAGGCGCCCCTGAGAGAGAAGTTAGTGTCGTTCAAGAACAGCAGGAGGTTATCCGCATACAGGGCCACCCTCTCCTCCAACCAGGCCACTCGCAGGCCATGGATAAGCGGGGAGATGTGGAGTGCCTCTGCTACCAGCTCCATGGCGATGGCAAACAGGGCCAGGGAGAGAGAGCAGCCCTGACGCGTACTCAGGGTCAGAGTAAACTAGGACGATAAACTTCCACTGAGACGAATGGCAGCCACTGGCGATCTGTAGATAATTTGCAACCACCTGATAAAAAGTAAGGGGAAGCCCATTCTCCAGAGGGTCTCCCACAGGAAGGGCCACTCCACCAAGTCAAAAGCCTTCTCAATGTCGAGAAAGGTGACAACTCTAGTGCCTATATTACTGTGTTGTGTCTACAGATTAGTGTATAATCTGCGGAGATTGACATCTGTGGACCTGTGGGCCATAAATCCAGTTTGGTCTCGGTCGACAACCGAGGGAAGCAAGGGTTGGAGACGAACTGCAAGGAGTTTGGTCAGGATTTTAAGGTCGTTATTAAGTAATGCGATAGATCTATAAGATGCGCAAATCTTGGGGTCTTTCGGGGGTTTGTGGATAAGGATAACGTGGGCTTCCGCCATCGAGGGGGGAAGGGCACCCTCCTCGAGACACTGGGTGAAGGTGGAGGCCAAGACTGGCGCTAGGAGACCGGCATGGGCCTCGTAAAATTCGATAGACAGGCCGTCTGGGCCCGGTACCTTCCCCCCGCCGTGATCGGATGGACCAACCAGTCCCTCTCCTGATCGGAGAGCCAACCTAGGGCCACCGGGTCCAGGAGGGAATGCAAATTGTCAGGGCTAAAGTCAGGGGGAAAAGTGGTAGTATATAACTCACAATAGTAAGAACGGGATGCTTCCAGTATAACCTCAGGGGAAGTAATATGCCCCCATGCATGTGGGTCACGTGACGCCATATTGCCAGCAGGGGTAGAAAATGGGAGAGGAACCTACGTGGAGTGCCGGAAGCATCTGGTGAGTAGCAAAACAGCAAGAACCCATTCAGCATACAATGAACCACATACTATAGATCAAACAGTGACTGAACAATACGTCCAATCCTGTCCCGTATCCTGCCGATCCCGGGCCCCCCCCCCAAACAACACACAAAACAAAACAAAAAATACAAGACCTGTCTGCTAAGCCTGTGGCTCAGCCTGTGGCTGTCATAAAAAGGCGCCCTGCAGTAGCGGGCCACGCCCCTGAAGACGTCAGTCAATTGTGACGAAACGCCGCGTCGGGCCGCCCTCGCTGGACGCCTAATGTAATAGAGGACACTGGCTGCTACTTTGCTGTCCAATTTGGAACCACGCAGGTCGGCGTGTGATTCGCTTATCATACCCTTCATAAATGTGAGTGCTATATTGTATTATACTTCTAATAAAGCATATGAAAATACACTGCACTATGAAGGGTTTATTTTATTCTCTTCCCCTGAGTGGCTCCTATGAGATCTACTGTTAAGGTATCAACTTTGGGAATCATCTTTGAGAAGAGGTCCGGTCCAATTTGTCACCAAGTGTGTTGTAGTCTGAGGACAACATAAAGCCCAATACATTTAATTGTCTGGTAAGCGTGTTTGAACACTCCTTCTTGGTGGTGGATCTTCTTCACTCTACTTAAACTGGGGGCAGTGCAATATCACTGGTGGAAATGGACTATATATGGACTTTTTTATAACATTTTAGCGCTACATATTATATATTTTTCAATTTGTATATATACACTGAACAAAATGATAAACACAACACTTTTGTTTTTTTCATGAGCTGAACTCAAAGATCTAAGGGCCCTTTCACACGGGCGATCCGATCAGATCCGCCTGTCAGTTTTTTAGGTGGATCTGATCGGATCCTCCATGCAGCTCTATGGGGCAGCGGATGTCAGCGGAGACACCCACTGCCATTCGTATCCGATCCTGTCCGTGAAATCTGGACGGATGGAAACCCTATTTTTCCATCCGTTCAGGGATCGGATCGGATGAGAGCGGACAGGCGGTCCGCTCTCATTCGATCCCCCATAGAGGGCAGCGGGGGCTGAGACACCTCCCTCTCCGCTCTGCAATCGGAGACCGAGCTGTCATCAGCCGGCTCAGCGGGGATCGCGGATCGATCCCCGCTGAGCAACACGGATCCACCTACGGAGGCGGACCGTGTGAAAGAGGCCTAAGACTTTTTCTATGCACATGAAAGGCCTATTTCTCTAAAAATATTGTTCACAAATCTGTGTTAGTGAGCACTTCTCCTTTGCCGAGATAATCCATCCCCCTCACAGGTGTGGCATATCAAGATGCTGATTAGACAGCATGATTATTGCACAGGTGTGCTTTAGGCTGGCCACAATAAAAGGCCTCTCTAAAATGTGCAGTTTTACTGTATTGAGGGGGGTTGTTCTGAAAACCAGTCAGTATCTGGTGTGAGCACCATTTGCCTCATGCAGTGCAACACATCTCCTTCACATATAGTTGATCAGGTTGGTGATTGGGGCCTGTGGAATGTTGGTCCACTCCTCTTCAATGGCTGTGAGAAGTTGCTGGATATTGGCAGGACCTGGAACACGCTGGTCACCGATCCAAAGCCCAAGCATGCTCAATGGGTGACATGTCCGGTAAGTATGCTTGCCATGCAACTGGGATGTTTTCAGCTTCCAGGAATTGTGTACAGATCCTTGCACCATGGGGCCGTGCATTATCATGCTGCAACATGAAGTGATGGTCGTGGATGAATGGGACAACAATGGGCCTCAGGATCTTGTGACGGTATCTCTGTGCCTTTAAAAAGCCATAAAAAAAAAGGGACCTGTGTTCGTCATCTATAACATAGGGCTGCCCATACCATAACCCCACCGTCACCATGGGCCACTTGATCCACATTGTTGACATTAGCAAACCGCTCACCCACATGACGCCATACACACTGTCTGCCATCTGCCCTGTACAGTGAAAACCGGGATTCATCCGTGAAGAGAACACCTCTCCAAAGTGCCAGACACCATTGAATGTGAGCATTTGCCCACTCAAGTCGGTTACTACAATTAACTGCAGTCAGGTTGAGACCCCGATGAGGATGACGAGCATGCAGATGAGCTTCCCTGAGACGATTTCTGACAGTTTGTGCATAAAGTCTTTGGTTATGCAAACCGATTGCTGCAGCAGCTGTCTGGGAGGCTGTTCTCAGACCATCTTGGAGGTGAAGATGCTGGATGTGGAGGTCCTGGGCTGGTGTGGTTACGCGGGGTCTGCGGTGGTGAGGCCGGTTGGATGTACTGCCAAATTCTCTGAAAAGCCTTTGGAGACGGCTTATGGTAGAGAAATGAACATTAAATTAAATTCAACAGCTCTGGTGGACATTCCTGCAGTCAGCATGCCAATTGCACTCCCTCAAAACTGCGACATCTGTGGCATTGTGCTGTGTGATAAAACTGCACATTTTAGAGTGGCCTTTTATTGTGCCCAGCCTAAGGCACACCTGTGCAATAATCATGCTGTCTTATCAGCATCTTGATATGCCACACCTGTGAGGGGGATGGATTATCTCGGCAAAGTAGAAGTGCTCACTAACACAGATTTATGCTGGCCATACACTATATAAAAAATCGTTCGAACCTATTTTAAAAAAAACGAAACACTCGGCCGTGAAAGCAGACGATCGTGCCATAATGAAATGACTGAATTTTGATCGATAAATCATTCAATGAACATAAATGAATCTGTTTTTCGGGCGAGAAACACATTAACCTTTCAATTTATCGTTTGTTCAGCAGAATTTTCCAAATTGTTCCTTCGATTTTTCAGATCTAAAAAGTTAAAACAGATTTTGTATTTGTGCCCATTAACTGGACACAAAACGAACAAATGGACCAAATGACAGATTTTCAAACTATTTTTTGGGTAGTGTATGGCCAGCATTAGACAGATTTGTGAACAATATTTGAGAGAAATCGGCCTTTTGTGTACATAGAAAAAGTCTTAGATCTTTGAATTCAGCTCATGAAAAATGGGGGCAAAAACAAAAGTGTTGCATTTATAATTTAGTTCAGTATTTATATATATATATATATATATATACAGTGCCTTGCAAATGTATTCGGCCCTCTTGAACTTTGAAACCTTTTGCCACATTTCAGGCTTCAAACATAAAGATATAAAACTGTAATTTTTTGTGAAGAATCAACAACAAGTGGGACAAAATCATGAAGTGGAACGAAATTTATTGGATATTTCAAACTTTTTTAACAAATAAAAAACTGAAAAATTGGGCGTGCAAAATTATTCAGCCCCTTTACTTTCAGTGCAGCAAACTCTCTCCAGAAGTTCAGTGAGGATCTCTAAGAGTCGGTTCACACTGAGGCGACACGACTCTGTACTACTTCGGGAGGCGACTTGTCAGTCCCGTGCACCGCGACTTCGGTGCGACTTGCACGGACTTCATATAATGGAAGTCTATGGAAGTCACTCCGAGGTCGCCCCGAAGTAGTACAGGACCCTTTTTCTAAGTCGGAGCGACTTGTGTCGCTCCTATTAGAACGGGTCCTGTAGCAGTCAATGGACTGCGAGGGAGCGCGACTTGTCAGGCTGACAAGTCGCGCTAGTGTGAACCGGGTCTTAATGATCCAATGTTGAACTAAATGACTAATGATGATAAATAGAATCCACCTGTGTGTAATCAAGTCTCCGTATAAATGCACCTGCACTGTGATAGTCTCAGAGGTCCGTTTAAAGCGCAGAGAGCATCATGAAGAACAAGGAACACACCAGGCAGGTCCGAGATACTGTTGTGGAGAAGTTTAAAGCCAGATTTGGATACAAAAAGATTTCCCAAGCTTTAAACATCCCAAGGAGCACTGTGCAAGCGATAATATTGAAATGGAAGGAGTATCAGACCACTGCAAATCTACAAAGACCTGGAAGTCCCTCTAAACTTTCAGCTCATACAAGGAGAAGACTGATCAGAGATGCAGCCAAGAGGCCCATGATCACTCTGGATGAACTGCAGAGATCTACAGCTGAGGTGGGAGACTCTGTCCATAGGACAACAATCAGTCGTATACTGCACAAATCTGGCCTTTATGGAAGAGTGGCAAGAAGAAAGCCATTTCTTAAAGATATCCATAAAAAGTGTCGTTTAAAGTTTGCCACAAGCCACCTGGGAGACACCAAACATGTGGAAGAAGGTACTCTGGTCAGATGAAACCAAAATCAAACTTTTTGGCAACAATGCAAAACGTTATGTTTGGCGTAAAAGCAACACAGCTCATCACCCTGAACACACCATCCCCACTGTCAAACATGGTGGTGGCAGCATCATGGTTTGGGCCTGCTTTTCTTCAGCAGGGACAGGGAAGATGGTTAAAATTGATGGGAAGATGGATGGAGCCAAATACAGGACCATTCTGGAAGAAAACCTGATGGAGTCGGCAAAAGACCTGAGACTGGGACAGAGATTTGTCTTCCAACAAGACAATGATCCAAAACATAAAGCAAAATCTACAATGGAATGGTTCACAAATAAAAATATCCAGGTATTAGAATGGCCAAGTCAAAGTCCAGACCTGAATCCAATCGAGAATCTGTGGAAAGAACAGAAAATTGCTGTTCACAAACGCTCTCCATCCAACCTCACTGAGCTCGAGCTGTTTTGCAAGGAGGAATGGGCAAAAATTTCAGTCTCGCGATGTGCAAAACTGATAGAGATATACTCCAAGCGACTTACAGCTGTAATCGCAGCAAAAGGTGGCGCTACAAAGTATTAACTTAAGGGGGCTGAATAATTTTGCACGCCCAATTTTTCAGTTTTTTATTTGTTAAAAAAGTTTGAAATATCCAATAAATTTTGTTCCACTTCATGATTGTGTCCCACTTGTTGTTGATTCTTCACAAAAAAATTACAGTTTTATATCTTTATGTTTGAAGCCTGAAATGTGGCAAAAGGTCCCAAAGTTCAAGGGGTTCGAATACTTTTGCAAGGCACTGTATGTATGTGTGTATATATACAGGGCTTTTTTTCAGTGGGAACGCGGGGGAACGCTGTTCTGGCACCTCCAGTCTGAATGTATGCAATGGCAAAGGGGTACTGGGGCCAGTGGGGTGAGCTGAAGGGCCTATTGATGCTGGTTGCTGGGGGATCTATTGTTGCAGGGGTGAATCTATTGTTGCTGGCGGGCATTTTGTTGTGGGTGGGACTTTTTTTGCAGCGGAGGATTTATTGTTGCTAGCGGGAACTATTGTTGCTAGGGGGCTTTTTTTTTGGGGGGGGGGACCTATTGTTGCAGGGCAGGATTAATTGGGGGGGGGGGGCGATTGTTGCAGGGGAGGACTTATTGTTGCTGGGGGGGCTAGTGTTGTTGGGAGTCTATTGTTACTGATTGCAGGGGATCTATTTTACTGTTTTTTTCTATTGTTGCAGGGGAAGATTTATTGCTGCTGGAGGATCTATTGGGGGGGGGGGGGGTGTGGTCTATTGTTGCTGATTCCAGGGGATCTATTTTACTGCTTTTCTAGTTATCAATAACAAATTCCATACAAATTACCTAGAACCACAACATGATACTTGGTTCTGTATTCTCTAAAAGGGAGGTACTGGGAGGTGGGCAGAGGGTGGAACCAAAGGACAGCGCTCGGAGGTGGGTAGGGAGTGGAGACAAGGGGTGACTCAGAAGAGGGGAGTACCTGCACCTATTCTCGGAGAAAAATAAGCCCTGTATATATACAGTATCTCACAAAAGTGAGTACACCCCTCACATTTGTGTAAATATTTTATTATATATTTTCATGTGACAACACTGAAGAAATGACACTTTGCTACAATGTAAAGTAGTGAGTGTACAGCTTGTATAACAGTGTACATTTACTGTCCCCTCAACATAACTCAACACACAGCCATTAATGTCTAAACCACTGGCAACAAAAGTGAGTACACCCCTAAGTTAAAATGTCCAAATTGGGCCCAAAGTGTCAATACTTTGTGTGGCCACCATTATTTTCCAGCACTGCCTTAACCCTCTTGGGCATGGAATTCATCAGAGCTTCACAGGTTGCCACTGGAGTCCTCTTCCACTCATTCATGACAACATCACGGAGCTTGTGAATGTTAGAGATCTTGCGCTCCTCCACCTTACGTTTGAGGATGCCTCACAGATGCTCAATAGGGTTTAGGTCTGGAGACATGCTTGGCCAGTCCAACACCTTTACCCTCAGCTTCTTTAGCAAAGGCAGTGGTTGTCTTGGAGGTGTGTTTGGGGTCGTTATCATGTTGGAATACTGCCCTGCACCCCAGTCTCCGAAGGGAGGGGATCCTGCTCTGCTTCAGTATGTCACAGTACATGTTGGCATTCATGGTTCCCTCAATGAACTGTAGCTCCCCAGTGCAGGCAGCACTCATGCAGCCCCAGACCATGACACTCCCACCACCATGCTTGACTGTAGAAAAGACACACTTGTCTTTGTACTCCTCACCTGGTTTCGGCAACACATGCTTGACCCCCTCTGATACAAATAAGTTTATCTTGGTCTCATCAGACCACAGGACATGGTTCCAGTAATCCATGTCCTTAGTCTGCTTGTCTTCAGCAAACTCTTTGCAGGCTTTCTTGTGCATCATCTTTAGAAGAGGCTTCCTTCTGGGATGACAGCCATGCAGACCAATTTGATGCAGTGTGCGGTCTATGGTCTGGGTACTGACAGGCTGAACCCCCCCCCCCCACCCCTTCAACCTCTGCAGCAATGCTGGCAGCACTCATACGTCTATTTCCCAAAGACAACCTCTGGATATGACGCTGAACACGTGCACCCAACTTCATTGGTCGACCATGGCGAGGCCTGTTCTGAGTGGAACCTGTCCTGTTAAACCGCTGTATGATCTTGGCCATCGTGCTGCAGCTCAGTTTCAGGTTCTTTGCAATCTTATAGCCTAGGCCATCTTTATGTAGAGCAACAATTCTTTTTTTCAGATCCTAAGAGATTTCTTTGCCATGAGGTGCCATGTTGAACTTCCAGTGATCAGTATGAGAGAGCGAGAGCGATAACACCAAATTTACCACACCTGTTTCCCATTCACACCTGAGACCTTGTAATACTAACAAGTCACATAACACTGTGTAGAGAAAATGGCTAATTGTGCCCAATGTGAACATTTTTACCTAGGGGTGTACTCACTTTGTTGCTAGCAGTTTAGACATTAACCACTTAAGCCCCGGAAGATTTTACCCCCTTCATGACCAGGGCCTATTTTGCGATTCGGCACTGCGTGACTTCAACGGACAATTGCGCGGTCGTGCAAAACTGTACCTAAACAAATTTGACGTCCTTTTTTTCCCTACAAACAGAGCTTTCTTTTGGTGGTATTTGATCACCTGTGCGATTTTTTGATCATGCGCTATAAACAAAAAAAGAGCGTAAATTTTGCAAAAATAACAATATTTTTCAAATTTTTTATATATAATTTCCCCCCCAAAAAATGTAAATTTTTTAACATTTTCGGCCAATTTGTTTTATGCTACATATGTTTGGTAAAAAAAAAAAAATCGCAAAAAGCGTATTTTGATTGGTTTGCGCAAAAGTTATTGCGTTTACTAACAAAGGGAAAGATTTTTTTAATTTTTGGTGGGTTTTTTTTAACGAGTAGTGGCGGCAATCTGCAATTTTTTTTTGCGGGACTGCGACATTGCGGTGGACAGATCGGACTCTTGACTGACATTTTTGACACTTTTGGGGTTACCAGTGACATTACTGCAGTAATCAGTGCTATACATATGCACTGTTACTGTAAAAATGACACTGACAGGGAAGGGGTTAACTGTATTGGAGAGGGAGGGGTTAAGTGTGTCCTAGGGGCGTGTTTCTAACTGTGATTGGCTGTGGCTACTATTGTAAAAACAGAGATCAATGGTTCTACATAGTAGAACCGTCTGATCTCCATTTTTACACAGGGGAGAATGACAAGCGGCTTGTTTACATTAGCCGCCTGCCTTTCACCCTCTCTACCGACGATCGCCGAGTGACCGACGGACATCAAGTCCGCCGGTCACACGCACTGACCCTCAGTGAACGAGCCGCGGCGGGCGCGCGCCTCAGCGCGCGCGTGCTCGCCCGCTATTGGCTCACAAGCCGGTAACAGGCTAGTGACATACCGGTACCGGTGCCTGCCCGGGGCTGACCGCCGCAGTATATTTACTTGCGGCGGTCGGCAAGTGGTTAAAACTGCCGCCTTTAGCAGCCGAGTAACCTGGATGTGACGTCATGGACGCCGCCTCCGGGTTACGTCATCGGAGACCCGATCGAAGCCGCTTCCGGCTTTGATCGGGACTCCATCCAGCCGGCGGACGCGCCTGCTGGTTGCTCGGGTCTCCTGGTGGGGAAGGGAAACCCGGGCAGAGCCGCGGAAGGCGGCCGGAGGAGGATATTGTCCCCTCGCGCTTGCCGGGGTAGCTATCGAGCGGCTCACGAACCGCATTGGTCATTACCGCCAGAAAGCTGACCGCCGGCTCTAAAAAATGGTACCGGGATGCAGTGCTGTATCTTGGCCTAGGCCAACAAGGCCCAGGCCTAGGGCAGCACTTTGCAGGGGGGCAGGAAAAAAGCTGCACCCCACATGGAAAAAAAACAGCCTCCTCCTGGCTCCCACACGAAAAGGGTCCCCACCGGCTTGCACTACACTTTTAGTATAGTGCCAGTCCTATGGGGCAAATCAGTCTGGCTCCCCCATAAAGCAGTCACACTGCTACCTGCTGGTACTGATGGGCACTAGTAAGCTTCACTGATGGCCGCTGATGAGGTGGCACTGATAAGCTGCACTGATGGGCAGTAATGAGGCTGCACTGATGGGCACTGATAAGGCGGCACTGATGAGGCTGGACTGATGGGCACTGATAGACTGGTTGTGGTCTGTGGTTTACAGATGACAGGGCGGGTCATAAACAGAAAGGGGTGTGGCCTTTACAGGAAGAGGTGGGTCATATTTAAATTAAGGGGTGCACAAGTTTAGTCAGGCCTAGGGCAGCACAAAACCTAAATACACTGCTGCCGGGATGATGCCTCTAGCTAGAGAGGTACAACCACGCAAAGTCAGCCGACGTAGGTCTACGTGGCTGGTCATAAAGTGGTTAATGACTGTGTGTTGAGTTATTTTGAGGGGACAGTAAATTTATACAAGCTGTATACTCACTACTTTACATTGTAGCAAAGTGTCATTTCTTCAGTGTTGTCACATGAAAAGATAGAATAAAATATTTCCAAAAATGTGAGGGGTGTACTCACTTTTGTGAGATACTGTGTGTGTGTGATTTGATTTCAATGTGCTGTCCATGTAACACAGTATTCACATTTCATTGACCATTTACTTTTGGTGCTACACATTTTTTCTTAAGAACCTCTGTTGTATACTTTTTTTATCTGTAAGTGAGCAGGCGTCAGTTCTGCAGATTCATTTTGGTAAGTGCAGTTTGTGTTATTCCGTATCGTAAGATATTTAAGGCATAGTTCCACTCTGTTGTAATTGAGGCGAGAGCTGTTGAATGCTATCCTCCGGGATACCCAGTATACAGCCCAGTCTTCCTACTTGCTGCTTGCATACTGACTTTGGGTGACTCCAGGTAACCTTACTAGACACAGGTTTCAGTATAGCCGGTGTAACGTGAGAATTACCTACCCCTCGTCACTTCCGGCCAGAAACAGCTGAGCAGCGCAGCAGTGCGCATGCTCAGAGCCCCGGATACCTAAAGGAAGAACAGAGGAGCTTACTAGTGCGCATGCGCACTAGTATGAAGAGATCACGGTGTACCGTGAAAAAAACCTACCGACACGGCGCTTACCTAAAACAGCTGTGCAGAAATACGAGTCATCTCCGCTCCTGTCCCGGTCACTTCCCTGCTCTCGGCAAGTACATATAAAAGCGGCTTTCGGCTCCGTGATTTATGTTTTCATACAGCCGCCGCCGCTTTTATATTTACTATCCGAGAGCAGGGAAGTGACCGGGACAGGAGCGGAGATCACTCCTATTTCAGCACAGCTGTTTTAATGTACCCGCTGCATTACATACAGTGCCGAGTACCGGAAGTGACGAGGGGTAGGTTTTTCTCACGGGTAGGTAATTCTCACGGAACACCGGTCAGTGTGATGAGAAAAATGGATAACTGTGCTAGTAAGATGAGAATTTCCCTGAAGGGTGCTTATTGACGTATCATTTTTTGCCAGCAGACATACTAATGGTTAAACCTAGCACTCCCGAGGGGCAGAAACCAGTAACAGTTCTTTTGTAAGTTTTTTACAGTACACATTAGGTCGCTTCGACTTAGGGAGCGACCTGTGAAGTCGCGCGCACTTCATATAATGGAAGTCAATGCAAGTCGCCTCCAGGTCGCCCCCGAAGTAGTACAGGACCCTTTTTCTAATGCCCCATACACACGTGCAGATTATCTGCAGACTTTTGTCTGCAGACTTACCAAAACCATATAATATGAGGTCAAACCTAAACATTTTCAATTTGTATGCAATCCGGCAGGCCCTTGCACTACATAGAAAAGGTAAGTCTGCAGACAAAAGTCTGCAGATAATCTGCACGTGTGTATGGGGCATAAGTCGGAGCGAATTGTGTCACTCCTATTAGAACGGGTCCTGTACTACACTATGGGAGCGTGAGGACCGCGACTTGTCAGGCTGACAAGTGGGGGTCCAAGTCGGACTAGTGTAAATTCGGTCTAAAGTCAGAACCTAGAAAAAAACAATGTTATCAAATATCAGACGAAACAGGGGATCTCTTATTATACTGTATACCCTTCCTTCATGTGTCTCCCATGTGTTATACTTTGTTTCTATCCTACCTATAATGGCAAAGGTTGCCCCACCTTCCTTGAATACCCAGATGGAGAGCTCTGAGAACTATGTATAAGCAGAAGAATGATATACTTATGGGGCTTTGTTAAGGGTATGAAGATTATCATAAAGTAACTTTATAGCATAAATGTCAGAATAGAAATTCAGGGTATGAGTAAGTTGATGTCGTCCAGGGTATGCTTAAGTTGATGTAAGACTGTTATTACCCACCTGCCCACTGGGCACTTATTCTCCCTTCCTAACCAGGCCAGTTTTCAGCTTTCAGTGCTTTAAAACTTTGAATGACAATTACTCAGTCATGCAACAATGTACCCATATGAAATTGTTGGCCTGTCAGTTTTTTGGCGGATCTGAACGGATGCCTCATGTATCTCTATGGGGCATTGGATGTCAGCGGACATGTGTACAGTCCTGCCCCTGAGGAAGCGTATTGACGTGAAACGGCCGTAGAGCAGTGCTGCATGACAGAGGTCCATAGCCACCAGTACTACTCTGAGTCTGGTGGCTCTTTATGTAAGTGCTTTCATTGACGTCTGCATTTTATGGATCAATACTGGATGTTTTATTCAGCTTTTAGAGTTGCCGGTTATGCTTTATTTTAAATAAATGCTGCACCATGATGAGATTTTCTCTCTCCTATGTCTGCTGATTTGTGCACCTGTCCTGTTGGAGTATTGAAGAATGAGATATCCTCTGGTGTGAACCCCCTTATATCTGGCTTTACTCAAGACCTGATACTACATTAAAAACGCATTTACTGTCCTAACCAGACAGCATCGGTCTGGTGAGTGCGCATTCTTATCTTGGTGAAGGATCACTGGTGGAGGAGTGTCTGTTTTAATTATATTGGCACTGAATATCAGCACATCTGTGGATTTATTTAAAGGACTTTATATGTTGTTATGGACTGAATTGTCATACACACCCTTTTTTCACATCAGTTTTTTGGATTATTTGTCACTTTAAATCATTATTTGAGCGCTGCAACCTCATTTTACATGTCTCCAGACCTAAACCCTATTGAGCATCTGTGGGGGATCCTCAAACGGAAGGTGGAGGAGCGCAAGGTCTCTAACATCCACCAGCTCCGTGATGTCATCATGGAGGAGTGGAAGAGGACTCCAGTGACAACCTGTGAAGCTCTGGTGAACTCCATGCCCAAGAGGGTAAAGGCAGTGCTGGAAAATAATGGTGGCCACACAAAATATTGACACTTTGGGCCCAATTTGAACATTTTCATTTAGGGGTGTACTCACTTTTGTTGCCAGCAGTTTAGACATTAATGACTGTGTGTTGAGTTATTTTGAGGGGACAGCAAATGTACACTGTTATACAAGCTGTACACTCACTACTTTACATTGTAGCAAAGTGTCATCTCTTCAGTGTTGTCACATGAAAAGATAGAATAAAATATTTAAAAAAATGTGAGGGGTGTACTCATTTTTGTGAGATACTGTATATTCTAGGAGGCATAATGAGCCTTTTGAACATGCCATTTGTTTCCACAAGTTTTTGGAGAATGTGGAAAGAAAATGAAAACGCATTTTTTACATGTTTTTACAGCACTGCCGGGCACTGATGAGGATTCACTGATAGAGTGGCACTAATGTGCACTATTGGGCACTTATGAGTACTAATAGTGCACTTTAGTGGCACTGCTGAACACTTTAGTGGCACTGATGAGCACTCACTCACTGTAGGGTACTGATAGCACTGTAGGTCACTGATGTGCACTGTAGTGGCACTGATGAGCACTGTAGTAGCACCGTAAGGCACTGTAATGGCTCTGATGAACACTGTAGTGGCACCATAAGGCACTGATAAACACTGTAGTGGCACTAATGAGCAGTGTAGTGGCACTAATGAGCACTGTAGTGGCACCATAGGGCACTGTAGTGGCACCCTAGGGCACTGATGAACACTGTAGTGGCACCGTAAGGCACTGATGAACACTGTAGTGGCACTGATAAGCAGTTTAGTGGCACTAATGAGCAGTCTAGTGGCACTGATGAGCACTGTAGTGGCACCATAGAGCACTGTAGTGGCACCATAGGGCACTGTAGCACCATAGGGCACTGATGAGCAATGTAGTGGCGCTGATGAGCACTGTAGTGACATTGTAGGACACGGATGAGCACTGTAGTGGCGCCGCAGGGCACTAATGAGCATTGTAGTGGCACTGTAGGGGCCCATAATGGCACTGTAATGGTACTGTGGGGGCACTGTAGTGGCACTGATGGCACTGTCTGGGCACTGTAGTGACACTGATGGCACTGTAAGGGTACTGTGATGGCTCTCTAGGGGCACTGATTGCACTGTGGTAGCAGTTGGGATCATGCCAACTCACGCTGCTGCAGTGTTTTTCTCTTCTCTGGTCACACCAATACAACGTATGAGGAAAGGAGAGAGAAACACCATAGCAATGTGAGCTGAACCAGGCATGATCCCAGTTTGTTGACAAAGTGATCACGTAGTAAAGGGCCGCTGTCATTGGTTTTTTACCTCGATCCATGAAGCGCTGGGTCCTCTGGATCATGGTAACTGCCTGATGCGTGCCCCAGGGGGTACGCAAGAATCGCGAGCACGGGACGCTGACAACGTCCCTGAACTCACCAGTCCCGCTGTAGCCATTATTTGGCTATAGCGCGATCGGGAAGTGGTTAAGCAAGGATAAATATTTTTAAAGAACTTTTCAGTAAAAATAGATTGATGGCTTGAATTAGGTGACAAACGTACACAGCCGTCTCCCCGGCCTATCGAGGTTGTTTGTGTGTGTGAACACTAGAGGGCGTGGTTAGAAGGAACGAAACATAAGAGAAGGTGGTCTACGTGCAATATAAAGAATGCAAAATAAAAAATATAAAGTTATAAGAATAACAAATTAGAAAATATGATATGATTATATGCAATGCCTTGATATGTACTGAATCTATGTTTTCAGAAGTTATAAAGACTGTGAAGTACTACCTTTCCACTGGCAAGGCATTGCCTTCAGTCTCCTGAACCTGAACCTGAACCTGAACCTAAACCTGAACCTGAACCAAAGATTCCTCCAGCCATGCCCTTATGAAGGCTGCCTGGGGATCCTGTAGTCAGCTATGTGATCCCCTTCTCTGGGAACCACAAAAACTGCATTTGTACTAAAAAAAAGTGAAAGTGAAACTTGAAAGTGAATTTTCCTTAGTCCCTATTCACTAGGAATGTGTTGCACTGTACTGCTACCTAGGTGCTCAAGTGTGGGAACTACTCCTATCATCCCAGCTGCTGTAATGGTTTTATTAACTGTTGTTTCTGTTCAATACTAATTTCATACTCTTTTACAATTCTTTTACAAAAGGTTAATGTATAGCAAAAAGAGTAGAAAGGTACTACATGCATCCAAAGAAAAACATGAAAATGTGGAGTGAAACGAGGTGGACATTGGATGGACAAAATTCCAGATATAGTACAAAATATATAAACAATGGTTGCATACGTAAAACATGTACAAGGCAGAAACTGTAATGAGGGGGAGCACTGGAATATGTAAAGTAATCATCAAAGATAGACATTGCCAATTCCCCCAATCCATGACAGGAGAAAAGAAAATGCAATGGGAGGCATCCACAAAGAACTAATATGTGTAGTAAACAGTCCAGAGAAGAAAACAAAGAAAAGGAAGAAAGAAAAAAAAGAAGAAAAAATTGAGAGAAAAAAGATCGGAAAAAGGGAACAGCAAAGGTATCCCAGGGGTCAAAAGCTCAGAAATCAGATTTCCAGCAATTGATGGTCAAAACGCAAAGGATGAGAATGTGGAATCCAATGTTGCCAAACTCTGAGGAATGTAACGTGAGAGTCGGTCAATATAGCTGTCAATTTTTCATTAAATACTGTATATTATTTATACGGTGTTTCGCCGCCTCAAAGCGCCTCAAAGCTAAGGACCGGCGACTTCCATGCCCTGGCAATAATGGGCTTGGTCAACATAAATAAATGAGTAGTAAGCTGCCATTTAGTACAATTGGACTATCTGTGGGCTTAAAAAGAAGAGCCTTAAAGAGGTTTCTCCTACAGTAATACTAAAGTCTCATTTTTTTTTACGTTAAAAATAACAAACATGTTATACTTACCTGCTCTGTGCAGTGATTTCGCACAGAGCAGCTCAGATCCTCCTCTTCTCGAGTCCCTCTTTGATGCTCCTGGCCTCTCCCTCCTGTTGGGTGCCCCCACAGCAGGCCACTTACTGTGGGGGCACCTGAGCCGAGCCGCAGCTCCCTGTGTCCAATCAGACACGGAGCCGGGGCCCGGCCCCACCCCCCTTTCTCTCCTCATTGGCTCACTGACTTTGATTGACAGCAGCGGGAGCCAATAGTGCCACGCTGCTGTCTCAGCCAATGAGGACAGCCGAGTCTCTAGTGCAACATCACTGGATCTAGATGGACTTCAGGTAAATATTGTGCATTAGAATGCATTACTATATAAAAACCTTCTGCCTTTACAACCACTTTAAGGTTGGAGTGTAATAATGTATGATGCAAAGTGTAGACCTGAATCCATATTCTGCTTACTCTTGGGCAGTACCACCAAATATGTGCCATTGTTCCCTGCTGTGCACAGCCCAGGAAGCAAGTTGAGGAATAATTAGGAACAAGTTGAGCTAGTTGAACCGGCATGTAGTACCAGCAATATAACACTTTGTACGCATTATCAAAGATGAGGACATTTTTTGTGCATTTGGATATTTCCAAAGTCATGATCCGGCAATCCTGCAGATTCAACTCCATCCCAAGTTCGCTTTCCTATTGTTGCCTATACTGTCGCACAGGAGGTTGTTCAGTAGAGATTATCAAGGGGTAAATCAGGGAAATAAGACCCGGTGAATGGGGGCATAATCGACAAAGACTTTCAAAGGGCTTCAGGTTATTTGGAGTGGATTGGGAGCGAATGAGCCTGGAGAAAAAGTGACAAAGTTGTAGGTAGCGATAATGTTCATGCAAAGGTATCTCATGAGAAGATTGAAGAGTTTCAAAGGTCAAAATTCTGGTGGGCGTGAGAAGAGAGTGAACATTAGTGAAGCCCAGAATGCAGAATGCACTGTGTAGCGGCAATGCCTTGCAGGGCATTCAGGGTGGTGAATAGCCACCGAACTCCTTGCAAATTCCGAAGCTCCCCGAACGAGGCGAACAGCCAATGGTCGTCCCGAACTCATGCTCAGGCAGATTTGTTCCTCCAACTCTACCCAGCGGATTCCATCAAGTGCTTGACGTTTTGTAACAAATCCTACTTCGTCTTTCTTAATAAGTGGAGGCAGAAAGGATTTAAGCCTATTGGCCAGCATTTTAGTTAAAATCTTCAAACCAACGTTAATGAGAGAAATAGGCTGGTAGTTGGTCCAAGTACGGGGATCTTTTTCAAGCTTGGGGATCATAACCATATTAGCTGTAAAAATGGAAGAGGAAAAATCAGCCCCTCTTTTAACTGAGTTATACATTGCAGTAAGATGGGCACAAGGACAACTGCCAACTTTTTATAGTAAGACCTCTTGCACACTTCAGCTTGAAATAACTCAGTACAGCTTTTTTTTACTGAGCTAAAACACAACCCCTTAATTGTAATGTGCCTATGTACACAGGCGCGTAAACAAGCGCTGTGCATTTTTCAGTAAAAAAAATAGAAAATCAACTTTTTTGGTCAGTAATTTATGCCTCATGCGCGCAAATGCTCACAAATAGGGGTGAATGCGCACAAATGTGCGTAAATTCCCATTCACAAAAAGGGTCATAAAGCCACCTGGGCCTGACCGTTTGCCAAGTTTTAGATCTTTAATGCATTGCAAGACTTTGGAAACAGCAATATTATGATCCATGAGATTCGTATGTGCCTGAGAAAGTTTTGGCAAAGGAAGAGTAGCTAAAAGAGTTGTAATAGAGGCAGTATCGGCCTGTACTGAGTCGTATGCTTTTACAATTCTATCTGCATTGTTATTCTGATCAATTGCCAGTCTAGCCTGCAGATTGTTTGTGAAATTCTTACCTCCTTGCTGCAGGGTTCTGCTAGATCTGGTACTCCATTTCACATGTGGTGTTTGGCTTCTCTGTTCACTCATGGGCATCGCCTGCTCCACTGTGGGTTTATATCCTTTTCCCTTCTATGACTTCCTGGGTCACCACCTGTTTGTTTCCCTATATATACACATGCTCAGTGCAGTGCTCCGTGCCTGAGCAACTTCACAGTTCTCTGAGCTCCTAGTTGTTACTATCTGTATAGCCTGTGTCTGACTACCCGTGTACCGATCCTAGCTCCATCTATTGTTGTGCTTTTTGTTTGCTATTGTCTGCCGCCTTCCCTGACCTTGGCTTGTTTCCTGGCTTTCCCTTCAGTCTCCTGTTGTACTCCTGCACTTACTAAGTGGTGTACACATTCCCAGCTGGGCGTACTTGGGGCCCGCAACCTGGTTCCAGCTTGCCGTAGGGCCATCTCCACCATCAGGGGCTGTGGTGAAGAAGCAGGCTGGGGCTTAGACTCAGCGCCTTGGGGTACCCCAAGTTGGTGAACTACAAGGGCTCACTATTACAGACTCTTGACAAGATGTACCAGAGATCTCCAAAGACAAAGTTAACCAATTTTTGGAAAATTGCAGTGACCGAACTACATTATTAAACTACTTTTATTAGCCATCTTGGTTACTGAGGAACACACCCCCCCTACAGACCTCACTCTACTCCCCCCGAATTGTAAAACAGATTGGAGGAGATTAGAGAGTGCCAAATCTGGTGCAGCTGTGCACGGTAGCAAATCCGCTTCTAACTTCAGCTTGTTCAATTAAACTTTGACACAAAAACATGGAAGCTGATTGGTTTTGATGCAGAGCTCCACCAGATTTTGCAGTCTCCAGGTTTAGTAAATCATCTCATTTGTCTACCAACTTTGCAGATTGAAAGCCCCTGTCTGGCATAACCAGGCAATCATGACTTTGGACATAAAATTATATTCTTCACATTGTGTTGTGAGCCCTTCCCTGCTGTTTCTCCACTCCCCATGAACGTGGTGGGGTCACTTCTTCATCAGCACACAACCTGCAAGACTATAGGTGGCTGCAGGACTTGCAATTGTACTTGGTGGGATGGGGTGGGGGAGACAGAATTTGTCAGATACACCCAAGAACAGGGATTGGTCTTCACATCCGAAACCAGTGGGGAAGAAGACTGTGGGAACATGCATCCAAGTTTACACAAAACCAATTTTTTTTTATTTATTTATTTTTAGTTTGGACAGAATATGGAAGGGTTAAAGCACCTATCAGGATTTTTTCGCTGTCTATGCTCACCCTTAAAATGTTTAAATTGTCTCAGTAACAGGAGGTAAGGGAAAATCATCTATATGGGGACCATTATCCTGGTGACAACTGTCTAAGAGAGGATATCTCCCCACTTAATAAAGATCTCCTCCTATTGCTCTATTGCGGCTGTGCCTCTGAGACAGAAACCCTCCACACTTATTAAAAGTTTTTAGGGGGGGGGGGGTATGCAACGTAAAATGTTTTTTTAATGTTTAAATAAGGCTTTAAAGTATATACACTGTTCAAAAAAATGAAAGGAACACTTTAAAAACACATCAGATCTCAATAAGGAAAAATTTCATGCTGGATTATCTATACATAGAAACATAGAAACATAGAATGTGTCGGCAGATAAGAACCATTTGGCCCATCTAGTCTGCCCAATATATCTGAATCCTATGAATAGTCCCTGGCCCTATCTTATATGAAGGATAGCCTTATGCCTATCCCATGCATGCTTAAACTCCTTCACTGTATTTGCAGCTACCACTTCTGCTGGAAGGTTATTCCATGCATCCACTACTCTCTCAGTAAAGTAATACTTCCTCATATTACTTTTAAACCTTTGCCCCTCTAATTTAAAACTGTGTCCTCTTGTGGTAGTTTTTCTTCTTTTAAATATGCTCTCCTCCTTTACCGAGTTGATTCCCTTTATGTATTTAAAAGTTTCTATCATATCCCCTCTGTCTCTTCTTTCTTCCAAGCTATACATGTTAAGGTCCTTTAACCTTTCCTGGTAAGTTTTTTCCTGCAATCCATGTACTAGTTTAGTAGCTCTTCTCTGAACTCTCTCTAGAGTATCTATATCCTTCTGGAGATATGGCCTCCAGTACTGCGCACAATACTCCAAGTGAGGTCTCACCAGTGTTCTGTACAGCGGCATAAGCACTTCTCTCTTTCTACTGCTTATACCTCTCCCTATACATCCAAGCATTCTGCTGGCATTTCGTGCTGCTCTATTACATTGTCTTCCCACCTTTAAGTCTTCTTAAGTCTATACTGATATGGACTGGGTAATGTGTTAGGATCTATACTGGTATGGACTGGGTAATGTGTTAGGATCTATACTGGTATGGACTGGGTAATGTGTTAGGAACAAAAGGATGCCACATTGTTTGATGGAAATGAAAATGATCAACCTACAGAGGGCTGAATTCAAGGACACCCCAAAAATCAAAGTGAAAAAATGATGCAGCAGGCTAGTCCATTTTACTTAAATTTCATTGCAGCAACTCAAAATGGTACTCAGTAGTTTGTATGGCCCCCACGTGCTTGTATGCATGCCTGACAATGTCGGGGCGTGCTCATAATGAGACAACGGATGGTGTCCTGGGGTATTTCCTCCCAGATCTGGACCAGGGCATCACTGAGCTCCTGAACAGACTGAGGTGTAACCTGGTGGTTTCAGATTGACTGAAACATAATGTCCCAGAGGTGTTCTATTGGATTTAGTTCAGTCGAGTGTGGGGGCCATTCAATGGTATCAATTCCTTCATCCTCCAGAAACTGGCCACATACTCTCACCACATGAGGCCATACATTGTCATACATCAGGAGGAAACCAGGACCCACTGCACCAGCATAGGGTCTGACAATGGGTCCAAGGATTTCATCCCGATACCTAATGGCAGTCAGGTTGCCATTGTCTAGCCCTGTAGAGGTCTGTGCGTTCCTCCATGGATATGCCTCCCCAGACCACCACCAAACTGGTCATGCTGAACGATGTTACAGGCAGCATAACGTTCTCCACGGCTTCTCCAGACCCTTTTACGTCTGTCACATGTTCTCAGGGTAAACCTGCTCTCATCTGTGAAAAGCACAAGGCGCCAGTTGCGGATCTGCCAATTCTGGTTTTCAATAGCGAATGCCAATCGAGCTCCACGATGCTGGGCAGTGAGCACAGGGCCCATTAGAGGACATCGGGCCCTCAGGCCACCTTATGAAGTCTGTTTCTGATTGTTTGGTCAGAGATATTCACACCAGTGGCCTGCTGGAGGTCATTTTGTAGGCCTCTGGCAGTGCTCATCCTGTTCCTCCTTGCACAAAGGAGCAGATACCGGTCCTGCTGATGGGTTAAGGACCTTCTACAGCCCCGCCCATCTCTCCTAGAGTAACTGCATGTCTCCTGGAATCTCCTCCATGGTCTTGAGACTGTGGTGGGAGATACAGCAAACCTTCTGGCAATGGCACTTATTTATGTGCCATCCTGGAGGAGTTGGACTGCCTGTGGAACCAGGTATCACCTCATGCTACCAGTAGTGACACTGACCCTAGCCAAATTCAAAACTAGTGAAAAACAGTCAGAAAAGATGAGTAGGGAAAAAAATGTCAGTGGCCTCCACCTGTAAAACCATTCCTATTTTGGAGGGTGTCCCATTGTTACCCATCTAGTGCCCCTGTTGTTAATTTCATTAACACCAAAGCAGCTGAAACTGATTAACAACCCCCTTTGCTACATAGTGAATATAGAGACGAGACTCTGTCATTTGTGGCACCACAGTCAAAAAATAATGCACCAAAAAAATATACAGTATAGGACTTATAAGGTTATTATTCCCATAAAGGAAGAAAAAGTACTCGATGTAATAAAAAAATAGAAAATGTATTATGACAACATGATAAAAAATGTTAAACCCATATAATAGGAAATAGTGTAGTGAAAAATACGCAGCATCTCCCCATAAAGGGGGAATTATGGTTGAACAAAAAAACCTGTTACATGCCCATTATATGCAGAGAACTAGTTCATGAAACACAGAATCTGCGATGATCTCAGATATCCGGGCCAAACTGGAATCTTTTGTGCCATGTGCCAATGGATCACTACGCGTTTCACTTAAAGCTTCTTCAGGAGATCCTATTGGTACTGGGAGCTACAGTATAATTACTATAAGGTTCAAAATACATAAATCCATTTCCACATCATTGGTACATCACATTACATTTTTCAATAAACGTATCATGAATTCTAGAGCAAAGAACAACACGGCGCGATCCCAATCTCGGTAAAGAGTCAATGACCTGACTCTTTACCCATGTGATCAGCTGTGCCCAATCACAGCCGGTCACATGTAAATGAGGAAGTGCCGTTATTCGGCTCTCCTCGCCTCATACTGTCAGTGTGTGTGGCGAGGAGAGCCGATCAGCGGCTCTTCCTCACAGGGGAGACAAAAACAAGCAATCGGGGCACTTATCATCAGTGTCCTGATTACACAAAATGTAAATAAAGGGCCAGTTACTGCCCAGCATCAGTGCCCACGATGCCCACCACCAGTGCCCACAATAAGTGCCCACAATCAGTGCCCATAGTGCTGCCAGTCAGTGCCCATCAGTGCCTGCTCATCTAGGTACTGATGGGCACTGACTGGCAGCACTATGGGCACTGATTGGAGTGGTGCTGCCCATCAGTGTCCATCAGTGCCGCTCATCAGTGCCACCCATCAGTGCCCATCAGTGCCACCCATCAGTGTCCATCAGTGCCACCCGTCAGTGCTCATCAGTGCCGCCCATCAGTGCCGCCTCTCAGTGCCCATCAGTGCCACCTATCAGTGCTCATCAGTGCCACCTATCAGTGCCACTTATCAGTGCCCATCGGTGCGGCATATTAGTGCCTCCTCATCAGTGCCACCTCATCAGTGCCCATAAGTGCCACCACATCAGTGCCCATCAGTGCAGCCTATTAGTGCCCATTCGTGCCACCTCATCAGCGCACATCAGTGAAGGAGAAAAATTTATTTATTTTCAAAATTTACTCACAGAAAATAAGAAAACGTTTTTTTTTTTTCAAAATTTTATGTCTTTTTTATTTGTAAGAAATAAAAAACCCAGAGGTGATGAAATACCACCAAAAGAAAGCTCTATTTGTGGAAAAAAAATGATAAAAATTTCATATGGGTATAGTGTAGCATGACCGCGCAATTGTCATTCAAAGTGTGACAGCGCTGAAAGCTGAAAATTGGCCTGGGCAGGAAGGGGGTAAAGTGCCCTGTAGGCAAGTGGTTAAGAAAATTCAATTTGCATACATTTCGCATGACGGAAGAGTGTGACCAGCTCTCAATGGAGCCGGTTCACACATCTCCAGGGTGGCCACGGAGTGCACTGCAGAAGGGTCCTGTGCGTCTTTGGCTCAGTTTCAGGTCTGAATTCAGGCAAAAATTTGGACCTGATTCACCCCTGAAACAGTGAACAGGGAACGCACTGGACCCAATGATGCGAGCCGCTTTGCAAATAGTATGAACCCAGCCTTGGATAGTGCCCCCTTACAAGATTTTCCCTCTGCCACCCCTTTGTTCTGGTGGAACTCATAATTCTGGATTTACCCTCACTATTATTCCCAGTGAAATTGGTTATCAGGACAATAAAGGTGAATCTCCCACAGACAGCAATAAAAACCCGATAGCGGTTCTAACTCTTCATCACTGTATCCAAATCTAATAGAAAAACATCTTTAGTTATACTTTAACCCCACAAACGAAGCTAATCACACAGCAATTATTAACTAATATGTAAATACCCAATAACTGATAATGCTTAGACATTGACTTTATCATTTTGCAGCATGTCTCTAGTGTCTCTCCTCTTCTTATACGTCAATCCAATTTGCCATGTGCACTCAAATGCACACACTTGCTAGTTATAGATAGTATGTGATGCATAAATATATTATACACTAGATTTACAGTCTACTGATCCTTGACTCATCGAGCAAAGGGTAAGTCTGTTTACTTAGCTTGTACTGTTTTAAAAGAACATTGCTTCATTAACTCTTGAATATGAATAAAATGAAATTTTGTTGGCTAAGCCCATTCTTATATATTTCCGAGCCTCCTAGAGCATACCTCCTTTATTAGTGCTCTTTTAAGATACATTTTAAATTTCTTTCAAAAACCTGTAACACCCATAGATTACAGATGGAGGGAAAACATTCCAAAGTTATCGGAAGGACAATGATTACATCAAGTCAAATCTCAGTCATATTCCAGTACCAAGGGCTGATCAGGGAACACAAACAATACTATTATTTCCAGTCTGCTTATAGGTGATGTAGCACTGTCCCCGTAGGGACTGCTGGATATTAACTCTGCGGGCTCCCCTGGTTACCAACACACGGCTATAAGCAAATGCAATTTTTACATTTCTCTTGGCTCTTCACTTCAATAAACAGTCCAGGGGTATTAGGTTTTTTTGTTGTTTATTTTGTAATGGGGATAGGAGAAGGGAATAGTGGGATACTCCAATTTAACTATTTACAATATCTGAGGACTTCTATCTTCACTACTCCACTTGTAGGTATGGAACAGCCTAGATGAATGGGGTTAAGTCTCTTTTTTTCTCAAGATGACTTGGTGAACAATATCTTATCTTATCTTCAGGAGACTCTCCCTAGCATCCTCTTTCTGATGACACCCGTCCACTGACTATCCTATGAGCAGGGGTGGCCCCCCTCAGGTCAGGCCCCGTGACACGAGTTCCTGTACTCACGATACTGCAACAACATGGTCTCCAGTGTCTCCAATCTCAGTCAGCTTACCTGGACCTCTGGGTCCAGCTCCTCTGGTCCTCAAGACGACCTCATGCAACCTCATGGCACCTCTATAGAGGAGGAGGCAGCCGCCCCTTCCTCCGGGACTCCGCTCTCCAACAAAATACCCTGAGCACATGTGCTCTTGGCTTTTATACAGTATCCCAGCATACACCATGGCAACCTGCTCTCTGCCAATCATCAGGACTGTATCAAAAGCCTATGCACCCATTGGTCAATTTTTCTCCCACTGTCCAACATGCTTCCCTGTTGGACCAGCGTGAAACACTCTCTAGAATGAATATATTGCATACTGAGCACAATGAGCAGACCTCACTAACAGATCCTGCTCTCCAGTAGGCAGAGAACAATATAGATTTACCTGCAGCCTCTCTGGTAAGCAGACAGAGCTCAAAACTATACTTTCTCACTAGCACCTATCTAGGAGGGGGCTACAGTGCCTTTCAGTGATCTGGCTCTCCTGTGTGAGTCAGCAGGAGCTGCAGGGGAGAGGAAGGAGTGCCCATAACGGGTGGGCCACAGGAGCCTATGGGTGATATCACTGCTCAAGGCTTTATCAGCTGTTGTTGAGTGCTCTCTTCTCTCTTCTGCTGACACCACTGGCTGACACAGGGGAACACATGACTGGAGCGGGCTGAATATAGGTAAGTTCTATATGTGCATCTTTTTACAAAGCTTAGTCAACATAGTTCTCGGGGAAGGGGTATTTGTAAGGCTAGTTAGGTTTGAGCTGAGATTAATGATTCCTCTCCATTCACTATTTAATTGATAAGCTAAAAAAGTATTTTTTCAATGGTGCCCAGAGTTTTAACATGAAAAAATATATCCGATCCTGGGTCTGCTTTAAAATACCAGCTTGTATGTTGACTGGCATCTTAACTGGTATCAGTATAAAAGAGGAATCACATGTTTGATGCCCTCCACACTGTACCAATGTCAAGGTCTTACCTTACCCTCCTGTTGGCAGCCATCTTGGACATGTGCAGACTGCTGTCTCTTATAGACTCTGATTGCATCTTCACTTGCCTGCTGCCTTGGCGTAACACAGTGATGAAGCTGCACACCTGACTATATCTATCACCTGATGGGTTGCAGTCCTTGCCCTTGTGTTTATGCTCCAAGTTCTCTGCTAGCAGTCTTCTGTTCTCTGTGTTCCTCCATGTATGACCTGGCTTGGCTGACGAACTCTCCTGGCTCTCGACTCGACATTGGCAGACTACCTCGACATCGACAGACTACCCGCTTCTGGACTTGACCCCAGCTTGGATGACTACCTGCTTCTGAACTTGACCCCGGCTTCCCTGCTTCCACTTCCTCACTCTTGCTGTGCGTTTATTGATGTTTGCTCCAATAAACTGCTTTATTTTACCTGCATCCCAGTGTGGTCTGGTTTGCTGGCACCCTGACAACCAACTTGTGTGCTTGGTGTGCTGTAAGTAAAGTACCTGCCATATGTCAATGTATTCATTTTGTTTTTGTTTTTCAGGTGGATGTGGAGGTCTACTATCTGTTACATAAGTATCTAATGGCCTGGTCCTGAGGAAGAGGAATACCATGAAATGCATTGACAGGCCCTACAATACTGCTATTTTAACCACTTAAGCCCCGGAAGATTTTACCCCCTTCCTGACCAGGGGGTTTTTTGCGATTTTTTACTGCGTGACTTTAACGGACAATTGCGCGGTCGTGCGATGCTGTACCTAGACAAATTTGACGTCCTTTTTTTCCCACAAACAGAGCTTTCTTTTGGTGGTATTTGATCACCTGTGCGCTTTTTACTTTTTGCACTATAAACAAAAAAAGAGCGTAAATTTTGCAAAAATAACAATATTTTTCACATTTTTTATATGAAATTCCCCCCCAAAAAAAATGTAAAAATCTAATTTTTTTAACATTTTTGGCCAATTTGTTTTCTGCTACATATGTTTGTTAAAAAAAATCGCAAAAAGCGTATTTTGATTGGTTTGCGCAAAAGTTATTGCGTTTACTAACTAAGGGAAAGATTTCGGTCATTTCTGGTGGTTTTTTCTAACGCGTAATGGCGGTGATCTGCGATTTTTTTTTGTGGTACTGCGACATCGGACCCTTGACTGACATTTTTGACACTTTTGGGGGTACCAGTGACATTACTGCAGTAATCAGTGCTATACATATGCACTGTTACTGTAAAAATGACACTGGCAGGGAAGGGGTTAACTTTATTGGGGAGGGAGGGGTTATGTGTGTCCCTAGGGGCGTGCTTTTTACTGTGATTGGCTGTGGCTACTAGTGTAGGAACAGTGATCAACGGTCCTACATAGTAGAACCGTATGATCACGGTTTCTACACAGGGGAGAATGACAGGCGGCTTGTTTACATCAGCCGCCTGCCTTTCTCCCTCTCCCCCGACGATCGGCGAGTGACCGGCGGACATCGGGTCCGCCGGTCACACGCACTGACTTCCCTGTGAACGAGCCGCGGCGGGCGCGCCCGCCCGCTATTGGCTCACAAGGAAGTGACAGGCAAGCGACGTAGATCTACGTCACTCTGCCTGGCCGGGGGCTGAACGCCGCAGTAAATAGTCGTGCGGCGGTCGGCAACCGGGTTAAATGAGTGTTTTCATGACTGAACAGATTTTGCGTGTATTCTATGCTAATAACCCCAATGTAGAAAGTTTTATGAGCATGTATTGCTGTTTTTTTTTTATTCTACGATGAGTACAACCTTTAAAAGGTAACTCCACTTTTGTTGAGAAAAAAAACAAAAACAATCCCCTCTGGGTGATCAATGTAAATCGCAAGAATTTTACCATTTTGTTATATTGCAATGCATTTTACAGGAAATGACAGGGGTAGCAGATTGAAAAGGAAAGGGAATTTTTAATAATGTTACCCCATGGCTTGTGTAGCAATTGTACTGTATATGCCAGGGCTCAAAAAATCCCAGACGACAGGTTGCCATGGCGATTAGAAATTGCATTCTGGCGCGTGGGCTCTTTTTTCATCCATCTACATCATTGTCAGGCTTCCACTTGATTATGAAAGAAGGCTACAGCACAGCTCCATTGTTTTGGGAGGGCATCCATGGACGTCCTCCCTGAACCACACCCCCTGCGTTCCCCCTTTCCATCCGGCACACTCTGTGATTGCTGTGTCCTTTGGACACAGCTGATCACAGATCACAGTAAAGAACCTATGACAGCAGCCCTTTCCATGTGATCAGCTGTGTCCAATTACAGCTGATCACAATGTAAACAGACTTGCGGCAGTACTTTCCCCACTTGCTGTCACAGCCTGAGTAAAGCAGAGCCTGTAACAGGCAAGTGTGACAGAGGACATGTACACAGAAAATTAGAGCACTGATCCCCAGTGCCCTGGTTATGAGTGCAGCTCTATCAGTGCCCATCAGTGCTGCATATCAGTGCCTCCTCATCAGTGCCACCTATCAGTGACTATCAGTGCCCCCTTTTCAGTGCTACCAATCAGTGCCGTCTAGCAGTGCCCATGAGTGCCACCTATCAGTGCCCATTAGTGCAGCCTATCAATGCCCATCAGTGCAACCTCATCAGCGCACATCAGTGAAGGAGAAAAATTATTTATTTTCAAAATTTTTACCACCAAAAGAAAGCTCTATTTGTGTGAAAAATATAATACAAATTTCATATGTGTACAGTGTAGCATGACCGTGCAATTGTCATTCAAAGTGTGACAGCACTGAAAGATGAAAATTGGCCTTGGCAGGAAGGAGTTAAAAGTGCCCAGTATTGAAGTGGTTTAATGTGTCATCCCTCCCACATAGCAAGCTAGCTGGCTGGACGGGGAATCGGGAGATTCCGGGTGAAGTTAAGAGGGGGGGAATTAAAACAGTACTTGAGCTACCTATTGGCTGAGGAGATTGCAGGATGCGGCTGCACCACTTCCCACTTCCTTTTTAGCCAATGGATGCACAGGATGTGGTATCCATCACTTCTAACAAGTTATCCCGTGTGGTTCCTGTGTGGTTGAGGCTGTGGGTGGAGTGTCTCTGCAAAGAATCTACAGCAGTGACTGAGGTGAAGAATAACAAGGAGAATCAGTGTTTTGCCCCAACAGTAATTGAAAGCTGCTAGAAATTCTTTCTTTTTTTTCTTTCTTTCTCAGCTGATCACAATGTACACAGACTTGACGGTTATTGGCGGTATTTTCCTCATGTGCTGTCACAGCGCGAGGAAAGCAGAGCCAGATCAGAGCCTCCTTATCATTTCCACCTATCAGTGCCCATCAGTGCAACCTCATGTGCGCACATCAGTAAAGGAGAAAAATGATGTCAAGAGGAGGGACTTAAAGCGGAGTTCTGGCCTCAAATACCTTTTTTAACTAAAAACACTCCTATAATACTAATCCATTGCCCTTTACAGAACCGCTATTCTCATACTTACAAGGTGTGCGGTATTGGATTTTAGTAAAAATCTTACTTTTAAAAACGCTGTCTGGGTGCGGCCATCTTGGATGTGGGCATCTGAAGCCGCAGTGTAATCTGCTGTGTCCTTCTTCCTGATTCCAGGGAGTGTTCTGGGAGTTCTTCCTGATTCCAGCCTCCTGGGAGTGATGACAAACAGCTCCCAGGATGCAATGCAAAGGCAGAAGTGATGTCGGTGGCAGTGGCCACAGAGGGGGGAGAAGGAGGAAGTATAATCAAAAATGCCCTGAAAATAAGGTAAGGGACCCCCGAAAAAAATTGAAAATGCCCAATTGTTGATCAGCATAGCGAGCACTCCAGGAATCACTAAAGTTGCAAAATAGGCCAGAACTCCGCTTTAAGAGTACTTTAGCTACCTATTGGCTAAGGAGGTAGCAGGAGGCGGGCTGCACCGCCTCCCACTTCCTCTCATTTAATGGATACACAGGATGTGGTGTCAATCACTTCAAACAAGTTATTCCGTGGGCTTCCTGGTTTGTTGCGGCTGTGGTAGAGCGGCACCGGAAAGAATCTGCAGCAGTGATTGAGGTAAGGAATAAAAAGAAGAGATTGTTTTGTTTGCCCCGACAGTAATTGAAAGCTGCTAGAATTTTTCTTTCTGTCTTTCTTTCTTTCTTTCCCCCTGGTTACCTTATAATATTCCTCCACAAAACTGCCCAAGGCCAAAAGGATCCTCTTGTCCAGCCTCACCCTCCAATTAATGGCATACACGGTCCATGGCGCCTAGTACTTGTAGATCTATTTCTGTTTTCTGTGCAGAGACATGCCGGATAGCACAAAAGCTCACTCAACACCCTAACACAAACACCAGCCATCCTAGGGATACCACTGCACATGCGCAAAAGACGCAGATGGCCACAGCTTCAATGGTTCCATGGCTCGGCCATTCACCGTCAAGGAGGTGGGCCATCAACCACAAACATTCTGAGAGATGGATACAACGTGGATTGGTTACATGGCTTCTGTTCCCTTACGCTCGTTTGACATGCCATCCAGGGTACAGAGGGGGGGGCTCCAGGTCCGTTTCATGCCTCGTTTTGGCGTGAGGTAAAAAAAAGAGTCGGGAATGGAAATGGAGCCTGGGCTGCTCAGTCTAAAATGCCCAGGCCTATTTTTTGTCCCAGTCTGGGCCTGGCACCAGGCGGGAGTAATTCATGCAGTTCTGGGGGCCGGGCAACTGATCCTAAGTTTTTTAGCTGGCTCCCAGGGCCATCTTTTCGAATGGGCACGCCCGGCAGTTGCCCGGGGGCCCCACTTGCCAAGGGGCCCCACACACAGGGTGGCAATATTCACACTGATCTGTCCCCCCGCCAGACCAGATTAGTTTAAATGGTGGTCTAGGGCACCCCCCCCCCTTGTCCGCCGGGAGCTAGCGCCGGCTGCTTTGGTTTGGTTCTGAGTCTCCGCTACACTGGTTGCTAGGAAGGCCAGCCGACTGGCATCTAGCAACCAGTGACGTTCTGAGGAGGATCTATCATGCACAGAGGAGGAGGATCATTCTTGTCGGCTCGTCCTCCTCTCCTCCACGCCTAGAAGAATGTCTCCACCCATCTACTCCCTTCATGTGCTGTGCGGTCAGTGGAAGGTAATCAGACTGCTGCAGGCTGCTTGATTTTTTTCCTCTCTATCTCTCCATCGACTGTCTGTGCCATCCTTTTCCTGCCATATACATCCTTTGTGTGCCATCCTCTGTGTGCCATGTACATCCTCTGTGTGCCACCCTCTGTGTGCCATGTACATCCTTTGTGTGCCATCCTCTGTGTGCCATCCTTTTCCTTCCATATACATCCTTTGTGTGCCATCCTCTGTGTGCCATGTACATCCTCTGTGTGCCACCCTCTGTGTGCCATGTACATCCTTTGTGTGCCATCCTCTGTGTGCCAGGTACATCCTCTGTGTGCCACCCTCTGTGTGCCATCCTCTGTATGCCATGTACATCCTCTGTGTGCCATCCTCTGTTTGCCATGTACATCCTCTGTGTGCCATGTACATCCTCTGTGTGCCATCCTCTGTGTGCCATGTACATCCTCTGTGTGCCATCCACTGTGGCCTATCCTCTGTGTGCCACCCTCTGTGTGCCATGTACATCCTCTGTGTGCCATCCTCTTTGTGCCATGTACATCCTCTGTGTGCCATGTACATCCTCTGTGTGCCATGTACATCCTCTGTGTGCCACTCTCTGTGTGCCATCCTCTGTGTGCCATGTACATCCTCTGTGTGCCATCCACTGTGGCCCATCCTCTGTGTGCCACCCTCTGTGTGCCATGTACATCCTCTGTGTGCCATGTACATCCTCTGTGTGCCATCCTCTTTGTGCCATGTACATCCTCTGTGTGCTATCCTATATCTGTCCTGTACATCCTCTGTGTGCCGTCCTCTGTGTGCCATCATATACCTGTCATGTACATCCTCTTGTGTGCCATCCTATACCTCCCATGTACATTCTGTGCCATGTGCCCTCCTGTACCTGTCCTGTAAGTCATCTCACTGTGCCATCCTATATCTGTTATGTACATCCTCTGTATGCCATCCTATATCTACCATGTACATCCGCTGTCTCTGCCATCCTATACCTGCCATGTACATCCTCTATGTGCTTCTCTCTCTCTCTCTCGTTGTGTTAATGTTTAAACACTGATTTTGTTGGAGGTACCAATAAATATTGCCTTATCGATAATTAGCATTTTTATTCTCGTAGGTGATTTTGTAGGCAGGGCCCCAGTGCACTGCATTGCCCAGGGGCCTATAAGGCTCTTAAGATAGCACTGCTGGCTCCTAGATTCAAAGCACATTTGTCCATCTTTGGTACATTCTATATTATTATTTTTTATTTGTTATATTATTTTCCATGAAAATGGACTTACCATTTAATTCCAAAGTCCCTTTATACAGCAACCTATATATCGTAGGTGAAGGGCCCACAGTTGTGCAGCAATCTTATTCAATTTAAGAAGCAGGTTTAAGGTATAATGTACACATATAGTTAGCTTATTCACTTATTACAAGAAAGATTTAGAATATTTCCCAAGAAATATATCAATTTAACTTTTTATAAAAAGGTCCCGCAATCTCAAAGTTTACAGAAAACATTTAAGTCTTTTGCAATCTGTAGAAGATAATTTTTAAACCAGACCAGATCACAATATCAAGATGTTACCTTCTAAAGTATCTTCATATCTAGGCGGTGTGATACCAGGGTAGTTTTATTGCTTGCAATGTCTTTATCTTGACTGACCTTGTCCTTGTGTGGAACAGAACAAATTCTTGTTTTATAACATTATCAGATTTATCTCTGTATGCATCGCCTTGCTTTTATTTAACTTTTGAACAGAGATATTTCAGCTGGTGGTGTGATCATGTGATGAAAAAAAAAATTGTGCATATTGATAACAGAATTAGGAAATCAAAGATTCATTATTTTCTTCCCCCTGAATGTTTTTACACAGATCTGTCTTATCTGTAGAAATTTAGCAATCATGATTTATGAATTGTATACTTTGCTTGAAGTTTAGATAAATATTTGTGGAGGAGTGTCACCCTCTAGTGTGCTCTACTAGTTGTGGCAAAGTAGGAAAATTTTCCTGACTCATGTTACAGCCTGTGAGTCCTATTGGGTCGTGGTTCACTAGAGTTCAGGGTTGGATGACTCATCCTGGCAGATCTCTGGTGCCTCCCTCTGGTGTCTGGAAGGTTGGAAAACCTTTTAGAAATAGAGGGTGGGGGTTAGGAGCTGCCATAAATATTTATGGGGCCTCTGCCAATCCCCAGGTGTGGGCTGGCAGGGGGCAGAGACAACCCCATAAATAGCATTAGGCCATTCCAGCCGTGGAGTCAGGTGGAAGATGGAGATGGAGTACCGAGGAGAGGCTGTCGGTGGCCCTTGAGGGAACCCCCTGCCAGCTGAAGGCTCGGGATAGCTGGCCTGCAAGGATCCCACCACAGGAGGCATTTGGAGGAGAATCTTCAGGAGAGGCAGTGGGGCAGAGCAAAGACAGACAGGGGAGTAGATATCAGCACTGAACAGGGACAACACAAGGGGAGAGACTGTCAGCTGTAACAGTGCTCTCTGAAGACAGCAGTGGGCTTAGTCTTCAGCTTTGCCATGGGGAATCTCCATGGAAGTGTGCTAGTCGGGCAGGACTGGGGCAGAAAGTCAGTCAGGAGGACTAAGTGGAAGATCAGCCAGGAGTGGCTGGTGGCAGCCAGGTGGGCTAGTATTTTTCTGCAAGTGGAACTGTGATCAGTGGCCACAGGGAAGGAGCAATGTCATGCTGCTTTCTAACTCCACGACTTTGTCAAGGTACTGAGAGTTCCTGCCTGTAATAGGTCTTTGCTGCAGTGTTAATTTCGTCGACTAAAACCGTCTAAAACGTTTTCGTCGACTAACACAATTCAGATGACTAAAATACGACTAAAACTAAAATGGCATTTTAGTCTTAAAACTAAAATACGACTAAAACTAAAATGGCATTTTAGTCAAAAGACTATAACTAAAACTAAATCGAAATTTGCTGCCAAAAATTAACACTGGTGCATGCTCAAAGCATAAATAATAACATATTAGATTTTTCACTCCAGGACCAGCAGTAGTATATAATGAGTTTGGAAATTGTAGAGAAATGCTTAAATAATGCATTACAAGGTACAATTGAACTACACCCATTTGATTATAGATGACTAAAATGAGTTTTAGTCGACTAAAATGTAGGGCGTTTTAGTCGACTAAAATATACTGGAGTTTTAGTCAACTAAATACGACTAAAACTAAAACACTTGCAGAAGACTAAAATAGGACTAAAACTAAAATGCCATTTTAGTCCTAAGACTAAGACTAAAACTAAATTGAAATTTGCTGCCAAAATTAACACTGCTTTGCTGAGATAACTAAAAACTGTTAGTTCTCTGAAGAGTAAGCAGCAGGAGCTTTGCTGAGAAAACCAAGTTTGCACAGGAGGAAGGGAAAGTAGACTTTTATAAATAGGGAGGATTGTCCCTTTTGTTCAGAGATCTGGACATTTTTCAAGTTGGGCATCCTGTAATTCCCTACCCTACCCAAGTTATCAACCACTAATAAAACTTTAAAAACAAGCCAAGAACTGATTTCTGCGTTGGAGTGCATGAAGGAAATGCTGTGTGGCTGGCTGTGCAGCAGTGGGGACCTGGCACACAGATATTATGCAAACCAAAAAAAGTTCAAATCTGTATGCCTGACTTTCAAATGAGTAACAAAGTAAGAAAAAAAAGTACTATAATTCAACCACCACCTCTAAGGACTGGTAATCGGCAATACTGTATAAACAATTTTTGTTTTTGATTTTAGCAGTGTAGCACTGCCCCCTAGAGGGCTGATGGATATTACACTTTAGGGATTCCCCTGGGTTACCCATAGCAACTTTTTTCAGAAACGTAACACTTTAAGTCCTTGGCTCGGTCAAAGATCAATCCAGGGGATGTTGTTTTTGTGGTTTTATGGAAATTGGGATGGGAGAAGGGATGAGTGGGATACTCCAACTGTTAACAATTCACAAAGCTGAATTCATCCTGCCACTTGAATAAAGAGGAGGTAAGTGTTTCTATAGTATGTCTCTTCAGGGTATTCCCCTAGTACCCCCTTTCTCTCTGGGCTAGCTGACACCCATCCACTGACTACACTACTGGAGTGGTCCCCTTCCTGGGCAGACCCTTGGCAAGATCCTCTGTACTCAATATACTGTTTTTCCTAGAGTCTTGCAGTACCCCAACTCCTCAGTCAGCTCTCCTTGACTTCTGGGTTTCAGCCTCACACCACCGGTACACCAGGCCGACTGCCTGTGACCACCATCAACTGCTGCAGCCGCCACCCGCCAAAGACCTCTACTTCATGTGCCTCTGGCTTTTTATACCCTGTCCCATAATGCACCACTTTCTGTGCCAACCCCTGGGACAGTACCAAAAGCCTGGGTGTCATTGGTCAGGTTTCCTTCAGCATCCAACGTGCCCCCCCCCCCTCATTGGATCAGCTGGGGACACTCCCTGAGACCAGATTATACACACACTGGGCACACTGAGCAGACCCAACTACCAATCCTGCTACCTGATAAGCAGAGTGATAGATATTTTGCCTACTGCTCTTCTGGTAAGCAGAGAGAGACAAAACTACACTCTCTTACCTAGCACCTGACTAGGAGGGTGCTACAGCAGATTAGGAATTGCAGACTCTAACCCCTTGGAATCACTCACAACTACATAAATATTCCCACCCAATCCTACCAGGTCTGCATATATAAACTAGACCAGGAGGGGGAGCCCTCCACACAATTCAATATTCTACAAACCCAAAGAAAAATGAATTTAGGACCTTACCCCTGTTTTTATGCAATCATTTTTTAAAAACGCATGACACAAACTCCATGACAGCACCCAATTGATGAAAGAACCTGTGATGCCCTTATTAACTAGATTAAAAATATCCAAACCGACACAAGCAAACAAAAAGCGTTAAAAAGCTACCTAAACCAAAGCTCCACCTATTAGGATGGTTTCAATAGGTCTTCATAATGCTTTTTCAAATTCTTTGTTGATATAAAAGAATAAAGCATCCATCAAAACAATGTACAACAGAATAGGTAGAAAATCTCTTATAATACAAAGGCGATTTAAAGCAGCATGGTAGGTAACAAAGTGAGATACAGAAATGCAAGATATTCTGACACCACTAAAACCCACATTCATTTTTCACTTTCAAAAACGAGGCGGTATCTGTAGACAATATGTCAAGAGTTTGCTCGGGTGGACACTTCAGTTTTTTAGAGGAAAAGGAACAAGAAAATAAAGGACGATTATGGGCACCAAAACAAAGTAAAAACATAAACAAAGAACGAATAAAAAGGAGGTGGGAGGGGAACCAGGGTGATGGGATGCATGCATGCATTGACGATGATGAAGTTGTAACTGATGGAGCTGTAACTTCCTCCACCCGACGCATTTCAGTGCTTCCAACCGATGACACCTTACTACACAAAATCCTGATAACAACTAGTTTCCAGGGAATTCAATACTTGAATCAAACCTGAGCACATTTATTATAGTCTTAGATTTTCAAGCATGGAGCCTTTCAGGTCTCAGTGACACCTGTTTTCCACACTTGTGGCTGTTTTACCACAAAAAAATTCTAAAATTCTAAAATTACAACTCCCCGCCATTGTTTTCCTATGAACAAGCCTCATATAGGGTGTCAAAAATTGGGTGGACAAGTAAAAGGTTCAGATTTTGTTTTTAAGAGGATACATGTAAAGTCTACGTGCAATGCCATGTGATTGACTTTAAGTGACACCTCCCATACCCCTGATGAAGGAGAGTTTTTGCTCTCTGAAACGCATCGGGTGGAGGAAGTTACAACTTCATCATTGCATCCTTCACAGTTGGTGTATTTGCAGTCCATCGTAATATATATACATTGTGTCGTGTGAAAATTGTCATGTATTTTTTGTATATGTAATAACCAATTTTTTAACATGTATCAATAAAATATATAATTTTTTTATAAACATTTTTTCATTTGATTTATCAAACATAAAAGTGCCTAAAAAGTCCCAATATTTAGGGGAAACAATTTTGTATAGTTCATGAGGGATGTGGCACAGGCAGAGTCTAACCACTAGTATTTTGATGTTGTAGTATATTGTTCTCTCCTGTTTGGGTGGTAAGCACTAGGTCTTCCATGACATTGATACTCCTGACTTTATTAACCACTTAAGCCCCGGAAGATTTTACCCCCTTCCTGACCAGGCCCTATTTTGCGATTCGGCACTGCGTGACTTTAACGGACAATTGCGCGGTCGTGCGACGCTGTACCTAAATGAATTTGACGTCCTTTTTTTCCCACAAACAGAGCTTTCTTTTGGTGGTATTTGATCACCTGTGTGATTTTTGATCATGCGCTATAAACAAAAAAATAGCAACAATTTTTTAAAAATAACAATATTTTTCACAATTTTTATATGAAATTCCCCCCCCAAAAAAAGTAAAAATCAAATTTTTTTAACATTTTCGGCCAATTTGTTTTATGCTTCATATGTTTGGTAAAAAAAAAATCGCAAAAAGCGTATTTTGATTGGTTTGCGCAAAGTTATTGCGTTTACTAACTAAGGGAAAGATTTTTGTCATTTTTGTTGTTTTTTTTTTTTACGAGTAATGGCGGCAATCTGAATTTTTTTTTGCGGGACTGCGACATTGCAGCAGACAGATTGGACCCTTGACTGACATTTTGACACTTTTGGGGTTACCAGTGACATTACTACAGTAATCAGTGCTATACATATGCACTGTTACTGTAAAAATGACGCTGGCAGTGAAGGGGTTAACTTTTTTGAGAGGGAGGGGTTAAGTGTGTCCCTAGGGGTGTGTTTCTAACTGTGATTGGATGTGGCTTGAGGTGTAGGAACAGTGATCAACGGTCCTACATAGCAGAACCGTATGATCTCCATTCTTACACAGGGAAGAATGACAGGCAGCTTTGTTTACATTAGCCGCCTGCCTTTCTCCCGCTGTAACGGACAATCGCGAGTGCCCGGCGGACATCGGGTCCGCCGGGCACACGCGCGGGGGGGGGGGGGGGTCCGTGAGCGAGCGGGAGAGCGCCTCTGGCGGCGCTTGCTCGCTCCCTAGAGCCTCACAGGCGAGCGACGTGGTCCTACGTCGCTTTACCTGTGAGGGGCTGACCGCCGCCGTAAATAATCGTGCGGCGGTCGGCAAGTGGTTAAGCCACATAGCAATGGGAGGAAGGTTAGGGTCTTTCCAAAACAAGGTAATACACACTTTGGCGGCATTATTCAAGTGACAGAGTACTGATTTCTTGTAAATTTGAAGGGGGATTGGTGAGCTGTGGTGAAGGAAGAAGGCAGGATCCTATGGTATTGGGAAGTCGGTGAATTGTTAAGAGATCCTCTGCACCTCTGACCAAGGCTGTTTAAGTTTCGGACAAGACCAAAAAAATGTGAAGTAAGTTTCCCTTTTCCTATCGGCATCTCCAGCAACAATCCGATGCCTTCGGGAAGAATTTACATAGAGCCAACAGGGTGAGGTATCAATGCGTCAGGACCGGCCTTTGGGGTGTGCGAGCTGTGCGGCCGCACAGGGCGCCATGGGCAACAGGGGCGCCGTGCAGCCATCACAGCTCGCAGCAGTCAGTAACTCACAGCCAGGACGAGTTACAGTAGGGCGGTCTGAAGATGGGGCTGGCTGAAGATCAATGCAACCGAAAAAAAAAATGTCCGCGGCCGACCTGACAGGTACACTGCGCATGCACCGCTCAGGAAATCCCGTACACGCTCGGCTATTCTCGGGCAGACGGCGCATGCACAGTGATGTGTTGGTGCCGGGAGGCACCATTTTTAAATGAAAGGCGCCTCACCAAATGGTAAGTGAGACCCCTCCGCAGCCCCTGCATCTCCTCAGGAGATGCAGTGCTGCAGGCATGGTACAGGAGATTCTCCAGGAGAATCTCCTGTACCATGCCCGCAGCACTGCATCTCTCGTATCATGCCCACAGCCCTGCATCATGCCCGCAGCCCTGCATCTCCTACATGCCTGCAGCTCCTGCATCTCCTGCACTATGCCTGCAGCCCCTGCATCTCCTGCACCATGCTTGCGGTCCCTGCATCTCCTGCACCATGCCCGCAGCCTCTGCATCTCCTGCACCATTCCCGCAGCCCCTGCATCTCCTGCACCATTCCCGCAGCCTCTGCATCTCCTGCACCATTCCCGCAGCCCCTGCATCTCCTGCACCATGCCCACAGCCCCTGCATCTCTCTCATTTGTTACAAATGTTTTTTTCCTCTTTGTGCATGTTTAGGTGACCGAGGGGCGAGGGGTGAGGATGGGGGGAGGGGTTCCACAAGATTAGCTTGCACAAGGCGCCTGAACACCTAAGGCCGGCCCTGCAACGCGTTAATTTGTAATTGAATTCCTGAGTATGCGTAGGTCTATATATTCCATATCAATCTTGTATATATTGTAATGTTTGGGGGGGATCAGCTGGATCGCAGGACACAGGCGTTGCAACCAAAGAAATGTTTATTAACTTAAACAGGCTTCATAGCAGCAAAAGAAACACAACAAGGAAAAGACAGTCTCACCGACTTGAAGAGTTCAGAGCTGCTTTTGCAGTCAAACAGTCCCAACTTTTGAAGAGGGTAGCTTCCCCTGGCAATAGGCTCCCAGTCAGCACACTGACATGCACCTTCTCGGCTGTACAAAAGTCCACATTCACCATCCACAGTCTCCTCTATGCTCCACCACACCCAATCTACAACTTCCTGTCCTTCTTAAACCCACTTCCTCTGATTAATGAGTTAACCCCTTTTGCTCCCTTAAAGGGCCCAGAGCCCAAACAGAGGGGAAATATAGCGTCCTTCAAGGACCCACCCTCTACGACCTGTACATATCCCCCCCCCTCTGCCCCAACGCCAAGGAGGTGGAGGCAACAGTGGAGCTAAGACAATGGGCTCGAGAGAGGGCATCTGCATTTTGATGCTGTCTCCCGGGCCTGTGCTCCACTACAAATTTAAATTCCTGGAGTGCCAGGAACCAACGGGTAATCCTGGCATTAGTCCCTTTACTTTGTCTCATCCATGTTAAAGGAGAATGGTCCGAAATCAGCCTAAATTTCCTCCCCAAGAGATAATACCTGAGGGATTCTAAGGCCCACTTAATGGCCAAACACTCTCGCTCAACTATCGCATAGTTTTTCTCCGCTGGTGTCAGCTTCCTACTGAGGAAGACTACCGGGTGCTCCTCACCCTGAACAACCTGTGACAGGACTGCTCCTAACCCTGTATCTGAAGCGTCAGTCTGGACAATGAATTCTCTTGAAAAGTTTGGCGCTATCAGGACAGGGTGTTGGCACAGTGCTGACTTAAGCTCCAAAAAAGCCCTTTCAGCGTCTGCATTCCACTCAATCATGACCGACTTCCGACCCTTAGTCAGATCGGTCAGTGGAGCCGCCAATGTGGCAAAGTTGGGTACAAACCTCCTGTAGTATCCCACTATGCCCAGGAATGCACGTACCTGCTTCTTTGTTAGGGGGCGGGGCCAGTTCTGTATCGCCTCTACCTTGTTGACCTGAGGTTTTACCAGCCCTCTACCTACGATATACCCCAGGTATTTCACCTCCTCCATTCCCAACGCACATTTTTCTGGATTCACTGTGAACCCCTCCTTCGAAAGGGAGTCCAGCACTGCCTGGACTTTAGGCAAGTGTGATTCCCAGTCTCTGCTAAAAATGACTATGTCATCCAAATATACGGAGGCATACTCTCGATGAGGTCGTAAAACCCTATCCATTGCTCGCTGGAAGGTGGCTGGAGCAGTTTGTAGTCCAAAAGGCATTCTTTTGTACTGAAAACTCCCCTCTGGGGTAGAAAAAGCAGTTTTCTCTCTGGCAGCCTTAGTCAGGGGGATTTGCCAATACCCCTTAGTAAGGTCTAAGGTGGTGATATACCTGGCTGGGCCTAGTCTCTCGATAAGCTCATCCACCCGGGGCATAGGGTAGGCATCAAACTTTGAAACTTCATTAAGTTTACGGAAATCATTGCAGAACCGCAGAGTCCCATTGGGCTTTGGTACCAACACAATTGGGCTTGACCACTCACTCTGCGATTCTTCAATAACATCCAGGTCTAACATCTTCTTTACTTCCTCTGAAACGGCCTTTCTCTGAGCTTCCGGGATACGGTACGGCCGGACACAAACTTTGACCCCTGGTTCCGTGATAACATCATGCTCGATAACCGTAGTAAGACCTGGCAAGTCTGAAAATTTTTCTTTATTTCTCTGCAAGAACTCCTTTGCTTGCTGACTTTGGATTTTAGACAGTGTATTTGCTACTTGGACACTCTCCACACCAACCTGAGGTTCAAGTCTTACACCAGCCAGGGAGGTCACCGGTTCCCTGTCCATCCAGGGCTTTAACAAGTTTACGTGATATATTTGATACGGCTTCCTCTTGCCTGGTTGGTGGACTCTATAATTTACCTCCCCTATTTTTTCCACAATTTCAAAGGGACCTTGCCATCTGGCCAAGAACTTACTTTCCACAGTGGGAATCAGTATCGCCACTCGATCCCCCACTTGGAAGTGCCTTATTTTAGCGGCCCTATTATATACCCTCCGTTGAGCCTCCTGGGCTGTTTGCAAATGTTCCTTGACCAGGGGCATCACACTCATGATCCTTTCCTGCATTTGGGAGACATATTCAAGAACACTCTTATGCTGAATAGGTTCACTTTCCCATTCCTCTTTAACAAAATCAAGCAATCCACGAGGTCTCCGCCCATACACCAACTCAAAGGGTGAAAACCCCGTGGAGGCCTGAGGCACTTCCCGAATAGCAAATAGGAGAGCTGGTAACAGGCAGTCCCAGTCTTTCCCATCTCTTTGTACCACTCTCTTGAGCATTGACTTCAGAGTCTTATTAAAGCGCTCTACCAAGCCGTCTGTTTGGGGATGGTATACTGATGTGCGCAGCTGTTTAATCCGAAACAGCTTGCACACATCGGCCATAACCCTCGACATAAACGGAGTGCCCTGGTCCGTGAGGATTTCCATCCGAGCGGCTGCAGTTGGCCGAACCGGCCGAGACGTGCTGGGGCCTTGGCGCTTGGTAGGGCCAAGAAGATCCTCCACTACCGTATATCGTTCCACCATCTCAACAAGGTGGTTCACTGTTGTGGGGTCTCCATGGCTGACCCATCGTTGAAGGTCATCTGGCAGGGACCTCAGGTATCGGTCCAACACAACTCGTTCCACAATTTGGAGGCCAGACAACACCTCGGGCTGCAGCCATTTTTTTACCAGTTGCACCAGGTCATGCATTTGGGACCTTGGTGGCCGGTCTGGACAATATTTCCACTGGTGCACTCGTTGGGCCCGAACAGCCGTAGTTACCCCCAGACGAGCCAAAATTTCTGCCTTTAATCGTTCATAGACTTTCGCTTCTTCAGGTGGTAGATCAAAGTAGGCCTTTTGAGGATCTCCGGTGAGGAAAGGAGCAATGAGACCGGCCCACTGGTCCTGGGGCCACCCTTCTCTCTCTGCCGTCCTCTCAAACGTAGCAAGGAATGCCTCTACATCATCACTCAGAGACAGCTTCTGCAGGAAATGACTGGCCCTCACCGTCACCTGGTTGCTAGGGGTAACCGCTGCCTGTTCATGACTCTGGGAAAGGTGCTGTACTACCTCTTGTAAGGCCTTCACCTGAGTCTGTATAGCTCCTTGCTGGGCGGCCAGCTGGGTTACCAACAGGTGAGTACTTTCTTGTTGCTGAGCCAGAGCCTCTTTGTGGTGAGCTTGTTGTACCTCCAGCTGGGTTGCTAAGCGCTGATTAGCTTCCTCATCACGAGTTTGCGCTTGCATATTAGCCAGGGATAACTGTTTAATTAGCTCCTCCATTGTTTCAGCTTTTAGTGCGGCTTTAACCCAGGACATAAGTCAAGTGTACTGTCCCTTTAAATGTCAGTTTCAGTCCAATGCAAAAAAAAAAAAAAAATTTTTTTTTTTCTTCTTGTGCCTGTTACTCAGTCCTGCCCGCATCCGAGCACCACTTGTAATGTTTGGGGGGATCAGCTGGATCGCAGGACACAGGCGTTGCAACCAAAGAAATGTTTATTAACTTAAACAGGCTTCATAGCAGCAAAAGAAACACAACAAGGAAAAGACAGTCTCACCGACTTGAAGAGTTCAGAGCTGCTTTTGCAGTCAAACAGTCCCAACTTTTGAAGAGGGTAGCTTCCCCTGGCAATAGGCTCCCAGTCAGCACACTGACATGCACCTTCTCGGCTGTACAAAAGTCCACAGTTCACCATCCACAGTCTCCTCTATGCTCCACCACACCCAATCTACAACTTCCTGTCCTTCTTAAACCCACTTCCTCTGATTAATGAGTTAACCCCTTTTGCTCCCTTAAAGGGCCCAGAGCCCAAACAGAGGGGAAATATAGCGTCCTTCAAGGACCCACCCTCTACGACCTGTACAATATGTATATCAATATGTATTATATTGGTGGACACCAAAGAAACGACTTTTTTGGAAAATTTATTTTTATTGAAAAATTGAGATGTATAAGTACAAAACATAGCCTTTGGACATTCCCCGGCTAATACATAAAACAAGAAATAACACACCTTCCATACATCTCGTTCTGCCATTCTCTTATATAATCACTTCAAGGGTTGATGAGTTATAAGGAGATTTCTGTTCCCTCTCAACCATCAGGATAATGTATTGGAAGAATATTTACTCGTGTTTGAATCTTACCTGAACAAATGTAATGTGAGTCCCTGCAGAGGAATACATTTGTTCATATAAGACATGTGGTTTATGGGACTGCAGGTATTTAAAAAGCAGGGACCTCTTCAGGAAAGTAACTTTATGTCCAGAGTTGTATAAAGTACTCGAAACCCATACTTGAGTAAAAGTACAAGTGCTCGATCAAAAAGTGACTTGAGTAGAAGTGGAAGTGCTCGATCAAAAAGTGACTTGAGTAGAAGTACTAAAGTATTCAACATTTTTTGTACTTGAGTATTGCAAGTAGTTTTTTTAAAAATGTTGCTACTCAAGTACTGAAAGTAAAAGTACCAGTAGTTTTGAAAAAAAAATTGCTACTCAAGTACTGAAAGTAAAAGTACAAGTACTGTGTTATGTAGTTATTAAAGAAAGAAGTCAAAAGTTTGAACATCATATTGTTTTTTATTATTTCAAATGCAGCTTTTATTTATACATACAGTAGCATTTATTTTCGTATGCGCTGATAATACACGTTTTGAGCTTCATGAAACCTGCCATCTACTGTTCTGGCAGTGGTAATTTTTATAATAGTAATGAGTAACTATGCAGCACAAAAAAAAAAATATCGGAGTAGAAATATTGAAATCATTGAAAAAATGTAGTGAAGTAAAAGTGGAAGTAGGAGAAAAAAAATTCTACTCTAGGAAAGTACAGATACCGCCTTTCCGTACTTAAGTACAGTAGTGAAGTAGTTCTACTTAGTTACTATACATCTCTGTTTATGTCCATGGTTGTTTTAGCAGACCAAGAAGCTCCAGGGGGAGCCACACAGGATAAACTCCAGTAATGCGGAAGCAGAGAAGGACAGGAGACCAACACGCACCCGCTTGAGGATGTACAAGAAACTGGAAGGGAGGTAGCAGATCAGGAGGAGAAGCAGATTGCAGATCCGGAGCAGGTGTATGATTAACAAGACTGAAAAAACTGCTTAGCATTCTCCAAAAACTAGCCAAGGCAGTTTAAATCCCTAAATATGGCTAAAAAGCAGCGCTTGCAATGATTAAGGTATAAATAATATGATATAAATAAATGACATCAATTCATATACAATATGAACCATAAAGTGTAATGGTGCTAAATACAACCTAAATCATAAATATGTGCATAAAGTGCTATTGTGCTAAATGCAAATATATTTAAATGCAATAATTTCAAAAAGGTGCTCAAATAAAAGTGCAAAGGTGCAAATGGTACTCAATGTCCACAATAATATGACCCAAATGATTGGTCTCTTTTCCAAGTGCAATCTTGCTCATTTAAGGTGCTAAATGCCAAAGGTGCTGTGGTGCTCCACGCAGTGTAATGCCCCGTACACACGTGCAGATTATCTGAAGACTTTTGTCTTCAGATTTACCTTTTCTATGTAGTGCAAGGGCCTGCCGGATTGCATACAAATTGTTTAAGTGTTTAGGTTTGACCTCATATTATATGGTTCTGAACAAAAGGGGGGCTAGCAAACTCGAACTGTAAATGTCACCTAGCAAAGCAGAGGACAACTCTGACTGAAGGAAGAACAAGCTGGAGGAGGATGCACAACCTTACCCATTCTCAGCATATAGAAGGCCATAGGGAGATGCAAAAGGAGACATCCAGGCAGTCCTGCAAGGTGACCGTGTGGGTTGAGGATGACGGGCATCAGGTCAGAGAAGTCCGCCTGCGTATCTCCATTTTAGGAGATCAGCACTGCTCCGTACCTTGTAACAGTGTTATATCTTAAGCAACCTTGAAAACTGATAATGAGGGACCATGGAACGGTAACAACTGCCATGGGCACAACTTGGAAGTTGGGCGCAAGGATTACTATAGGGTAAGGAGCCCGGTGTCAGCCTTGTCAGGGGAATCGAAAAACTTCACCGATCCACCATGTTGGACCAGCAGGTGACTTGGGTAAAGCATGGAGTATTTAATATCCTGTTCATGAAGTCGTCTTCTGACATCTTTGAAGGTCTTGCGACACCTTTGCAATTCCGCTGAGAAACCAGGATAAAGATACACCGCCGTATGCTCATATGAGAGGGTGGGATGCTTGTGGGCCTCACTAAGGATGCGATCACGGTCTCTGTAATTGAGGAACCTCACCAGAAAAGGCCCTAGTGGACCCCCAGGTGTGCCCCAGCAGGTTGGAACTCTGTGAACCCTTTCCACCTCATATATTGGGGGGACCTCGGTCAGGTTGAGAAGGGTCTTGAAGAAGGTCTCTGGGTGCCCTGTCACTCCTTTTGGCTCCATATGGAGAGAGAGAGGAGAACCAAGACAGCGTTACCATGTGGCCGATATTACTATACCCATGTGATATGAGGTAAGTGGGGACAAGAAACTAAGCAAAGAGTCCAAGCTGTAATTAGCATCTGTCAGAGTCCCCACAGTGCTTCACATACAGTAAAATATCACGCAAAGCTCACAGTCATTCAAAATGAAAAACGGGAGAGAAAAAACATTAAAAAGGGGAAAAAAGTAAAAATACAGAGAGAAAGAAATGCAAGGTAAAGGGAGATATCCACTCCTGACATTCCAGGCATAACTAAGTACTGGTACCTCATAAGGCGTTAGACAGATACTTGATTCAAGGTTTCCAAACTTTTTCAGATGGCCCACTTATCAAGCAGTATTGCTGAAAGGTGTTCATTAATCATGATCCATGACAACTTAGTCTTCACCAAGTCGAAGGGGATCGTGGGCGACTTCCCAAGACCTAGCTTTTGGGCTTGTCCACCATTTGTGGAACACCGTGCCTTCTATACCACACCCCCGATACCCTCACCAGTACCATATCATATACCATTGCAGCAAAACTTTGTCATTTGCTTGATCAATGAAGTGTTCATTTTTATTATTATTATTATACAGGATTTATATAGCTCCAACAGTTTGTGAAGCGCTTTACAACATGAGGGCAGACATTACAGTTACAATACAATTCAATACAGGAGGAATCAGAGGACCCTGCTTGTTAGAGCTTACAATCTAGGAGGGAGGGTCAAGAGACACAAAAGGTAATAACTATGGGGGATGAGATGATGGAGAAAATCAAAGTACAGTTGTTAGGTGAAGGCAGAATAGGCTTCTCTGAAGAGGAGGGTTTTTAGGGTGTTCCATAGGATGGGAGAGGCTCTTTAATAATGATGCATATTGTGGCATTTAAAACCATTCGTCAACTTCAAATGTTTCTCCTATATCTTGTTCCCATTTATTCTTTGGTTCACTTGTATTTCAATTAGAAATTAACCATATAGGTACTGTACTCCAGATAGAACAAATGAGCCCAGCAAGTACTGTAGTCCAGAGGGGGTAATAGGCAGTGCCATCTTAAGAGCATTAAAGGGCCCCGGGCAATGCAGTGCACTGGGGCTCTGCCTACACAATCACACACGAGAATAAAAATGCAAATTATGGATAAGGCGATATTTATTGGTACAGCACTGCCAGGCTAATGACAGCTTCCAAGTTCAGCGGCTGGGTTCGGTAAACACATACATGGATGGGAGTCAGACTCGACTGTCCTGTGTATGCCTGTTCCCGTGGAGGCGGACAAGCATTCCTGCAGTTGTGGACTCCCCCCTCCACGGCCCAAGTGGCCTGACAGCAGCGAAGGGTCGAAAGGTGCTTGCCATCTGCTAAGTTTGGTAGCGGAATGCACACGGGAATCGGGACTAATGCTTGGCTGGGGCTGGGTAGGTGGGGCCCCCCAGGCAAATGGGGCCCCAGGCAACTGCCCAGCATGCCCATTCGGTAAGATAGCCCTGGTAATAGGGGCTAAAAATATAGAAGGGTATCAGTCTTATCAAACAGAGGCCACCTCCCTCCTGCAGCCATCAATGTGTATAGAGCAAAAACTTTGAAGACTGATCATGCATTAGGGAACTCTGGTCCAGAGGAGTTTATGAAGGTATATCATACCAGTGTCTGCTCTGTTAACCGCTTGCCGACCGCCGCACGACTATGTACTGCGGCGGTCAGCCCCTCACAGGCAGAGTGACGTATCGGTATGTCACTAGCCTGGGAGGGTCTGGGGAGCGAGCGCGTCATGGACACCCCCGCGCGTGTGACCGGCGGACCCGATGTCCGCCGGCCACTCTGCGATCGGCGGGGGAGAGGGAGAAAGTCAGGCGGCTTGTGTAAACAAGCTGCCTGTCATTCTCCTCGGTGTAAAGACACTGATCACATGGATCTACTATGTAGATCCGTTGATCAGTGTCCTTACAGCTCAAGCCACAGCCAATCACAGTAGAAAGCACGCCCCTAGGGATACACACAGCCCCTCCCTCCCAAATAAAGTTAACCCCTTCACTACCAGTGTATTTTTACAGTAACAGTGCATATGTATAGCACTGATTACTGTAGAAATGTCACTGGGAACCCCAAAAGTGTCAAAAATGTCAGTCAAGGGTCTGATCTGTCCGCCCCAATGTCGCAGTACTGCAAAAAAAATCGCAGATCGCCGCCATTACGTGTTAAAAAAAAAAACAACAAAAATGACAAAAATCTTTCCCTTTGTTAGTAAACGCAATAACTTTTGCGCAAACCAATCAAAATACGCTTTTTGCGATTTTTTTTTACCAAACATATGTAGCATAAAACAAATTGGCCGAAAATTTTAAAAAATTTTGATTTTTACATTTTTTTGGGGGGGGAATTTCATATAAAAAAATGTGAAAAATATTGCTATTTTTGCAAAATTGACGCTCTTTTTTTGTTTATAGCGCATGATCAAAAAATCGCACAGGTGATCAAATACCACCAAAAGAAAGCTCTGTTTGTGGGAAAAAAAGGACGCCAAATTCGTTTAGGTACAGCGTCGCACGACCGCGCAATTGTCCGTTAAAGTCACGCAGTGCCGAATCGCAAAATACCCCCTGGTCGTTTAGCAGCCAAATCCTGCGGGGCTTAAGTGGTTAAAGGATAAGTTCACCTAAGGTAAAAAAACTAGATTTTTTTATTTTATTTTAAGGAGCCTTGAAAGCATTGCACCAAACACACTGACAGGAAGAATCAATGAACTACCAGAGCACTCAACAGTGCCAACAGAAAAAAACCCAATAAGTTAACCTCTTAAGCCCCGGAGGATTTGGCTGCTCAAAGACCAGGGGCTATTTTGCGATTCGGCACTGCGTGACTTTAACGGACAATTGCGTGGTCGTGTGATGCTGTACCCAAACGAAATTGACGCCCACAAACAGAGCTTTCTTTTGGTGGTATTTGATCACCTCTGCGATTTTTACTTTTTGCGCTATAAACAAAAAAAGAGCGAACATTTTGAAAAAATAACAATATTTTTCAAATTTTTTTGTATGAAATTCCCCCCAAAAAATGTAAAAATCTAAATTTTTTAACATTTTAGGCCATATTGTTTTCTGCTACATATGTTTGGTGAAAAAAATCGCAATAAGCGTATTTTGATTGGTTTGCGCAAAAGTTATTGCGTTTACTAACTACGGGAAAGATTTTTGTCATTTTTATTGTTTTTTTTTAACGAGTAATGGCGGCGATCTGCGATTTTTTTTTTTTTTGCGGGACTGCGACATTGCGGCGGACAGATCGGACCCTTGACTGACATTTTTGACACTTTTGGGGGTACCAGTGACATTACTACAGTAATCCGTGCTATACATGTGCTATACATATGAACATAGGTTCACCCCAATTTGGAAAGGTAGTCATATGAGGAGAGGGATTTCCAAACTAGAGATGTGGTGGATTTATTCTTTAAAAAACGTATAGACCACATGGCCTAACATCGAGTGGGATGTTATTGCCTTTATTAATAACAGCTAGAATTTTTTCCTCCTACTTTTTTTCATTGATGAATATTGGATAAATTAAATAAGTTCATCATTTGTTTTTATTTTGAGTATTAGAATTAATTGGTTTGGCTTTTCTTTGGCAAATCAAATTTAGGTTTAAAATAATGTATACTTTTTATCTTTTTGGTTTGTAATGGTAGCAAGTTTTGTTACTGTGTTTTTATGTGTTATTTGTACATGTATGGTTTCCGGCCACAAGATGGCATCAGTGTCCTGTTTGTAGCATTTTTTATAATGATCTGATCTAAAAATTGGCATTTTATAAATATATTTTTCTTCAAATTTTTTATGATATGAGATATAGTTTCTCTTGTACAGTTGGGATCGAAAGTTTGGGCACCCCAGGTAAAAATTTGTATTAATGTGCATAAAGAAGCCAAGGAAAGATGGAAAAATCTCCAAAAGGCATCAAATTACAGATTAGACATTCTTATAATATGTCAACAAAGGTTAGATTTTATTTCCATCTTTGACACTTTCAAAATGACAGAAAACAAAAAAATGGCGTCTGCAAAAGTTTGGGCACCCTGCAGAATTTATAGCATGCACTGCCCCCTTTGCAAGGCTGAGACCTGCCAGTGTCATGGATTGTTCTCACCCATCGTCTGGGAAGACCAGGTGATGTCAATCTCAAAGGTTTTAAATGCCCAGACTCATCTGACCTTGCCCCAACAATCAGCACCATGGGATCTTCTAAGCAGTTGCCTAGAAAACTGAAGCTGAAAATAGTTGAGGCTCACAAAGCTGGAGAAGGCTATAAGAAGATAACAAAGCGTTTTCAGATGTCAATATCCTCTGTTCGGAATGTAATTAATCGCTTGCCGACCGCCGCACGACTATTTACTGCGGCGGTCAGCTCCTCACAGGCAGAGCGACGTAGTACTATGTCGCTAGCCTGTGAGGGTCTAGGGAGCGAGCGCGCGCCCCCGGAGGCGCGCTCCCACTCCCGCGCGGTCACGGACCCCCCCGCGTGTGTGACCGGCGGACCCGATATCCGCCGGTCACTCGGCGATCGTCGGTGCAGAGGGAGAAAGTCAGGTGGCTAATGTAAACAAGCTGCCTGTCATTCTCCCCTGTGTAAGAATGGAGATCATACAGTTCTACTATGTAGGACCGTTGATCACTGTTCATACACCTCAAGCCACATCCAATCACAGTTAGAATCACGCCCCTAGGGACACACATAACCCCTCCCTCTCAAAAAAAGTTAACCCCTTCACTGCCAGTGTAATTTTACAGTAACAGTGCATATGTATAGCACTGATTACTGTAGAAATGTCACTGATAACCCCAAAAGTGTCAAAAATGTCAGTCAAGGGTCCGATCTGTCCGCCGCAATGTCGCAGTACCGCAAAAAAACCGCAGATCGCCGCCATTACGCGTTAAAAAAAAACAACAAAAATGACACAAATCTTTCCCTTTGTTAGTAAACGCGATAACTTTTGCGCAAACCAATCAAAATACGCTTCTTGCGATTTTTTTTTTACCAAATATATGTAGCATAAAACAAATTGGCTGAAAATGTTAAAAAACTTTGATTTTTATATTTTTTTGGGGGGGGGGATTTCATATAAAAAAATGTGAAAAATATTGTTATTTTTGCAAAATTTACGCACTTTTTGTTTATAGCGCAAAAAGTAAAAATGACACAGGTGATCAAATACCACCAAAAGAAAGCTCTGTTTGTGGGAAAAAAAGGACGTCAAATTCGTTTAGGTACAGCGTCGCACGACCGTGCAATTGTCCGTTAAAGTCACGCAGTGCCGAATCACAAAATAGGCCCTGGTCAGGAAAGGGGTAAAATCTTCCGGGGCTTAAGTGGTAAAGAAATGGCAGTCATCAGGAACAGTGGAAGTTAAAGCAAGATCTGGAAGACCAAGAAAAATATCAGACAGAACAGCTCGCAGGATTGTGAGAAAAACAATTCAAAACCCACGTTTGACTCCACGATCCCTCCAGAAAGATCTGGCAGACACTGGAGTTGTGGTACACTATTCCACTATAAAGAGATACTTGTACAAATATGGTCTTCATGGAAGAGTCATCAGAAGAAAACCTCTTCTACGTCCTCACCCCCAGGCCCGGACTGGGACAAAAAATAGGCCCGGGCATTTTGGACTGAGCAGCCCAGGAGGGGGGCGTGACGGGGGCGTGGCTGGGGCGTGGCGTTCGTTGGGATGGTTGATGACAGGATTTAATGTTCCAGGATGTGTGGATTGGATTACGGGACCTTTTTTAGTTTAATCTGACAGACTGGGTCCAATTTAGATCAGAGCTGCCATATGATGCTGTTTTTTTTGTCTTACTTTAAATCCTGTTTTGATCACTGAGTCCTAAAAATAGTATGAAGCAGCACAAGATGAGGGTTACTCTAATCAAGGGGTAGACAACCTTTTTGGGCACAGTGTGCCGAAAAATGGTTTCAAAGAAATTGGGAGTGCCAGATACATAAAAAACAACTGTCAACTTCATATAAAGTAACTGCTGTAAACCGCTTGAATAATAGTAAGAAATCAAGTGAGCTTTGCACCTTCACACCTCAGATCACCCCCAATTCCTGCACCTTCACACCTCAGATCACCCCAATTCCTGCACCGTCACTCCTCAGATCACCCCAATTCCTGCACCTTCACACCTCAGATCACCCCAATTCCTGCACCTTCACACCTCAGATCACCCCAATTCCTGCACCTTCATATATCAGATCACCCCAATTCCTGCACCTTCACACCTCAGATCACCCCAATTCCTGCACCTTCATATATCAGATCACCCCAATTCCTGCACTATCACACCTCAGATCACCCCAATTCCTGCACTATCACACCTCAGATCACCCCAATTCCTGCACCGTCACACCTCAGATCACCCCAATTCCTGCACCTTCACACCTCAGATCACCCCCAATTCCTGCACCTTCACACCTCAGATCACCCCCAATTCCTGCACCTTCACACCTCAGATCACCCCCAATTCCTGCACCTTCACACCTCATATCACCCCAATTCCTGCACCTTCACACCTCAGATCACCCCAATTCCTGCACTATCACACCTCAGATCACCCCAATTCCTGCACCTTCACACCTCAGATCACCCCAATTCCTGCACCTTCACACCTCAGATCACCCCAATTCCTGCACCTTCACACCTCAGATCACCCCAATTCCTGCACCTTCACACCTCAGATCACCCCAATTCCTGCACCGTCACTCCTCAGATCACCCCAATTCCTGCACCTTCACACCTCAGATCACCCCCAATTCCTGCACCTTCACACCTCAGATCACCCCCAATTCCTGCACCTTCACACCTCATATCACCCCAATTCCTGCACCTTCACACCTCAGATCACCCCAATTCCTGCACTATCACACCTCAGATCACCCCAATTCCTGCACCTTCACACCTCAGATCACCCCAATTCCTGCACCTTCACACCTCAGATCACCCCAATTCCTGCACCTTCACACCTCAGATCACCCCAATTCCTGCACCTTCACACCTCAGATCACCCCAATTCCTGCACCTTCATATATCAGATCACCCCAATTCCTGCACCTTCACACCTCAGATCACCCCAATTCCTGCACCTTCATATATCAGATCACCCCAATTCCTGCACTATCACACCTCAGATCACCCCAATTCCTGCACCGTCACACCTCAGATCACCCCAATTCCTGCACCTTCACACCTCAGATCACCCCAATTCCTGCACCTTCACACCTCAGATCACCCCAATTCCTGCACCTTCACACCTCAGATCACCCCAATTCCTGCACCTTCACACCTCAGATCACCCCAATTCCTGCACCTTCATATATCAGATCACCCCAATTCCTGCACCTTCACACCTCAGATCACCCCAATTCCTGCACCTTCATATATCAGATCACCCCAATTCCTGCACTATCACACCTCAGATCACCCCAATTCCTGCACTATCACACCTCAGATCACCCCAATTCCTGCACCGTCACACCTCAGATCACCCCAATTCCTGCACCTTCACACCTCAGATCACCCCAATTCCTGCACCTTCACACCTCAGATCACCCCAATTCCTGCACTATCACACCTCAGATCACCCCAATTCCTGCACTATCACACCTCAGATCACCCCAATTCCTGCACTATCACACCTCAGATCACCCCAATTCCTGCACTGTCACACCTCAGATCACCCCAATTCCTGCACCGTCACACCTCAGATCACCCCAATTCCTGCACCTTCACACCTCAGATCACCCCAATTCCTGCACCTTCACACCTCAGATCACCCCAATTCCTGCACCTTCATATATCAGATCACCCCAATTCCTGCACCTTCACACCGCAGATCACCCCAATTCCTGCACCGTCTCACCTCAGATCACCCCAATTCCTGCACTATCACACCTCAGATCACCCCAATTCCTGCACCTTCTCACCTCAGATCACCCCAATTCCTGCACCTTCATATATCAGATCACCCCAATTCCTGCACCTTCACACCTCAGATCATCCCCAATTCCTGCAACTTCACACCTCAGATCACCCCAATTCCTGCACTATCACACCTCAGATCACCCCAATTCCTGCACCTTCACACCTCAGATGACCCCAATTCCTGCACCTTCACACCTCAGATGACCCCAATTCCTGCACCTTCACACCTCAGATGACCCCAATTCCTGCTACATCACACCTCAGATCACCCCAATTCTTGCACTATCACACCTCAGATCACCCCAATTCCTGCACCTTCACACCTCAGATGACCCCAATTCCTGCTACATCACACCTCAGATCACCCCAATTCCTGCACTATCACACCTCAGATCACCCCAATTCCTGCACTATCACACCTCAGATCACCCCAATTCCTGCACCTTCACACCTCAGATGACCCCAATTCCTGCACCATCACACCTCAGATCACCCCAATTCCTGCACTATCACACCTCAGATCACCCCAATTCCTGCACCTTCACACCTCATATCACCCCAATTCCTGCACTTTCTCACCTCAGATCACCCAAATTCCAGCACTTTCTCACCTCAGATCACCCCAATTCCTGCACTGTTACACCTCATATCAGTCACTGCTAGAAAACATGTGCCATGCGGCATGCCAGTTTGCTTGTTACATGTGAGGTGCCAGCCAGGTGCAGATTTTCAAGTTGAAAATGTGCACCTGGCTGTCACATCACGTGTAACAAGCAAACTGGCATGCTGCATGGCACATGTTTTCTAGCAGTGACAGTGTGTGTGTGTAGCTGTTTTCAAAACAGCTACACACTGTCACTGCCAGCAAACATGTGCCATGTAAGGAAAGGGCACAAAAACAAACACAACACTGCTGGGATTTGTGGTTCTGGCCTCCGGCAGAGCATTGCTCACTTCTGGCTTAGCAGGCAGGCAGGCGTAAAAAACAGAAAACAGCTACACTTTGTCACTTCTAGAAAACATGTGCCATGCCAGTTTGCTTGTTACATGTGATGTGACAGCCAGGTGCACATTTCCAAGTTGAAAATGTGCACCTGTCTGTCACATCACATGTAACAAGCAAACTGGCATGATGGCACATGTTTTCTAGAAGTGACAGTTCCAGACCAGTCTGACCAGAACACTGCTCTGCCAATGGAGGCCAGCCCAGAACCACAAATCCCAGCTGTTGTGTCTGTTTTGTGCTGCCTGCGGCTGCCCTTTCCTTACCTTGTTGCAGCCTTGGCTCGTCGTCCTGTCTCTCACTCTGCTCAGCTGTCTGCGGTGTGGCGCCGGCGACTTCATTCCCGCTTCTTCCTGAATCAAGCAGGGGGTGATGGTCCCCGGCCTCTAGCTCCACCCCTTCGCCTTCAGTCACCTGACACCGGTCCACCCCTCCAGTCCAGAGCGCCTACATTGGATGCCGCTGCAATCGGACATGACACCGGCGGCCGCAGTGAGCGGCGCTGGGCTCAGCTCAGCATCAGCCGGGTGCCAGCTGAGCCCAGGCAGTGCTAGGACTCGGAGTGAGTGGCGGCCACTGGCGGGGAGCCAGGGACAGCGGCGGGCGGCCGTCAGTCTCCGCGGAATCGGCCGCGGAAAGGCCAGCAGCGGCCGGCAACCGCCGGCATCGGGACACAGACAGTGACACTGTCTGACGGACTGAGAGCGGAGGCCTCGGCCCACCGGGCATCTGCCCGGTCTGCCCTATGGCCAGTCCGGCCCTGCTCACCACAAAAATCAGCGTTTGAACTTTGTGAAAATGGAAAATTAATGCTGCGCTATGGTAAAAATGTGACTCAAAAATGCTGCTGTGCAAGAATCAAAAGGATTTTAAACGTGATAAAATAAAGAAACAGCGCAAAATTGATTGTGATTGGCATATAGTGACGGACCACTAAAGTGCCTAAGATGAATAAATAAATATATATAAATGAATATAAAAGACAAATACAAAAGCCACTGTCAATAAAAACATTAGCTTGCACCCTGTGCAGTGAGTATACAAAGTACATAAAAGTGTAAGTCCATAAATACTAAAAGTCAATCAAAAAATCCATAAAATGTCAAAAAAGTGCTTCAGCAAGTAGCCAGTGAAAGGTGCTCCACCAAGAAAAAAGGTGCTCATGTGCTGTAAATTATGTGCAGAAACATGCTGCCATGGTGTGGTGAAAAACTTGACTTTTCCTCTCCCCCAGGATGTTCCACTTACCGGACGGAATGGACCCCTAGACAGTACTGTGTAAGGGTCACACAGGCTAAGTCCGGCAAGGAATCCGGGCAATAATCCTTATGGCTGATTGAGACCACCTAGGGACCTCCTATGGACTCAGCAGGATGGGACCATATGCGGAAGGAGAAGCTCACAATAGTGTAATATTGCTGTTCCTCATCCTCATGTCTGCATCCCCTTTATGCAGACATGACATATTGTTAATGGACTCATATTTGCGCTGTATTTTCTTTTTAAAATATTGATATTGTGTGGTATTCAACCTTTTTTCATATTCAATTCATTCTGGTACTTGCATGTATTGTTTATTCATGTATTTTTAGTGGAGGTATTTTATAGTGCATCACCATTTAGTTGAACTATAATCATCCATATTGCATGTTGTCCTTTCAGGGTATTTTCAGAGGTTCTATATGTATAATATAAATCACCAGTACACTTACAGTGCATTGCGAAAGTATTCGGCTCCCTTGAACTTTGCGACCTTTTGCCACATTTCAGGCTTCAAACATAAAGATATAAAACTGTAATTTTTTGTGAAGAATCAACAACAAGTGGGACACAATCATGAAGTGGAACGAAATTTATTGGATATTTCAAACTTTGTTAACAAATAAAAAGCTGAAAAATTGGGCGTGCAAAATTATTCAGCCCCTTTACTTTCAGTGCAGCAAACTCTCTCCAGAAGTTCAGTGAGGATCTCTGAATGATCCAATGTTGACCTAAATGACTAATGATGATAAATAGAATCCACCTGTGTGTAATCAAGTCTCCGTATAAATGCACCTGCACTGTGATAGTCTCAGAGGTCCGTTTAAAGCGCAGAGAGCATCATGAAGAACAAGGAACACACCAGGCAGGTCCGAGATACTGTTGTGGAGAAGTTTAAAGCCAGATTTGGATACAAAAAGATTTCCCAAGCTTTAAACATCCCAAGGAGCACTGTGCAAGCGATAATATTGAAATGGAAGGAGTATCAGACCACTGCAAATCTACGAAGACCTGGCCGTCCCTCTAAACTTTCAGCTCATACAAGGAGAAGACTGATCAGAGATGCAGCCAAGAGGCCCATGATCACTCTGGATGAACTGCAGAGATCTACAGCTGAGGTGGGAGACTCTGTCCATAGGACAACAATCAGTCGTATACTGCACAAATCTGGCCTTTATGGAAGAGTGGCAAGAAGAAAGCCATTTCTTAAAGATATCCATAAAAAGTGTCGTTTAAAGTTTGCCACAAGCCACCTGGGAGACACCAAACATGTGGAAGAAGGTGCTCTGGTCAGATGAAACCAAAATCTAACTTTTTGGCAACAATGCAAAACGTTATGTTTGGCGTAAAAGCAACACAGCTCATCACCCTGAACACACCATCCCCACTGTCAAACATGGTGGTGGCAGCATCATGGTTTGGGCCTGCTTTTCTTCAGCAGGTGCAGGGAAGATGGTTAAAATTGATGGGAAGATGGATGGAGCCAAACACAGGACCATTCCGGAAGAAAACATGATGGAGTCTGCAAAAGACCTGAGACTGGGACGGAGATTTGTCTTCCAACAAAACAATGATCCAAAACATAAAGCAAAATCTACAATGGAATGGTTCACAAATAAACATATCCAGGTGTTAGAATGGCAAAGTCAAAGTCCAGACCTGAATCCAATCGAGAATCTGTGGAAAGAACTGAAAACTGCTGTTCACAAACTCTCTCCAATCCAACCTCACTGAGCTCGAGCTGTTTTGCAAGGAGGAATGGGCAAAAATTTCAGTCTCTCGATGTGCAAAACTGATAGAGACATACCCCAAGCGACTTACAGCTGTAATCGCAGCAAAAGGTGGCGCTACAAAGTATTAACTTAAGGGGGCTGAATAATTTTGCACGCCCAATTTTTCAGTTTTTTATTTGTTAAAAAAGTTTAAAATATCCAATAAATTTTGTTCCACTTCATGATTTTGTCCCACTTGTTGTTGATTCTTCACAAAAAATTACAGTTTTATATCTTTATGTTTGAAGCCTGAAATGTGGTAAAAGGTCGAAAATTTCAAGGGGGCCGAATACTTTCGCAAGGCACTGTAGGTACTTTTGGTGGGGGAGGTGCATTATAGTCCAGAAATAATATATAACTATTTTTCATTCATTTAACTCTCTCATTTTCGGTCACACATGTTTTAAGCACTGTAACCTTACTGGGGAAAAGGGGCATTGTAGCACTACACCATAGACATCTCTTACCTGTATACAGTGGCTATAGAGAAAAAAATCACCCACCTTTAAAATAATCAAAGTTTGTGGCTTTGCAGCCTAAAATGAAGACAGTGATCAGCTGTATTTACGAGTGAAAAATCAGAAAGAGAATCACTGAATTGGAAAAAGGATCACCCCTTATCTTATGTCAGTATTTTGTTGAACCACCTTTTGCGTTAATTACAGACTTCAGTGTGTTGGGATATGTCTCTTAAATCTATGGTATGTTATTATCTATGTTATAAGTTACACTGAGGAAATACAGCTGTCTTCATGTCAGACTGCAAAGCAACAAAAAGTGATTATTTTAAAGGGGCGCGGGGTGATGGTGAACTCGTGATGATTCTTTTACCCACTGTACATCCTGGTGCTCTAGGGTATACTACTTGGTCGACAGCAGCTGATATATGTAGTGGCTCAGATATTCCATAGTGCAGAAATTGTTAAAAATGTAAAATGTATAATGCCAAAAATAAATCTAGCACCCTTCTAGGTAGGTGCTAGTGAGAGAGTATAGTTTTTGGCACTGTCTGCCTATCAGAGGAGCAGCAGGTAAATCTATATTGCTTTCTGCCTACCAGAGAGCAGGATCTGTTAGTTAGGTCTGCTCTGTGTGCTCAGTATGTGATTCATTGGGTCTAGATAGTGTTTCACATTGGTCCAATAGGGAGGCTTGTTGGGACATTGGGAGGAAACATGACCAATGGGTACACATGCTTTGATACAGTCCCGATGATTGGTAGAGACAGGCTTTCTCATTGCATTATGGGATACTGTATAAAAGCCAGGAGCACATGTGGGTCTTTGCTGGTGAGTAGAGTCCCAGAGGGAAGGTTGCCTCCTCCTCTGTAGCATGTAACGTGGTCACAGGCAGTCGGCCTGGGGACCAGAGGAAAGGAACTGAACCCAGAGGTTCAGGAGAACAGACTGGAGGGGTAGAGACACTGGAGACCCTTGAAAAACAGTATCCTGAGTACAGGGGATTGTGTCTAGGGGCCTGACATGAGGGAGGACACCCCAGTGTAGGATAGTCAGAGGACAGGTTTCAGTCTGTGGAGTGAAAGGGGAACTGAACCCAGAGGTCCAGGAGAGCTGAGTGGAGGGGTAGAGACACTGGAGCCCCTCAAAAAACAGTATCGTGGGTACAGGCAATTGTGTCTAGGGGCCTGACCTGAGGGGGGCCACCCCGGTGTAGGATAGTCAGAGGACGAGTGTCAGTCTGTGGAGTGAAAGGGGATACTAGGCGGGTATCCTGAAGATAATCTACCTAAGTCGTCTGTACAGAGACTTAACCTAAATTCATCCAGTGGCAAGGATGAATCTGCAGCCGGGCTGCATCTTCAGATAGGAGTCCTCATCCATTGTGAATAGTTTAATCTGGAGTATCCCATTCTTCCCTTCTCCCATCCCTATTGAAAATAAAACACCAAAAACAACGATATACCTCTGGACTGATCATTGACCGAGCCAAGAAGTAAAGTGTTAATCTGTGAATGCCAGTGTTGCTAACCGTAACCCAGGGGAACCAGAGAGTGTATTATCCAGCAGTCCTCAGGGGGGCAGTGCTGCATAAAAAAACCCAGTGGCGATCAAATACCACCAAAAGAAAGCTCTGTTTGTGTGAAAAAAAAATGATATCAATTTTGTTTGGGTACAGCAATGCATGACTGTTCAGTTTCCAGTTGAAGTAGTGCAGTGCTAAATAGCAAAAAATGGCCTGGGCATAAAAGGGTTAAAACCTTCCGGAGCTAATGTGGTTAAAAATTAAAAACATAAATAAACCGCAGATGTATTACTGTATATACAGCCTAATTGTATTTCAGTAATAAATCACAAGTATATAATAGGGGATTTACTTAACCTCTGTAAATAAAGGAAGTAAACATTAATGAGCGTGTGATGAATGGCATTGGCAGCGAAGGGCAATGTATTTATAGTACATGTGGTCAATGAGCCTGAAAGCAATGGATGTTGATGGGTTGTAACCACAATAATACAGCAGTCAGGAATACACTTTTTATTTGTCATATGATTTAATAAAATCCCAATGAGAAAGCATTTCTTCCTTATAGAAAAAAGTAAAACAGAACAGGCGCCATGCCCTGAGCTGATCTAATACTAAATAAGCAGACTCACTCCCCAGCAATTAACTACTTTAAAATAAACGAATGAAAAGCAGTCCCATTGATTTGTTCAGCTAAAACAAACTGCAGACAGACGGATGAAGCAAGACTGATCATTGTCCGAGGTTGCATTCTGATATTTTGCAATGGAGGTAACTTCTTAATAGTTTCCATGTTGTGATGAATAAAGTATTCTGAATCTGAATTCCCATCATTTATCCTCAAAGGTCAACCTTCACTGACGTAGAAGAAAAAGACCATTTGATCTCAAATTCACTTCCAAGTGGCAAATCAAGTTTCTGTATTTTTAGGTACTGGAAAGAAAGCAAAGACAATGAACATTATACAACTAATGATCAATTATAAGGAGTGCATTGTTTAATAAGAACAAATGCTCGGTGAGCAAACATTAGGGAGCCATTTGTAGGAAAGTAAAGGAGCAAAAATGGAGCTGTTGCCTATAGTGAGCAATCATCTTTAAAAGAGAAGTATTGTAAATGTTTGGAAGAAAGGGTACAATCCAGGTGTGGTAATGGTCTCTTCTTCCTCTTGTATGTTTCTGCTGCTTGTCCATTTTTTTTCCCTTTTAGACTTTGTTATGATGTATTGATGTATCAATGTTTTGTCAAAAATGTTTTTGCTTGAAATATTATATTTAATGTGTATTGATCTGTATTGTTGTTTATCTTAGATATTATGTTACTTTGCAAATCTGTCTGATATATATATATACATGGCTGGATCCTGAAGAAGCTGTCTCAGTGAAACGCGTTGATCCACCAGCAGATTCAATTTTTTACATTCAGGCCCTATGACCTGTTATGCAGATGTATCATTAACCCTCAATATATTCGTTTTAGGGAATTGCTTGTACAAATAAAAATGTTTAAACTTTACATTGGATGTGGATGTACATTTTCAATATGTATTTGGCACAGTTAAACCCATACCATCCAGGTCTGGTAAATACAATCCCCTCCAATTTCCTCTTCCCCTTTCACATGTGTTTTCCATTATCACACCTGGATTGTACCCTTTCTTCCAATTATTGTTTTGGGGACAGTGCCTGAGATTTTTAGCCTACCCCTCTCCAGACAATTTCCTTAACCACATAAGACCACCCGCCGCAGTTTTACTGCGGCAGGCAACCGCTCCTGGGCAAAGCAACGTAGTAGTACGTCACTCGTTGAGGAGACTCTAGGGGGCAAGCGCGTGTCCCGTCCCTGCTTGTTACCTGGGGAGCCAGCGCATGTGACTAGCGGCTCCGATGGCCGCCAGCCACTCACGATCTCCCGCAGCTGACAGAGAAGGACAGACAACTGATGTAAACACAGCCATCTGTCATTCTCCCTGAAGTGATCACAGAGGCTATGTAATCCTGCTGTATAGGATCGCATGTCTCTGTGATTACATCACAAGCCACGCCCCCTGACAGTTAGAATCACGCCCCTAGGGACACACTTAACCCCTTGATCACCAGTAATGTTAACCTCTTCCCGGCCGGTGTCATTTTTACAGTAACAGTGCGTATATATAGCACTGATTACTGTAGAAATGTCACTGGTAACCCCAAAAGTGTCAAAAATGTCAGTCAGGGGTCCGATTTGTCCGCAGCAATGTCGCAGTCCCGCAAAAAAAAAACCATCGCAGATCTCCGCTGTGACGGGAGTCACTTTGGGCATGGGGGTTGTGGTCCCCAAATTCCTTTAGAGAGGTCGGGGGGCACCATGCCCAGCCTTATGGGGCTCTCTTATGTTTAAGTCACCCTGCATCTGTTAGGGATGCAGGGTGACCGGGAGGGTGGTGAACACTGAAAATATGGTTTGGACTACTAAAAATGGGACAGTCAGTCAGGAATAATGTCTCCCTTGTAATATGAAGACTTTTGTTCCCATTTGCCATGAGGTCTCTGAACAGGAAGTCCAACTCCTAATATGGTCATTCCAGGAAGTTCAATGGGGAGACGGGCTGGCTAACAATGTTGCTTTTTGTCTGAGGTGGCTTTCCATTCACCTATTGTCAGGTGTGCTAATGACCTCACCTGTTGTCTGCTAAGGGATGTATTGACACTCAGAGTAATGTGTATTGAGGGCTCGTTAGGGAACCATTGTTCTGTATCTGACCAATCCCTGTTGACTCATTTTCAAGTCCTCATTTGCATGGCAGTCCTTCTGGTCAAGCTATCTGACCAATCACTGCTGACTCATTTTCAATTCCTCATTTGCATGGCTAAAGAGGACCTGAATGGGAACTGCAGGTAATTGACCAATAGGAAAGCGGTTGTTGGGGGCAGGATGTTCCAAATTCTGTATAAAAGTGTGCTGTGTTCTTCCAATAAATGGTCTTCCTGTTTGAACTTACATACAGCCTTGCCTGGTGTTTGTTCTAATGGATTCCGAACGGCACATAGCTGTAGTTCGGAATTGAACTTCCTGGAATGACCATATTAGGAGTTGGACTTCCTGGTCAGAGACCTCATACTATACAGGGAATAACATCGTCATTTTACAAGGGAGACATTATTCCTGAATGTGACTGTCCCATTTGTAGTAGTCCAAACCATATTTTCAGTGTTCACCACCCTCCCGGTCACCCTGAATCCCTAACAGATGCAGGGTGACTTAAACATAAGAGAGCTCCATAAGGCTGGGCATGGTGCCCCCCGACCTCTCTAAAGGAATTTGGGGTCCACAACCCCCATGCCCAAAGTGACTCCCGTCACATCCGCCATTACTAGTTAAAAAAAAATAATAAAAATGACATAAATCTTTCCCGTAGTTAGAAAACGCAATAACTTTTGTGAAAACCAATCAAAATACGCTTCTTGTGATTTTTTTACCAAAAATATGTAGCAGAAAACAAATTGGCCTAAAATGTTAAAAAATTTTGATTTTTAAATTTTTTTTGAGAATTTCATATAAAAAAATGTGAAAAATATTGTTATTTTTTCAAAATTGTTGCTCTTTTTTTGTTTATAGCGCAAAAAATAAAAATCGCTCAGGTGATCGAATACCAACAAAAGAAAGCTCTGTTTGTGGGAAAAAAAGGACGTCGATTTTGTTTGGGTACAGCGTCGCACGACCGCACAATTGTCCGTTAAAGTCACGCAGAGCCGAATCGCTAAATAGGGCCTGGTCATTGAGCAGCCAAATCCTCCGGGGCTTAAGTTGTTAAGTATGGTAAATGCTCTTTTGGCCATACTTCTCATGTTGGTCACAGAAGTGCATTTAATTTTGCACTATTGTGACACTTATTTAGTCAACAGCCTGTGCTGGCTGACATCATAGAGCCAGTCCAGGCTCTGCAGGGATCCCGGCTATAATGTCAGGATCTATCCAAATGCCTAACCAGCAGCTGGCTAGCAGGCCGTTTAGACCCTTATTCGGCAAACAGCAGGCTAAAGGCGGCTGCCATCATAGAGCTGGTCAAGGCTCTGCAGGGATCCCAACAATAATGTCAGAATCAATCCAAATGCCTAACCAACAGCTGGTTAGCACACCACTGAAAGCCTGAGCCAGCCACTCCCACCCTATCCACAGCCTGGCACTCCAGTGAGCACTGGAGGGGCAAAGCAGAGAGCCCATGACTGACGGTCACCACTCTCTGCTCAGTCAAGACTCAGAACTTAACATTCAGCAGTCATGTGATTGCTCGGTTCTCTGTCTTAGAACCAGCAAGGGACTGATAGAGCATCAAACTGGTGATGCAGCCACATACTGTAGGTGCATATGATTGTTTTTTTTTTTAATCCCACGCTTCTCTTTTAACACACATGAACTTTAATGACATCCCAGTCTTAGTCCGTAGGGTTCAATATTGAGTTGGCCCACCCTTTGCAGCTATAACAGCTTCAACTCTTCTGGGATTCTGTCCACAAGGTTTAGGAGTGTGTCTATGGGAACGTTTGACCATTCTTCCAGAAGTGCATTTGTGAGGCCAGGCACTGATGTGGATGAGAAGGTCTGGCTTGCAGTCTCTGCTCTAATTCATCCCAAAGGTGTTCTATCGGGTTGAGGACAGGGCTCTGTGCAGGCCAGTCAAGTTCCTCCACCCCAAACTCACTCATCCATGTCTTTATGGACCTTGCTTTGTGCACTGGTGTGCAGTCATGTTGGAACAGGAAGGGGCCACCCCCAAACTGTTCCCACAAAGTTGGGAGCATGAAATTGTCCAAAATGTCTTGGTATGCAGATACCTTAAGAGTTCCCTTCACTGGAACTAAGGGGTCAAGTCCAACCCCTGAAAAAAAAACCCCACACCGTAATCCCCCCTCCACCAAATGATTTGGACCAGTGCACAAAGCAAGGTCCATAAAGACATGGATGAGTGAGTTTGTGGTGGAGTAACCTGGCTGGCCTGCACCTCAACCTGATAGAACACCTTTACGTTTGGGATGAATTAGAGCGGAGACTGCAAGCCAGGCTTTCTCATCCAACATCAGTGTCTGATCTCACAAATGTGCTTCTGGAAAATTGGTCAAACATTCCCATAGACACACTCCTAAACCTTGTGGACAGCCTTCCCAGAAGAGTTGAAGCTGTTATAGCAGCAAAGGGTGGGCCAACTCAATATTGAACCCTACAGACAAAGACTGGGATGCCATTAAAGTTCATGTGTGAATAAAGGCAGGCGTCCCAATACTTTTGGTAATATAGTGTATATGTGGGTCAGTTTTTGGTGCAGAGTCCGCTGTGGTTTCCATTCAGCGGTTCAGGCGCAAATTTAACATTAAAATCGCACCTGAGCCGGACTGAAAAAGCCACAGGAACCTTTTAAAATTTGCACCGCAACTGGCCTGCATATATGTGAACCAGCTCCATTGAAAGCCGGTCTGGTTCACATGTTATACTAATTGGATGCAGTATAAAACATCCGATTCGCATATATGGGAACCAAGCCTGAATCTCCTTAACAGGGGCACAAACAGCAATAAAAACCTGACAGAGGTACTAAACCCTCACCACTTCAACTAAACCTAAAACAAAAATGTGGGTTTTATAGTAGATACACTTTAAAATTGGTACCTGTTCATTCTGTAAATACTGGTAATCCTGAGCAGGGGCACCATTGATCAGGATTTCCTTAGGAATATTTCCTATTCCAAACAGACCCACTTCCTGAAGCTTCAGGTTCTTTGCTTCTTTTTCTAATTTCACCACTTTACTGACAAGGCTTTTCTGTAAAGAAATGAAAGCGTTAAAAAAGTGCACATCAACTGAACTTTCCATTTCCACTTGTCTACCAACGGGCCGATTCTGACACTTCTCTCATACATGTCAAAAAATATTTTTTTTTGCTAGAAAATTGCTTAGAACCACCCAACATTTTATATTTTATATATATATATATATATGTATAAATATATATATAAATAAATAAAAAAAAAAAAAATTATATATATATATATATACACACACACACACACACAATTTATTTATTTTTTAGCAGAGGCTCTAAAGAATAGAATAGCAGTCAT